>NC_135336.1:83043938-83650470 GCF_023851605.1 Tamandua tetradactyla | reverse complement strand
ATAAATATGCATGAAATCCCTTATTGAACAATTGACAAAATATAAGTAAGCCATTTCATTTGATGGGCTGTCTATACGTTACTATACCTTTGGAAGTAGAACAGTTTCATAAGAAGGATTAATAGGACATGTTTCCTCCTACTACTGAAGGTAAAGATATGGGGCAGTGTGACCATGTCTCAGTAGCAGAATTCTCGCCTGCCATGCTGGAAACCTGGGTTTGGTTCCTGGTGCCTGCCCATGTAAATAAATAAATAAATAAATAAACAAAATATGTAATAGGTCTGCATTCATAAAACATCCTTATTTGTCTAGTGAGCCAACCAATTACCATGAAGATATCTTACCTAATTAAACCTAACAAGAATTTCCCAAGTTATCACTGTTGATAAAGTTCTTCTTTGGTATATTGGTCTTCAGTTTTTAAATGAAGAAAGTTAGATTCTAACAACACTTTGATAATGATCTAGAAGATGAATGCAGTGTGTTAAGATAAGTTTACACCATGTTATTTATATTCTAACCAGAACACGTTCATATTTTCTGAAAGAATGAAGATCAGATTATTAACTCTCTCAAATGCACATATAGGGGATAAGTTGGCATTCCAAACAACTGACAATGTTAAAGTTACATTATTAGCATAGATCTCTATTATTGTCTTGGAAAATGTAGAACATTCAGTATCAAAATAATTGGAGCTGTCACTAAGACATGGTTGACCTCCAGAAGATCTGATTCCATTTCAATATCCCATTTTACTCTTTTCTCAGATTCAAGACACAGTATTTGAGAATAATTTCATAGAGTAAATAACTAAGCATTTTATAGAGAGAAGTATCCAGAGACTCACTAGGAACAATAAAACATAAAATACTTAAAAGGCCCAAAATACATCAAATGCATACATCTCACCTTTTTGTTTAGCTGAATTTTCATCAGTATCTTTGAGCCACTTGTCCTAGAAATTATATTTTGGAACTTTATTTTATGAGATTTGAAGTGAGGCATATCAACTGATCATATTAATGATTTATTTATGGATTCATTTTATGATCATACAGCAATCACTCCTTGAGGAGCAAAACCAAGATTTTTCCTACATTTCATACATAAATGCATTTTCTACATATTTTTTCATTTTTATAATATTCTTTTTTTCTACTTTGGACATAATTTGTCTGAGTTTGGCCTTCTGATCCAAAGAGGAGTGACAGCATGCACTAGGTAAACAGGCTTATGAATTCAATTTACAATATGCTGTTGTTCTAAGCAGGCATTGGTCAAGAGTTCTTGAGAAGAGGTATTTATGGAATGGAGACAATGATGTTTAGAATGGCTATCTTTGTTCAGAAAGGACTTCTAGGAAGGGCCCTGAAACTGAAGGGAGAGAGTCCCCTCTACAATACAGGATATCCTCACTTCTCCAATTCTAATGATGGAGTTAGGCTTAGAAAACTGGAAAACTGAAGTTTGTTCTACACAGCAACATTCATCAGAATGTCTGTGTTCATCAGTGTTTTATTTTTTTTTTTCTATATGCCTTTGAATGTTGTTAATACAAAGGGGAGGGGAAAAAAGTCTTGCTCCTTTGGGTCCTCAGTGAGCACAATATTCTTGTGGGAGAAGGGCTGATAAAGAAAATAAATCTGTGGTTAATGGATATAATGCTTATTTTATTAGATGAACAATTTCATACTCAGTACAAGTAGTGGGGACACATGTTGCAGACTGGGAATATGCACTACCATTATCGAGTCTGGGGTGGTAGCAATCACTGAAATGAAAGCACCCAAAGGTACAATTCAATGTTGTCACTTTACTATTAACTGCTTGTTCTTTCATTAGTAGTTTACAAAACATTTTAATAGAGTACTCTATTTTACTAGTGAATTACCTAGAATAGTTTCACACTACTCCTTTGTTCATTGGTGTTAAGAACTGTTAATGCATATTAAATGCTGAGATTATGTGGGTATTTCAGTCTTTTTTAATCCAATTTCTGAGATATTTTTTTTTTTTTTTTTTTTTTTTTTTAAAGGAAAGACAGAGAGAAGGAAGGAAGGATAGAAGGAAGGAAGGAAGGAAGAAAGGGAAACATTTTTAAACATTTTCTTGTTTTATTGTATTCTGTTTCTCCGTTTTTGTTACATGGGCTGGGGCCGGGAATCGAACCGAGGTCCTCCGGCATAGCAGGCAAGCACTTTGCCCGTTGAGCCACCGCGGCCCGCCCAATTTCTGAGATATTTTAACAGATGTGTTATACAGCAAAAAGGAACTTGATATTAGAGTTCAGTCTGAAATAGAGATCTGACTCTTACCCCAAATTATGGTTGGCATTTTGAATTTACATGATCTATCATCTAATTATCAAAGGGTAGTTAATAAAAATAACTAATATAATGCTTATGAATTCTCCAAATATTTGACAGTTCATTATATGTTAGAAACCATCCTGGACACTAGGCTTATAGCAGGGACCAAATCAGATGATAATCTCTTTAGTGTCAGGAAAAGCTGCCTGAAGAAGAAAGTCTAGCAAAGATCTGAAGGAGATGAACATTTGAGCCACATGGGTATGTGGAGGGAGTTTCCATGTATATGAGAAAATGAAGCATGGGGACAGTGTCTTTTGAACAAAAATAACGAAGGGAGATAGTATTAAGGAATATTATAAAAGAAGTAATAGGGATCAGATATGATAAAGCTTTGTTTGCAACTGTAAGGATTTTGACTTTTACTGATTGGAATGGGAAACCATGGTATGGTTTGCTAGGACTTCTGTAACCAAGTACCACAAACTAGGGGTATTAAAACAACAAAAATTATTGTTTTGCAGTTACGGAGTCTAGAAATATGAAATCAAGTTGTCATAGGGAGTATGCTCCATCTGAAACCTCTAGTATAGCACCTTTTCTTGCCTCCTCTAGCTTCTGGTGGTTCCCAGCAATATGTTGAATCCCTTGGCTTGCAGATGCATCCCTCTGATTGCTGCCTCTGTCTTTGCTTGGCCTTCTCTGTGTGCTTCTCATCCTCTTATAAAGATATGTCATATTGGACTAGAGCCCACCTTAATTCCATATGACCTCATCTTAACATAAATATATCTACCAGGACCCTATTTCCAAGTAAGGACACAGTCACAGGTATTGGTTTTAAGGGCTTTAACCTATATATATTCTTGGAGACACACTTCAACCCATAATGGGTGGTTTTGAGAGGGAAGATTTATCTTATTCCTTAATCAAATAATTATTGCTTCTTTTAGGGAATGCACTGAAGGGCCATGAGGGCAGAAAAGAGAATTCAATTAGAAGACAGTTGAAATACAGGCAAAGATGACTTCAAATATTGGGCAGGGATGGGCATAATTTTGAATATTTTAAAGGTCATGTCAATGGGGTTTGCTGACAGATGAGATGTGGGTTAAGAGAAAAAAAATAGAAACAATGTAAGTAAAACCTTCTTTCCCCTCCTTAAGTTCATGTGAATCTTCCCTTTTAAGGAACGTATTCAAAGGTCTTAAAAGTTGTACGTTTATCACATTACTACAAATTATCTTAGTGCTGTGTGGCCCCCAGAGTCACGAGAAGGGTTAATAGTCCATTTTCTTTTCCTTGCTCATGTTGTTGTTTATACTTTCTAAGCATATTTTTCCACAACATTATGGCTGAGAATCTGTCATCCTTTTCTTTCCCCCAGAATATTAATTTATATAGGAGACAGTAATAAACACCAATTTTATCTGTCTTCATCTGTTGTTATTCTATTTATCTATCTTTAAACATTTATATCATTTTTACACAATCCTAGGAACTATATCTAATTTATATATAAATTTAGATATCTACTCACTCTTTTGGTTCTTAGAGTGACCCTTTAAAATAAGACTACAATGACTTTTAATAAGATTTTAGAACTGAAGCACAGAAGACTTTAAGTGATATACCTGGGACACTCAGCTATCATTACAGAGCCATGATTCGAATTATCTAGGAAATCCCACGCTCTTAACTACACTATATTCCTATGCTCGTTGAACCTAATGAAATTCTTTGGGAAAGGCCCTGGGCATCCCATACATCTCAAACAACCAGAGCTACCATAAAAAACTTAGTGTATAAGTGATTTTTAAAATTAAAATAAATTTTGAGATGTTACTATATAGCACCTATAATTTTAGGTTCTTCTTCTTCAAATCGGATTCTAATCAATGTCAACATGAGCGTGTCAACAGCCATTTATTAGCATTGCTCTGTCTTAAGCCCAAATTTCAAACTCCCTCTGGGGTACTTGAATTCAACTCCTAGTTGAAATGGCCATATAACTTTGTGTCAAACTAGGACATTTTAGATAGTGAAAGGGGATGTCATAAAATTATGCCAAGATGATATGCATAAACCAGGATTGTCCTGGGCAAATGGGGCTGAGCAATTGCCTTAGTTATAATTGTGTGTATATATATATATAATAGAATGGCCTTATTTCTTGGACATAAACTGATAAAGTCTGTAAAATTTTTCATTCAGGTTTTCTAAACTATACTGCAGGTATTTGAAAATGTATTTTTTTTTTCACATTCACAGGGGTAAAGTAAATATCTGACACTCTAGTAAATTACTTCTTATAATTATGAGATTGTTTCTGATTTCTTGCCAGATTTCCTACTGTTGTAATTGTGTTCATTACTCAATCATTGGATTGAGAATGAGGCAGACCACAGTTGAAATGAAAAACCATGTCCAGGTCTGAAAACCATGATTTCAAGATCTCCTTCTTCTAAGTTTCTGAAATTGTATCAGCTTTTCCCAATGCTTACATTAATATCTGAGAATATTAGCATTGCTCTTTGGGTGCAGGTAAAGTGCTAAAACTACATAAATGGATGTGCATATTTAGTTTCACTTTCTTAACGATGTGACCCCCAAACTCTGACAAACCGACGTTTTTTTCCTTACTACCATTCCGAAGGAAATAGGATGCTCTGGTACAAAAAACCTGGCTCTGATCACATTACCTCCTTGCTCTAAAATACTCAGTGGGTTATAGTATGAAGTATGAATTCCTATCTTGGTTTTGGGTCCATGATCAGGCAGTTCTATTCATTTTCATTGTCTGTTTAACATTTTAACATCTGTGAGCCTGAGAAAAGAATCACAGTTACAGTTGTTATGAAAGTAGTTGGGGGACTTTGACTGCTTTTGCTGATTAGTCGTGCTGTTCATATTGTCAGTACTTCTATGTGTAAATAAAGACAATAACAGATTTTTATATTTCTAAGTGATAAAAAATTTTGTGTCATAGTTAATTTGGAGATATTATTTGTTTCTTTCTAATTAATTAATGATTTGATATGCATTTATTCATATAACCATTACCCTATTCTTTTTTTTCAGATACCACCCGTAATATAGCATAATAGTATCACTTAATGCCTAAAACCATGTACTCAGAAGACAATAACAAGTTCTTTGGCTTTTTTCCTTAAAACACATAGTCGCAGTCTGATCCTGGTGTATATTGGATAAAACCAACTGCTATGGTGTTCTAAGAGTAGTGGTATTCTTCAAAAGTTTTGAGGTTATAAAAGGCAGATTGAGAAACTACCCTATTTAGGAGGAAACTATGGAAACATGGCAACTAAATGCAGTGTGAGATCATGAATTGGAATCTGTAACTGAAAAGGAACTTTTATGGAACAATTGGTAAAATTTGAATAAGATTCCTAGATTGGTCTATAATATGTCATTGGTGTTGATTTGTTGATCTTGACCATTGTACTGTAAGATATTGCCACTTGGAGAAGATGGGTTGGTAAATGGGCTCTGAAATATTTTTTTCAATTTTTTCCTAAGTATGGAATAATTTCAAAATGAGGAGTTAGACTTAATGTAAAATGGAAAGTTAATTTTATTTTATTAATTTATTCTGTTTGCATGGGCAGGCACCCGGAATTGCACCCAGGTGTCTGGCATGGCAGGCTAGAATTCTGCCACTGAATCACTGATGTACCACCCTAAAGTCAATTTTATTTAGAAAGAAATAAATAGAAGTTAAATTTTGTACAGAGATGAATATATAGCAAGAGATCTTTATTTCATTGGTTGAATTAGGAAATTAAGAAACATGGAGAATAGGGAATGATTGACTTGGAGTGAGGGGCTAAATGAAAAATGAGAACATGTAAACCAAAATGCATACAATGGCATTTATGACTATATGAGTTTGTGAGAAATTACTACACATCAGTTACTGTTCACTTTCTTAGGACTGGAACATTAATCATAAGGTCAATGAAAGGCACTTCTTTAAAGTGTGTCATTCATCTAAATGAAAGTGCATCTTTCCTAATATGAAAAAAATAATTACTACTTCCTTATAATCTTATTTATGGGGAGTTTTGAATATTAACATTTAGAACAAACACTGTCAAAAGTTGTTTGGACATTTACACATATGATTAACAGCATTTGTTTGGACCTATAATAAATTAAGCTTTGAGAGAGCTAGCTGATCAAATAAAAATAATATAGTCCCAAAAAATCTGACAAATTATGCTTAGAGGGAGCACAAAAAAAGAATTCTTAAGAAAAGTGAGTTCCTCATTTTTGAAGCCAGAGAATTTTAGGTCATCAGCTATTTAACTATTTAAAATATTTTCCATTATAATCTGTCTTCCATTGTTGCAGTTGAAATGTCAATTGTAAATCTTGTTACTTTTTAGGTAGCATGCCCTCCTCCTGCCTGCCCCTTACCTTTGGCTACTTTCAGTGTTCTCCATATTTTATTTTGAAATGTGTTTTGAATGTTTTCTGTTTTTGAGAAACTTTTTTTACTTCTACTTGAAGATTATTGCATGTCTTGGCTCTGTGTCTGTTTTAGTTTTTGTGACAGCTGAAGCAAATATTATACAATGGGTTGGCCTAAACAATGGAAATGTTTTAGTTCAGTTTCTTGAGACATACAAAATCAAAGTGTCATCAAGTTGATGCTTTCTCCTGAGGACTCTGAGACTAGGTGGTGGTGATCCTTTGTCCTTGGCTTTTGGCTTTTTTTATCACATGGCAATGCACATGACAGCCTCTTCTGGCTTTTCAGTTCTGTTAATTTACAGATTCTGGCAACTGCCTCTGAGTCTTTCTCTCTCTGGGTCTTTCAGCAAAAGGTCTTCAGTAATAGGATTAAAACCCATCCTGAGTCAGTTGGGCCATACCCTAACTAAAGTACCTGATCAAAAGGTTTTATTTACTAGAGTTCACATCCACAGGAATAGATTAAGTTTTAGAACATGTTTTCCTGGGATTCATCGCTCCAAATCACTACAATGCCTTTCAGTATTTTGCAGTTTTTTCAATTCTGTCATAATCTCTTCATGTATTGCTTACTAAATATAAATATGCTAGAACTTTTCACCATGTTACATGTATTCTAACACTCAGTTGCACAATTTCCTTCTTTTATCCATTGTTTTAAGCTTTGTATGGATATTTACTTCTGGCCTATTTACTTGTTGATTAACCCTTTGTGTATCTAATCTACTGTTTAATTGAGTTAAATATCTACTTTTTGGTTCTTGATTATGCATTGGTTTATTTTTCATTGAAAGACTATATTTAATATCTGAAAATTCTCTCAGTCTGTGCCAACATATGTTTTCAATCTTTCATAATTTTCTGATATGTCCAATATCTTCTGATCTAGTGCATGATTTTATGTGAAAATCATACAGATACATTTAAGCATAATATAGTGTTTATTTTTATCAATAAAGACATACTTATGTAAAAAGCAGGTAGCAACCCAAAAGTAAAGGTAATAATAACTTAAAATTTATATTAATCTAATCAGGGGTTGAGATCATTCCAAGGTGGGCTCCATTCTATGAGAAAAGTGACCTATATCATGTTCATTTCTTATGTTGTGCCCAACTGATACTCTGCTTACTTGAGATGTAATATGTCAGCTCCAACGTGCAGTTATTTTGAAAACATCAGAAGAACAAAGAAAATTGTAAAAAATAAAATAAAGCTATTTTCTTGTATCTAAATCATGTGCCCACATATGCACACATGTAATATTTTTGAACACCTACTAGGCTGCATGGCTTAAAAGAGATAGAAGACATTGTTTATCTTAAGATGTTCAAATTAGAATGTACTTATTAGAATAAACATCTATCTACACATATATATCTCAATTTTTATATAGTCAACTTCATATCTGCTGAGTCACACGTAGGTTATATTTTCAAAATTCTTCTCTCTCCACTTTTAGCCCCTTTATTTAAATTTGGCATTTCTAATGTCATTCATAGCTATACACACCATAATTTAGCTACCATGAATGATTCTGGATGAAATTATGAACGAATCTTTCAAGCATGTTTTTGGACATACCTTTTAGTCTTTTTTTTTACAAGGTCTATTTCAACTTTATGTTCTTAATAATGACTTTTTCCAGCTGATGAACAGGAACAGGACTGCTGTAGAAAATGCTATAGATTTAAGCTATTGCAGACTCCAGTGAAGTAAAGGGATTGGCCATGTAAATATATGAGGCCATTGTGTAAGGACTACAAAGACCTGGTAGAGATTGCAGGACTTTCAGCTGAGGAGTAACACAGTCTGATTTAGGATTTCAAAGGATAACTCTGGCTGAGCAGGGAGAGCAGTTAAGGGACGACAGTTGCAATAAAGGTAAGACATGATGGTAACTTGAGACAGAAATGGAGTATAGAGAGGTAGCTTAATTCTTGATATATTTTGAAGATGAAACCAACTGCATGCACTGATCATTTGGATGTGGAGCTTGAGAGAAAAAGAGAACAAAATTCAGAACAAAAATTCTGTCCCAAAGACCTTTTTAATGTAGTTGTCTATTAAAAAATTGAAAAGAGTTAACATCTTGCTACAAATGTATTTCCTTTTTTTTCCCTCCAAAATCTCTTCTCTGTCAAGAGAGTAGGCAAGGATATTTGTTTAAAGTAGAAGTGGTCTTGAATCGCAGTGTTCTTTTCTTACATGTTGATTTATCTGCAGACAGGATTTTCTGTCAGTAAGACATGACATTCAATAAGAATGCACTTCTCACTTTTTCATTTATCTGTCAGATATTTTATGATAATATGTACAACACTCTCAATGTAAAATGAACTGAACTGAGTTAGTTATAGTCTTCCATACAGAGGCTAATTTTGGCAGAGAAGACAATCAGCAGGTAATTATATTTACCTTTCTATTTACAAAATGGTATGCATGGCTTTTTTCTGTGGTAAATATGCAAGATTATTTACATCTTATTATTAACTTTATTTTGATCTCACATAAAATTATAATTTCCCTATATTAGTAATGATTCATGTCTACTTTTAAAAATATTATTATTGAGATTTCTTTGCACACCAAACACTCCATCCAAAGTATACAATCAAGGGCTCACAATATCATCACATAGTTGTGCATTCATCAAGATTACTTTTAGAACATTTGCATCATTCCAGAAAAAGAAATAAAAGGACAAAAGAAGAAAACCATATATCCCATACCACTTACTCCTCCTTCTCATTGCAACTTATCCAATATCTTTTACCCCTTATAACCCCCATTATTTTTTGCCCTAATTTTCTTACTCATATGTGCATACCCTGGATAAAGGGAGCACCAGATGCAAGGTTTTCATAATCACACATTGTGAAAACTATATAGTTATACAGGAAGATAACTATATAGTTATCTTCAGGAATCAAGGCTACTGGAATCAAGGCTACTGGAATACCGTTCAATGGTTTTAGGTATTGCCCTCTAGCCCCTCCAATACACCATAAACTAAGAAGGGAATAATGCATAAAAATAACCTCCAGGATAACCTTGGGACTTTGAGACCTCTCAGCCACTGAAATTTTATTTTGTATCATTTCTGTCTTCTCCCTTTTGGTCAAGAAGACTTTCTCAATCCCTTGATGCCAGGTCCAGACTCATCCCTGGGAGTCATAGTCCATGTAGGGGGGAAGAGCAGTGAGTTTACCTGCCAAGCTGGCTTAGAGAGAGAGGCCATATCTGAGTCATTCAATACACTGTCCTTAAGGTTCCTTCACATATTTGCATACTTCACAACTTCATTCCTTCTTTCAGCTACTCAGTAGTCCATTTTATGTATACACCACAGCTTCCCCTTCCACTTGTCATCAGTGTACCCTTGGGCCACCCCCATCTACTGCAAATCATGAATACTGCTACCATAAACAACAATAAGAAAATATCCATTTGTGTCCTCACTCTTTTTTCTTCCAGGTATATACCTGGCAATGGGGTTGCAGGATCATATGGCAACCCCAACCCTAGTCTCCTGTGGAACCACCACACTGTCCTCCAGAGGAGCTGCACCATTCTGTTTCCTATCAACAGTGAGCAGGTACATCTCTTTCTCCACATTTTCTCCAGCACTTGTATCTCTCTGTTCATTTCTAAACAAATTTTTTCACATCATACAATTCAACCTGATAAAAAACCAAGGGTTCCTGATATAATCACATAGTCATGATTTCACCACCAAAATCTTTATGAGGACATTTCCTTTTCTTCTGCAAAGAATACTATATCCTTCCCCCATGCCCCCCATTTATTGGCATTTAGTTTTGACATATTGCTTTTGTTGCATTCCATGGAAGCATTACAATGTTACAGTTAACTGTAGACCACAACTTTCCTTGATTGTAATTTTTTCTGTATACCATCCCGTTTTCAACACATTGCAAAGTTGACATTCATTTGTTCACCTTATGCAAAAATATTCTTATATTTGCAATTTAATCACTATCATTGTCTCCTCTAGGCATTCCTAAATTGTTTCATCTCTGTCTTTATCCTCTCTCTTTCATTCTGGTATCATAAGTGCCCCAGCCCTCCTCCCTCAACCATAATCACTTCACCTTCATTCAGTGTACTTATATTATTGTGGTAGTTTCAGATAGTATTATGATATCAATTTCTGAATTTGTACAGTCATGCCTGTTGCACATTCTGTACTCCCTAAGTACCAAATGCCCAATCCCTACCCCCTTTCTATTTCCTGGTAATTGTATTCACTTTAACTCTCAAAGTTCTCTCATTACTGTTAGTTTATATTAGTGAGACCATACAGTATTTTTCCTTTTGATTCTGGCTAATTGCTCTCAGCTTAACACACTCAAGTTTCATCCACAATGTTACATGCTTCATGATTTTATTCTATCTTACAGCTGTGTAATATTACATTATGTGCATATGCCATAACTTGTTTAGCCACTCATCTGTTGATTGATATTTGAGACGTTTCTGTCTCTTGGCAATCATGAATAGAGTTGCTATAAATATCAGTATGAACATGTCCATTTGTGTCCTCTCTTCTGAGTCTATACCTAGAAAGGGGATTGCTGAGGATCATTTGGTAATTCTATACTTAGCTTCCTGAGAACCATCAAATTGCCTTCCAGAGCAGCTGGACCATTCTACATTCCACCAACAGTGGTGTGCCTCTTTCACCAAATCCTCTCCAGCATTTGCTGTTTTATGTTTTTTGAAAATGGTCATTCTAGTGGGGTGAATTGATATCTCATTTTTATTTGCATTTCCTTAATAGTCACTGAGATTGAGCATCTTTTCATATGCCTTTTGGCTATTTGTATTTTCTCTTCTGAAAAATGTCTGTTCATGTCTGTGCCAGTTTGAAAGTATTATGTACCCCAGAAAACCCATGTTTTAATCCTGATTCCATCTTGTGGAGGCAGTTTTTTTTTTTTTTAATCCTAATTCAATAATGCAGGCTAGAATCTTTTGAGTATATTATCTCCATGGAGATGTTACACACCCAATTGTGGGTGTTAACTTTTGATTAGATTGAGATGTGACTATGCCTATTCCAGATGGGTCTTGATTAGTTTACTTGAATCTTTTAAAAGAGGAAACATTTTGGAGAGAGTCAGAAATGGAAGAAGCTGTAGTTTCTGTAGAAACCTAGGAACTGACAAGAGAGCAGCTGTAGATGCCTGGAGAACAGTTGCTTCAGTGAACAGAGACATGATGTTCAGAAATGCTTGAAGCCCAGCAGACATTACTGTGAGGTGTTAAGTAAGCCAGAACCTGGAGAGAGCCAAGGGAAGCCAAGAGATGAAAGCCAGCACCAGAGAAACAAAGAGAGGAACCACTGCAGGGACACAGGCTGAAAGCAAAGGAGCCCATGAGCAAGGGAACAATAGATTCAGCACCATGACTTCCCAGCTGACAGAGCTGTTCCAGACCCATCAGCCTTCCTTGAATTAAGGTATCTTCCCCTGGGTGCCTTAGTCTGAATAATTTTATAGACTTAGAACTGTAAGCTTGTAGCTTATTGTATTCCCTTTTTTGAAAGCAGATCCAGTTCTGGTATATTACATTCCAGCAGCTTCCAAACTAACACAATGTCTTTTGCCCTTTTTAAATTGGATATTTGTCTTTTGGTTGCTGCGTTGAATCTCTTTATATATTCTGGATATTAAATTCTTATTTGATATGTAGTTTCCAAATATTGTCTCCCATTATGTAGGCTGCCTTTTGACTTTCCAGACAAATTTTTTTGATGCACCAAAGTGCTTAATTTTGAGGATATCCTATTTATCTATTCATTTTATATTACTCATACTTTGTATGTAAGGTCTAAGGAAACATCCCAATCACAAGTTGGATAAGATATTTCCCTGTATTTTCTTCTAATGGTTTTATGGTCTTAGCTCTAGTATTTAGGTCTTTGATCCATTTTGAGTTGGTTTTTGTTTAGAATGTAAGATATGGGCTGCTCTAATTTGCTAGCTGCCTGAATGCAATATATGAGAACTGAAATGGCTTTTAAAAGGGGGAATTTAATAAGTTACAAGTTCACAGTTCTAAGAACATGAAAATGTCTCAATTAAAGTAAGCCTATAAAAATGTCCAAATAAAGGCACCAACAAGAGGTTACCTTCTCTCAAGAAAGGCTGATAAAGTTCAGGGTTTCCCTTTTAACTGAAAAGGCACATGGTGAACATAGCAATGTCTGCTAGGTTTCTCTTTAGGCTTCTTGTTTCATGAAGTTCCCCTGGGGACATATTCCTTCTTCCTTTCCAGAGTTTTCTGGCAGCATGGGCTCTCTGCTTCATGTGTTCCTTCTTGTGGTTCTGTGTTCTAGAGCTTTTTCCAAAATGCTTCCTCTTTTAAAGGATTCCAGTATGGTAATCAAGACTCATCTGGAATGGGTGGAGTCATATCTCCATCTAATCAGGATTAATACCCACAATTAGGTGACATATATTGTGGAGACAATCAAATCAATTTTCCAACCTATAGTACTGAATAAGAAATAAAGAAATGGTTGCTTTAGAAGATTGGATCAGGATTAAAACTTGGCTTCTCTAAAGTGCGTAATCCTTTCAAACCATCACATGGGCCCTCTCATTCTTTTTCGTATGAGTAACCAGTTCTCCAAGCACCATTTATTTGAAGAGCGTGCTCTGTCCCAGTTGGGTTGGCTTGACCACCTTATCAAAGATCAATTGCCTGTAAATGAGGTCTAATTCTGAACACTCAATTTGAATCCATTGGTCAGTATATCTATCTTTATACCTATATCCTGCTGTTTTGACCACTGTAAGTTTTTAATAGGCTTTAAAGTTAGGTTGTATGATACCTCCTACTTCACTTTTCTTTCTCAAGGTAATTTTAGCTATTTGGGGCACCCCGTCCTTCCAAACAAATTTGGATATTATTTTTTCTATTTCTGCAAAGTAAGTTGTTGGGATTTTAATTGGTATTGCATTGAATCTATAAATCAACTTGGGTAGAATTGACATTTTAACTATGTTTAGTTTTCCAATCCATGAACATGGTGTACCCTTCTATTTATTTAGGTTTTCCATGATATCTTTTAGCCATTTGTTATACTTTTCTGTGAATAGGTCACTTGTGTCCTTAGTTACATTTATTTGTAAATATTTGATTCCTTTGGTTACTATTGTAAATAGGGTTTTTTCCTTGATTTCTTCCTCAAATTGCTCATTACTAGTGTACAAAAACACTACTGATTTTTGCATGTTGATCTTATACCCTGCCACTTTGCTGTACTCATTTATTAGCTCTAGTAACTTTGGTGTAGAATTTTTGGTATTTTTGACATATAGTATCACATCATCTGTAAACATCTAATTTTCCAATTTGGATACCTTTTATTATTATTATTATTATTATTATTATTATTATTATTATTAGTCTAATGGCTCTGGCTATAACTTCCAGCACGGTGCTGAATGGCAATGGTCTCACTGGGCATCCTTGTCTTGTTCTGATCTTAGAGGGAAAGCTTTCAGTTTTTCCCCATTGATTGTGATTGTTAGCTGTAGGTTTCTCAAATATTCCCTTGTCATGTTGAGGAAGCTCCCTATTATTTCTATCTTTTGAAGTGTTTTCATAAGAAAAGATGTTGGATTTTGTCAAATGCCTTTTCTGCATCGGTCAAGGAGATCATGTGTTTTTTTTTCCACTTTGATTCTCTGATGTGATGCATTACATTGATTTTCTTATGATGAACTAGCTTTGAATACCTGGAGTAAATCCCACTTAGTCATGGTGTGTAATTATTTTATTGTGCTGCTGAATTTGATTTACAAGTATTTTGTTGAGGATTTTTGCATGTATGTTTGTTAAAGAGATTGGTCTGTAGTTTTCTTTTCTTGTGATATCTTTGGTATTATGATCAGGTTGGCTTCATAGAATGAGTTAGGTATCTTTCCCTCCTCTTCAATTTTATTGAAGAATTTTAGCAGGACTGGTAATAATTCTTCTCTGAATGCTTGCTAGAATTCACATGTGAAACCATCTGTTCCTAGAATTTTATTTTGGGGAGAGCTTTTTGATTTCTGACTCAATGTCCTTATTTGTAATTTTTCTTGAGGTCGTCTATTTCTTTTTGAGTCAGTGTTGGTTGGTCACACTTTTTTAGGAAACTGTCCATTTCATTTAAATTGTCTAGTTTATTAGCATGCAGTTGCTTATCAGCATCCTCTCATTACTGCCTCTTTTTCTGCAGGGTCAGTCATTATGTCCCCTCTCTCATTTCAGATTTTATTTATTTTCAATGTCTGTTATTTTGTCAGCCTAGCTAAAGTTCCATTGATTTTATTAATTTGCTCAAAGAATCAACTTCTGGTTTTGTTGATTTTCTTAATAGCATTAATATTCTCAATTTCATTTATTTTTGCTGTGATCTTTGTTGTTTCTTTCCTTTTGTTTGCTTTGAGGTTAGTTTGCTTCCTCTAGTTATTTCAGGTGAACAGATAAGTCCTCTGTTTTTGCTCTTTCTTCTTTTTTAATATAGGCAGTTAGGACAATAAATTTCCCTCTCAGCACCACCTTTGCTGCATCCTGTAAGTTTTGATATGTTGTGTTTTCATTTTCATTTGCTTTGTGATATTTACTGTCTTCATTTGCAATTTCTTCCTTGATCCACTATACAAAAGTGTGCTGTTTAGCCACTCTCTATTTGTGAATTTTCTGGCCCTCTGCCTGTTATCGATTTCCAACTTCATTGCATTATGATCTAAGAAAATGTTTTGTATAATTTCAATCTTTTTAAAATTTTTGAGACTTGTTTTGTGACCCAGCATATGGTCTATCCATAAGAATGATCCATGAGCACTTGAGAATAGTGCATATCCTGCTATTGTGGCATGTAATGTTGTGTAAATATCTGTTAGCTCTAGCCCATTTATCCTATTATTCAAAATCTCTGCTTCCTTATTGATCCTCTGTTTAATTGTTCTATTCATTGATGACAGCAGTGAATTGAAGGGATTGTAGCTATTGTAGAGGTGTCAACTTCTCCCTGCAGTGTTGTCAATGTTTGCTTCATGTATTTTGGAGCATTTGTGCATGAATATTTATGGTTGTTTTTTTTTTTATTAATTCTTTCTTTTTTTTTAATACATAGTGTCCTTCTTTGTCTCTTTTAATTGTTTTGCATTTGAAGTCTAGTTTGTTGAATATTAGTATGGTTATTTTCTAATTGTTGTTTGTGTGAAATGTACTTTTCAAACATTTCACTTTCAGTCTATTTTTTATTCTTGGGTCTAATGTCAGTCTCTTATAGACAGCATATAAATGGATTTAATTTTAATCCATTTTGCCAGTCTATGTCTTTTGACTGGGAAGTTTAATCCATTAACATTGAAAGTTATTACCATTAAGCCAGTACTTTCTTCTACCATTTTGTCTTTTGGAATTTATTTGTCATGTTCTTTTTTTTCTTTTTACCTTTACTGATAGTCTTCATTTCTACATTCTTCTCAAGACCTCTCTATCCTTTCTTTTTCTATCTGTCCATAGTGCTCCTTTCGGTGGTTTTTGTAGAGCTGGTCTCTTAGTCACAAATCCTCCTAGTGACTATTTGTCTCAACATATTTTAAACTCCTTATGTTTTAGGGGAAGTTTTGCTGGGTATAGAATTCTTGGTTGAGAGTTTTTCCTTTTACAATCTTAAATATATCATACTACTGCCTTCTCACCTCTATGGTTTCTACTGAGAAATCTGCATGTAGTCTTATTGAGATTCCCTTGTATGTGATGGATTGCTTTTTTCTTACTGCTTTCAGAATTCTCTCTTTGTCTTTGTTATTTGACAGTCTAATAGTAAGTAGGTTTATTTGTATCTATTCTATTTGGGGTATGCTGTGCTCCTTGGATCTCTTATTTTATATCTTTAATGACAGTTGGGGAATTTTCACTGATTATTTCCTCCATTAATCTTTCTCCCACTTTTCCCTTCCCTACTCCTTCATAGTATATATATTTGTGCACTTCATATGTCATTTAATTCCCTGAGACCCTGCTCATATTTTTCCATTCTTTTCCCTGTCTCTTCTTTAGTGTGCAAAATTTCAGATGTCTTGTCCTCTACTTCATTATCCTTTCTCTTGCCTCTACAAATCTGTAGTAGGTTTCCATTTTTTCATCTCTTCTATTGTGCCTTTCATTCCAATAAGTTCTGCCTTTTGCTTTTTCAAACTTTCAGGTTCTTCTTTATGTTTTCCCAGTATCTTCTTTATACACATTATCTCTTTTGCCATAGATTCACTCATTTCATTGATTTGTTTTATGATGTGATTTTCATGTCTTTTCAAGCAACCTGAATTAGTTGTTTCAACTCCTATACTTCATTTGAAAATTTGGTTGATTGCTTTGACTGGGTCATATCTTTGATTTTCCTAATATGACTTGTTATTTTTTGCTGCCATTTAGGCATTTGATTTCCTTAATTAGTTTATTCTGGAAGTTGTTTTCACTCTTTTTCCTAAAATTTTCTTGTTGATTGGCTTTGTTCTCTATCTGTTCTTTGGCATTCAGTTAAACTTATTCTAGAGCTCTAGCATAGCTTCTGTTTAACTTATCAGAGCTTCTCTGTCTTTGTTCTTCTGATTCTTGCCCGATCAATATAGATTATTTTTTCATGGAAAATCTTTTCAGGTATGTTTAACTCCAGTAAGATTTCCCAGGTCATCCAGTCCCCCATCTTAGGAGGAAGCTGAAACCACTATCAAGTTTCCCTGAGGGTGAGTCCCGACACATCATCATTCTTCCTATGAAGCCTCTAGACTTTGTGTTTTTCTTATCATTCCAAGCCTGTGCTTTTCCTCAACCTGCAGCTTCCCCCTAGCATAAAGTGAAGTGGTTTCTTTAATTCTCAACAAGCTTTTACCTTCCAGCTTTGTTATTAAGGTAGAAGCTGAGGTGGAATGTGGTTTAGGTTGCTTTTGTTTCCAGCCCCTGGGGCCTGAATTCCCTGGAGGAGGGCAGCTACTTGACCTGGGCTCCATTCCCTTTACCTTGGGGTAGGTAGACCCTTTAGGGAATTATCCCCATTCACCTGACTAGTTAGTTTGTTTTTCAGACATGCCTAATTCTGCACTTGCCTGGGGCAGTGATGAAACCTGAGAGCACTTACAGTTCTGTCTAATGAGCTGGTAAGAAATAAAAAGAAAAAAAAAGGAAAACTAGCCTTTTTCAGAGCTTGGCCCCAGCTCCCCAGCTTTGCCAATTAAGAGCTGGAGTTCATATGTGACTCTATGTGTTCTCAGGTTCTAAATGCCCCCTTTTCTTGGAACCCAGCTCTATTCCAGTATCTTATGCTGTACTACTCAGAAAGCTTCTGTTTTTTTGTTTTCCCCTATCAGCCCTGCCTCCTCTCTACCAGAATGAAACTCCTAGTTCTTTTAGTGCTTACTCCAGGTTTATCTGCACTGGAGGCCTGTTTGCAGCAGTCTCAATTTGTTAGTTAATGCCCAATTGGGGCTTGGTTGAGCTACCTTCTTTGTTCCTAGTAGCATCTGTTTCCTTTTCCCTCATAAACTAGCCTGCCATGCCCATGGGGGCAAGGCACTGGCCTTCATGACTTGGAAGACTTACAGTTCTGTGTGGAATCTCAGCCATTCCACCCAGCCCAGAGTGGTCGTATGGTGTGTGTCCCCCAAATAGTTGTTCCATTCAGTGTCTGGCTATTTACTAGCTGCCCTGGGGGAGGGGAAATAAATTCCACACCTCAGTACACTGCTGTTTTGCCTCGCCTTTAATGGTTACTTACAAAAATAAAAAAAAAAAAAAACTTATAAATAGTTCTTCAGTTCTTTTCCACATGAACAGAGAATTTTCATGTGAAATCTCAAAAACATGGAATGGAGAAATTTTTTAATTTTTACTTTACATTTTAGCAGTTTGTGTCTCTTGTTTTTTTTTTTTTTTTGAGATCATAAATGTGTTTCTTCTGAAGTAAGTTTTAGTAAGTCAGTCATTGATTACAAACAATTTTTAAAAAACCCTTAAGCATTCTGACAGTTTCTGAAATAAATAGAATAAAATACATAATTCAAAGTTCCTTTGGTTGTATAAAAATGGAATAGCCTTATTTCTTTTGATTTTCAAACTGACTAACAGCAATAAATGAGCAAGCTGACTGACAGAAATAAATGAACATTAAAATGTATATATAAAAGGATTTATTCACTCACTCAGAGTTTGGAGGTAAAGCTGTCTTGAAGCATGACTAACATCAACACTCAAGGCTCTTGGTTTTGCAGCTCCAATTTATTTTGTTCTATTGGTTGATTTCCTTATCAAACAGACTTTCTAGAATGGTGGAAAATTTGACCATCCTGCTAGTTAGGTCATCCATCACGTAGAGTATCCCCCTTGTGAAAGACTTAGCAAAAGTCACAGAGATGGCACTCATTTGGCTAGCCTAGTATGTCATACTGCAAGAGATTGTTCCAGATCATAAGCCCAACACACTTAAGCCACCTAAATAGGGACACACTTAAGCCACCTAAACAGGGAATGAGGAAGAAGAGGTTTTATTTAAAAAAAAAAAAAAGAAAGGAAGAAAAGAAGCTTTGTAGGGAGAAACAACAAATAATATGCTTGTTACAAGCACTGAATTATTTGCTTTATCTGTGTTATCTCATTTAAGTTTAGAAACAAAGTAAGCTCCTTGTTTGATAAATTTTATCCTAAAAGGAAATACTATCAAGTTAAATGATTTGTCACAATTCAGAAAGCTAGGCATTTTTTATGTAGGATTCAAATCTAATTTTCTTTCTATGCCAATACACAAAAACTATAAAATATCTAGAGTCATACAAACAGCTGGCTTCTCTGGGAACTTTCTTGTTAATAAACTATAAGAGACATTATAATACCATTGGTTTAAACTTGAACTTTGCTTCTAGAAATCTTAGGATTCTAAACTCCTTAGACTCCTTATATAATTAATGATATACAACTTTGTCACCTTCTTTCAACAGACTATGAAATAAATGTTTTTGAATAGGCTACAAAGGCATTATGCCTGATATAATGCAATATAGGCTTTTCTTAATTGGAATAAAGATATTTTCCTGAGTTTTAGCTACCTGCTTCCAATTTCCATGTCTTTTCTTTCTGTTAAAATCTGTTACTCCTAAGGGAGATCTATCTCTACAAAATTTTCTTACATCTTGATGTTTAAGCTATTTATACCATTTCCTGTATTTTCTGCATTTTGTTTCCTCTATTTTTTGCATTTCCTCTTCATATTTGGGACTCATTTTTATTCATTTCTTTCATCCTGTTACAGGAAACATAAGAGCACAAATCCATAATTCCTGACCTTTGACAAGGTATACAACATACTTCTTTTTTTTTGCATGGCCAGGCACCGGGAATTGAACCTAGGTATCTGGAATGGCAGGTGAGAATTCTGCTACTGAAAAACTCTCACACCACCCAGCATATTCTTTTTATGTTTGAAAAACTGTCTTACTCTTTTCAGCCCTGCAGATGTCTGACCAAACCAGTACTGCTATTTCCTTTTTAAGACTACCACCTTTCAAACTTCAGTCCCCACATTATGGGCAACTTAGATAAAATATAACAACCAAAATAATAAAAGGAGCCAGCCATGTGCAAAAATGAGATGGGCATCAGCATGGTCCTAAATCAGCATATAATCTATAGCTGTATTTGGGCTTGGAAAAGCAGGGATGCTGGGCTTCAGGATAGAAACTGGGAGACACAATAGAGACTTTAAATCTTTTAGTTTGAAGCCCTCATAGAGCTCTTTTGACTGGTTCTCCAGGTACCAGGTGAAACCTGAATTGTGAAAAAGTTAAACTTAAATCCTGTGACTGCTGAGAGGCTGGCGCTTCCACTGGGTACCTTCCTGGGATGATGGAGGAGGCAGATTAAGGCAGTTTGGCCTTCAGCTAGCCATTTGCCAATGTGGAAAATTCCCAGGGACTAGAGTCCTAAAACACCAGATTAGGCTCTGGTTCTGTAATGGGAATCTTGAAAGTTCAGATAAAGTAGGAAGACAGAGAAAGGTGAGAATAGAGGAGGGGAATACATACACCTACAAACATACGCATACCCAGGCAGATAACTACTCTTCAATTTTGGGGTTACAGTGATGCATTTTATTTATGATTTTATTCAAGTTTTATTTTTAGCCTAACATTATATGATGGAAGTAGTATAATGAAAAGCTGAAACTTAGATAAATTAATACATTTATACAAATTAATTATTATTCAAACAGTATTTAAATCACATTTTTCATTTATTTTTGAATATCTCATCTGCTTATAAGAGAACAAAACAACAGCTTTTGGTTATTGTTTTTGGCTGTACTGAACTTTTATCTGCTAAGTTTTTAAATTAAATTTCTTATTACTTCTACATACAAAGACAATCATTAAAATGGTTTAGTTTTATGCTGATAAAATGTAAGTCTATGGAGAAATAATTCTTACATAAATATTTTGTCATTTCAAAATGTAAATCCTTTTCTACTTTTGATGTTTATTCATCTTTACTGTCTAAACATTTACAGATAATATATTGATGTCTTTTTGAACACAGAGAAAAAAAAGAAAAATAAGGATTGCTTCTAAGTGTTAACTTAGAGCCGTACATATGATTCCAAGGTTTCAATTCATAGCACATTAATTTACTTTGGTAATTTCATCTTTTTTTTTTTTTTTGTCTATAATGACAAAGAAGTGTTCATCAGTTGCGTGACAGAAAGTAGAGGGATGAAGCTGAGCATTGAGGAAAATAGGAATTGGATTCTGATGTGCTACAAGAAATCTTCCAATATTTGACCAATTTTTTCACAGAATATTTTTTCCTTATCTCTCATTCACACTGATGTCTTCCTCATAGGGGCAACATGACAACTCTTCAGTAGTGCTGATGTTCTGCAATTCATAGTTTATACCATTAGACAAAAACTATAATGATATTTTTTTCTACTACCAAGTCCAGAAAATCTGCAGCAGGGATGGATTAGCCCTACGTGGATAGGATGCCCATTTCTAAACAGATTAATTTGACATGGGTGTTTGGTCATATTATAAAATCAACTAATTGTGTTCAATCACAAAAGAACATGTCAGCCCCCAAAATGGCTATAGGGTTGGAGAATGGGACAGGATCAAGAAGGCCTTTATTAAGTTGAAAGTGTGAGGAATGTGCAAGATACTACTAAGAGATGCTCATCATAGCTGGGTTTTAGGAGATATGCTATGATCAGATATAATCGTACAAGGGACAGTGATCACAAGCAAGTTTTCCTTACATATCAACTGTGGTCCTGCTTTGATTCTCTAACTTATCACAACACAGTTTCTATAGGTCTATTGCAAGATTACTATGGGACCATTGAAATGGCGGAGATAATGACTAGGTATTAGGTGATATATATGTCTCCCTTTTTGGGTGCCATGATTAACCATTGACTATTTTTAGAGTTTCTAAAGTTTCCTAAATGAACTGGATCTCAGCCATAAAGTCTAAATTTTTCTTGTACCTAATAATAGTCCCTAGAATGACTTGAGAACTCCATCTATGATTTAAGTGATCCAGACAGGCAAGATCCATTTTAGCTTCAAGCTTCCCAAACTTGACCTAAATGTTTTCTAAACATGAAGAGTGGACTTTAGTATCCTTTCTTTTTAAGGTGTTCCACATTCTCTCCATTTAATAAAGAACATAAGGTAATTAATGAGTCTTCCCTCATTAAGAAAGGGGAAATATATTCTCAACCCAGTCAAATTGTCTTATGTTCATTCATTTTGTTATTCCTTCACTAATTACTTATTGTGAGTTTTCTTCATCATGAATCACTTAATATCTAATATGAATGGCTTAAATACTTGAGGTCAGGATTCTATCCATGTAATTTGAAATAAATTGTTATAAAAAGACCTTTAGGATTTTGCTTACAAAAATAAACTATTAAGGGAGTCCCAAGAACTTGGCAGAATAGGGTAGATCCAGTTCAACCCTGCTCCAAGGCACAGCTAGAGAAGGGATGGGAGGGCAATTAAGATGGTGATTCCAGAGTGTAAGTGACTTGGGAGAGTCTTCTGCAGCACACAGGGCAGCCCTGGTTGCAAAAGCTGAGGAACTGAGAAGCAGAGAACCAGAGACCTTCCACCTGGGGCTTAATGTGAAAGCCTGGAGGTCTCAGGAGTGCATAGATGGGAAGACAGGGACTAGGAAGTAAGCCAAGCCATAGTCCTTAAATACATTACCCTCACCAGCACAGCTCGGTGACACGTGACTCACCCCACACCTTACACACATAACTTCCTTTACCTGCCCCCACTCCCTGCATTCTGAGAGCACCTACTGCACCAACCCCTCACATGTATACTGTCCCCCACCCTCAACCCTCTCCAAGTGCAGTTCCATCCACCTTTCTTGTTCACTTCCTAAGCACTATTTCCCCACCTTGGTCCCTGTAGGCTGTTGTCAGTGCATAAAGGCTGCAAGCACTTGCCTTCATACCCAGCCTATACCAACCCCCAGCCCATACAGTCACACAGCCTTACTCCAATCCCCAGCTATGTACATGGGTACATCAGATATGGCACTCCTAGACCCACATGTGTGCATGGCTCCCAGTCATGCACCACAGTTATACCCCCCAGTTCTGGGAAACTGTTGACCTGCACAGATGGATCACATCTGTCCTGAGCCATACAAGCATAACACATACCTACTGCCAAAGTTCTGTGCATGTGCACAAAGGGTTCCATACCCTAGAACAGGGCATTCCAGGGACATGCCACCAGGCCAATGTACCCACACAACCATATCCTCCTCCACCGCTGGACACCCATGTTCACAGGCAGCAGTATAGCATCCCCAACCTGTACCTGCCCTGCAGTGCATCACCTCACTTTTGTGCCCCACACCATGCTGTGCATCCTGCCATCTATCCATCTCACAAACACAAGACTTTAGACTACTGAAGGAAATCAACTTCCAAAGTAAATCAGTCAAGATATTTACATATGGGGAAAACAACAGAAGATCACTAAGCATATCACAATGCAGACAGGCATTAACCCATCCTAATGACCAAATTAAAACACCAGAGGAGATGCAGACATTGGAATAACTAATCAAAGATGCTCATATAACTCTACTAAATAAAATAAATGGGATGGTTAATGACATAAGGGACATCAAGAAGATACTAGAAAAACTTAAACAGGAATTTGAAAGAATAAATAGAAAAATAGCAGATATCACAGAGATTAAAGATTCTGTAGATCAAATAAAAAACATACTAGAGACACAATAGCAAATTTGAAGAGACAGAAGAAAGAATAAACAAACTATAGGACAGGACAACCAATTTCAAATACTAAAAACAGTAAATGGCAAAAAAGATGGAAAGATTTGAATTGGATCTAAGGGAAATGATGGACAAAACAAAGTGCACAAATATAAGAACATTGGTGTCCCAGAAGGGGAAGAGAAAAATAAAGGGCCAGGAAGATTAGTTGAAGATATAATGCAGCTAAACTTCCCAAACATTATAAAGGACATAATTATCAAGGCAAAGATGCTCAACAGACTCCAAATAGAATAAATACAAATAGGCATTTCCCAAGACACATATTAATCAATGGGTCAAATGTTGAAGAGAAGCAGAAAATCATGAAAGTGGCAAGAGAAAACAATATATTACATACCAAATAAACCATATAAGACTGAATTCAGACTAATCAACTGACACCATGGAAGCATAAAAGGCAGCGGTATGATATATTTAAAATCCTGAAAGAGAAAGACTTCCAGCCAAGAATTCTATACCTTCAAAACTAAGGGGATTAAAATTTTCACAGAAAAACAAATCCTGAAAGAATTTGTCAACAAGAGATCTACTCTACAAAAAATACAAAGGGAGTTCTGCCAGCTGAAAAAAAAAAAAACAAAACAGGAAAGTGATATCTGGATGATGGCACAAAACCGAACAGCACCTGGAAGGGTAACATAAAGTATAAAAAAGAGAAAGAAGGAAGAGAATATATACATATGACCAATAAAATCCCAAAGATAAGATGGAGGATTCAAGAAATGCTTTTTCAGTAATAACTGAAGGTTGATGGGCTAAATTTAACAATTAAAAGATACAGATTGACAGAATGGATTGAAAAATATAATCCAGCTATACAGGGCTTATAAGACTCATTTTAGACACACGGACACAAATAGACTGAAAATGAAAGGATGGAAAAAGGTTTCCCATGCAAGTTGTATGAAAAAGAAAGTAAAATTACCTATACTCATATTGGAAGAAAATAGACTAAAATGTAGAGCTATCAAAAGAGACAAAGCAGAACACTATATATTAATTAAAGGGACAATTCACCAAGAATAAATAACATTCATAAATGTGTATGCTCCCAATCAAAGAGCTCCAAAGTACATGAGACAGACATTGGCAAAACTGAAGAGAGTGATAGATGTTTCAACAATAATAGTAGGAGACTTCAGTACACCACTCTCACCTATGGATAGAACAAGCAGACAGAAGATCAACATGGAAATAGAGAAGTTAAACAACTTGATAAATGAATTAGACATAACAGACATATATAGGTCATTACACTCCCAAACTCCAGGATACACATACTTCTCTTCTGCTAATGGAACATTCTCCAGCATAGATCATACTCTGGGGAACAAAATAAGTCTTTATATATTTTTAAAAAATTGAAATTATTGAAAACACTTTTTCTGATCACAAAGAGATGAAGCTGGATCTCAATAACCACTAAAGATTGAGAACATCCACAAATATATGGAGACTAAATAACATACTCTTAAACAAGCAGTGGGCCAAAGAAGAAATTGCTAGAGAAAGCAGTAGCTATCTGGAGACAAATGAAATTGAGAATACAACTTATCAGCAAAGGCTGTGCTGAGAGGGAAATTTATTGCCCTAAATGCCTATATTAAAAAACAAGAAAGAGTAAAAACCAAGGACTTAACTGCTCACCTGGAGGGACTTGAGAAAGAACAGCAAACTAACCCCAAAGCAAACAGAAGAAGAGAAATAACAAAGATGAAAGCAGAGTTAAATGAATAGGAGAACAAAAGAACAATTGAAAGAATCAATAAAACCAACAGTTGGTTCTTTGAGAAAATCAATAAAATCAATGGACCAATAGCAAGACTGACAAAGAAGAAAAGAGAGAGGATACAAATAAACAAAATAAGAAATGAGAAGGGGTGTGTTACCACAGACCCTGAAGAAATAAAATAAAGCATAAGAGAATACTATGAACAACCATATGCCAACAAACTAAACAACTTAGATGTAATGGACAAATTCCTGGAAACACACTACCAATCTACACTGACTCAGGAAAGAATAGAAGAGCTCAACAAACCAATCACAAGTAAAGAGATTCAATCAGCCATCAAAAATCTTTCTATAAAGAAAAGCCCAGGGTCAGATGGGTTTATAGGAAAATTTTGTCAAACATTCCCAAAAGAACTAACGCCAATCCTACTCAGGCATTTCCAAAAAAAATTGAGAAAAAAAAGAACATTACCTAACTCATTTTTTGAAGCTAATATCACTTAATACCAAAACTGTGTAAAGATGCTATAAGAAAGCTATAGGCCAATCTCCCTAATGAACATAGATGTGAAAATTCTCAACAAAATATTAGCAAATCAAATTCAATATCACATTAAAAGAATTATACAGCACAACCACGTGGGGTTTATACCAAGAATACAAGAACGGTTAGCACAAGAAAATCAATTAATGTGATACAGCACATTAGTAAATCAAAATGGAAAAATCATATGATCATCTCGATTGAAATTGAAAAAGCACTCAGCAAAATTCAACATCCTTTTCTGATAAAAACACTTCAAAAGCTAGGAATACAAGGTAACTTCCTCAATATAATAAAAGGAATATATGAAAAAACAATAGCCAGCATTGTATCCAATGGAAACAGACTGAAAGTTTTCCCTCTAAGATCAGGAATGATACAAGAATGCCCACTACCACCACTATTATTCAACATTGTGCTAGAAGTTCTAACTAGAGCTGTCAGGCAGGATAAAGAAATAAAAGGCATACAAATTGGAAAGGAAGAAGTAAAACTTTCATTACCTGCATATGACATGATACTGTACTTGGAAGATCTTGAGAAAACTACAGCAAAGTTACTTGAGCTAATAAACAAATTCAATAACATTGTAGGATATAAAATTAATGTGCAAAAATCAGAACATTTCTATATACAAGCAATGACCTAACTGAAGAGTCAGTTACAGAAAAATATTCCATTCAAAATAACAACTAAAAGAATCAAGTACTTAGAAATGAACCTAACTATGGATGTAAAGGACTTATAAATAAAAAACTACATAACATTGCTGAAAGAAATCAAAGAGGATCTAAAGACTTGAAAGACATTCCCTGCTCATGGGTACGAAGGCTAAATATAGTTAAAATGTCAATTCTCCCCAAATTGAGCTATAGATTCAATGCTGTACCAATCAAAATTTCTAAAACCTACTTTGAAGACTTGGAAGAACTAGTTACCAAATTCATCTGGAAGGAAAAGAGAACCTGAATAGTTAAAATCATCTGAAAAAAGAAGACCGAAGTGGGAGGGTTAATAGTCCTGACTTTAAAACTTATTATATATCCATAGTGGTCAAAACAGCATGGTAATCATATAAAGATAGAAGTATTGACCAACGAAATTAAATCAAGAGTGCAGAAATAGACCACCAAATCTATGGTCAACTGATTTTTGACAAGGCCCCCAAACTCACTGAACTGGGACAAAAGAAAAAATAAATGGACATGGGAGAACTGACTATCAATACCCAAAAGAATGGAAGAGAACCTTTACCTTCCACCCTGTGCAAAAATTAACTCAAAGTGAATCAAACACCCTAAATATAAAAGCTAGCACCACGAAGTTCCTAGAAGAAAATGTGGGGAAACATCTTCAGGGCCTAGTAATAGGAATTAGCTTTCTAAACTTTACCCCCAAATCACAAGCAACAAAAGAAAAAATAAATAAATGGGAACTCCTCAAAATCAAAAGCTTCTGCACCTCAAAAAAATTTTGTTGAGTAGGTGAAAAGGCAGTCAACTCAATGGAACAAAATATTTGGAAATCACATATCAGACAATGGTTTGATATCCTGTATACATAAAGAATAAATACATCTCAACAACAAAAGAACAAACAACCCAATTATAAAATGGGCTAAAGATATGAATAAGCATTTTTCTGAAGAGCAAAAATGCAGATGGCTGAAAAGTACATGAAGAGCTGTTCATTTTTATTGGCTTTAAGGGAAATGCAGATCAAGATTACAATGATTAGTCTTACCTATAAAAATGGTTGCTCTTAAACAAACAGGAAACTATAAATGTTGGAGAGGATATGGAAAAATTGGGACACTTATGCACTACTGGTGGGAATGTATAATGGTGCAGCCACTATGAAAGACTGCTTGGCAGTTCCTTAGGAAACTAAATTTCGAGTTGCCCTATGACCCAACAATAGCACTACTTTGTATATACCCAGAAGAGCTGAAAGCAATGACACAAACAGACATTTGCACACCAATGTTCATAGCAGCATTATTCACAATTGCCAAAAGATGGAAACAAACCAAATGCCCATGAATGGATGAGTGGATTAATAAAATGTGGTATACACATATGGTGGAATCTTAAGCAGCAGTAAGATGAAATGACATCCTGAGGCACGTGACAAGATGGATGTACTTTGAGGACATAATGCTGAGTGAAATAAGCCAGACAGAAAATGACGATATATGATTCCACTTTTATGACCATGGTAAAGGTAAAATTAGAGGCTTATAAATTAGAGGGGACTTAGAAATACTTGGAAGGTAGACATGGGTGAATGGTTAGCTAATGAGTTTGAACTCAAATTGTATGGGAATAGATAGAAGTGAAGGTGGTTCTCTAGTGAGTCTATAAGTAGTATTACCATATTGAAGGTAAACAAATATGAAATGGGTTGTATAGACCTATGTGTCCCAGTGATTAACACTGGAGATATAAATTAGTTCTTGCAAGAACTACTTCAAAGGTATGATTCATGTACAAAGAATGTTTATGACCTGGGTACAGGGGAAAACTACTATTGCATGCTATGGGCTGGGTTTAACAGGAGAACATCATCACTATCGCAGCAACAGCAGAGTTAAGTAATAGGGTGAGGGAAAAGAGTTAAGAGGAGGTTTAGATTTCCTATTTGATGAGGCTGTGTTATTGCTTATCTTTCTCTTGGGAACAATGAAATTGTCTAAAATTGAGTGTTGATGGACTGTGGACTTTGGCATTATACATGATGCCCAATGAATGCAGGTGGCTGAAGGATACACTGACTGAGAAGTAGATTGCGAATGACAGTGGATACATATGATTGAACATTGTGCTGCTACAAAAAGGAGCAAAGTCATGAGGCATGCAACGATGTGAATGAACCTGTGGGACATCTGATGAGGCAAAATAAGCCATAATGAAAGAACAATTATTGTATGCTCTTCTTAGAAAATGCTTATGAGAAAACAGGGGTCTAAATTGTAAGCTCTTATAGCAGATACATTTAATCCAGAGTGGTAATTATTATTTCCGGATTTTGAGAGCCTGTTATATATACATATATACATATATTTATTTATTTATTTATATCCTGGTATTTAGAGATAAGAATGAAACCGATCAAGTAGGGGTTAAAGTAATTCAGAACACTATGGTAAAAAGACACTGTGTATATTTTAGAATCACACATACTCTTTGAGACGAAAGGAATAGAGGTTTATTTGGTCTGGAACTTAAATTTTTTGAGGCACATAATCTAACACAACTTATCTGTATAGCTCATTTGAGCAATTAAAACACAAAAGACTCAGAATAATGAAGAGGGCCTTTAATCCTGTTTTGCTTAGTGTAATGCCTGGATACAACATACAGTAATCATAAAGTATTGGCAAAGTCCCTCGAGGACTTAACTGTTCAAGGAACAGTTCGAGGAACTTAACTGTTCAAATACAGTTAAGAGGCTACTCTGGAGGTTGCTCTTATCCAAACTTTAGTTAGACATTGCTACCTATCATAACTGGCCAAATGGTGAAAAATATGGAACTATTAAACTTTACCATCAGGGAATACCCTGATACTATGTCAAACTTTAGGAACACCCAAATCAATAGGGCAACCCCTTGATCTTGAGGCTTACTGTTGTGAAGCTTATGTGGGTAGCAGAAATGCTTAGCCTACCTATAGGTATGCCTACGAGTTACTTCTGGAGGACCTCTTTTGTTGCTTAGTTGCAACTTCACTCTCTGAGCCCAACTCTGCAAATGAAATCATTGCCCCCTCCCCTACATGGGACATGACATCCAGGGGTGAAAGTCTCCCTGGTGGCATGGGAGATGATTCCCAGGGATGAGTCTGGCCCTGGCACCATGGGATCAACAATTCCATCCTGACTAAAGCAGAGAAAGGAAATATAACTAATAATATATCAGTGGCAGAGAGAGTCCAAATACAGTTAAGAGGCTACTCTGGAGGTTGCTCTTATCCAAACTTTAGTTAGACATTGCTACCTATCATAACTGGCCAAATCCTAGCCAAAAACTATTCTAGTCAATCCTAAAGAACACATAGGAAAATATGTAAGATTATACAAAGTTCCCATGCATTAGAGTAACTTTCCAGAGATGTAGACCCTCCAGATGGTTCCCTGGACCAGATAAGTCCTGAAACCTAGAAGGCCCAGCCTCACTAGAACATCAGATAGTTCCATCTCCCTACCCCACATTATTGATAAGCCCTTTCAACATGATAAAGTTAGACTGGCCATAGCCCAATACCTCAAAAAAGAGGGATAGAAAGATCAAAATTGTTGGTAGACTATACATAGAAAATAAGATTTAACAAATGACTATAATTGTGGAATCATTAAATTGATATCTCTTTTAGTCTCCAGTATTGTCAAGCAGCTAGAAGTAAGAACCTAAAATTGTGGAATTATAGTCCATGTCAAAATCTGAAATCTGTTCTACAGCTAACTGTGGTGTTGTGCTTTGAAATTTGCTGCTTTTTTGTGTACATGTTGTTTTTCACAAAAAAGAAAAAAAAGTAGGTTATGATGATAAAAATAGTATTTATTCCTTCTAGCTATGGGCTTCTCATGTATTCATGAAGCATTAGACTTGAATTCTTCTTTTAGCACCTATTTTATTCTGCTATTACTATATTGTGGCTCAACATGTGCATTTGTCTATTTTTCCTCTCCTGGTAAGAAAGATGACACATAACCTCTTCAGTCACTCTTTCCTCATCAGGGAATTAACTTTTTAGCAATAACAATTGTTTCTGTTTATGAATGATATAACTGGAGGTATGCATTGAATATCAGATTAGCTCCACTAATGAAGGAATTTAGATATTTCAGATACTTGGAAAATGGAGTTTATTTCATCAGAACCTTTTTGTTGTCAAGATCGAAAGGAGAATGCTGTCTGGAGTGGAGGTTTGGCTTCAGGTCTACAAGAGTTCAAAGTATAATTTCTCAATGTAAAAACTATTGATGTTTTGAGCCAGATGATTCTTTGTTTTTGAAGGCTGTTTTGTGAGCTGTGCAAAGCTTGGCATTCTTGATGCTAAAACCTCCACCTACCATATGTCAGTAGCAACCCCCACCCTGAGTTGTGAAACTAAAATGTCTCTAGACATTGCAAAATGTTTCCTGGGGAAGGGGGTGCAGTCTATTGTTGGTAACTCCTGGGAGTGATTCAGGATTTGGGTGATGACTGCAAAGGACCCTGAACAGTCAGGGTACCAGAAGTGTACCCTAGGGATACTCCACCAATGTAAGATATAAGAGAATATTGTGGCATCAATCTGTCTGACATGTCTCCTATGACTAGAACAGGGATCAGGATGAGAGTTGACATATTGTTGGAACTTACACTATGAGGCAAAAAGAAGCAAGTGATAAAACTGATTGATGAAACTCTAGAGAATACTCACCAAGAGCCCGGAAGTCAGCCTAGTAGTCATTCTTTGTGACATACATTTCAGAGATTATGGAAAATGTTGACAGGGAGTATCTCCAAGGGAGAAACGTTGCATGCATAGTTTGATTTTTTTAAATTTTGGATCTCATTTGTTTCCATTACTCTTTGAGACTACCATCTTAAGATTCATGAATTTTTATACGATATATGTCAGCATACATCAGCATTTTTTTGCCACCACTGTCTAAAAGTTATTTAGTTTTTGACTATAACCCTAGTCAATGATTGGTATGCACAAATGATTGCATTAATTAAAAAAAAATACTGAATTACAAATGACAAAATATTCAAAAGCTTACAAAAGAACAGTAAAAATCAACCACAATGACATGACTACCAGAGATGAGCCTGGCCCTGGCATCATGGGATTGAGAACGCCTTCTTCATCAAAATGGAGAAAGAAATGGAGCAAAGTAAACTTTTAGTGGCTAAGAGATTTCAAATAGAGTAGAGAGACCATTCTAGAGCTTACTTTTATGCAAGCTTTAGCCAGATGTTACAGACTACCACAATATGCCAAGCTCCAACAAACAATATTCTGGAACATCCTAGGGAGTGCTCTGGGCTCTACCTAAGACTCTGTAAAATATTTTCTTAATAAGTTGATTTTATTAGAAACTTATGGCCTCCAGATTGATCATAGGTCAGATAAGACCTGAAGCACAGAGGTACCAGTCTCTCCAAGAACAGCAGTTTCATACATTTACCCCCTAAGGTCAACACCTCTTTCTAGCATGAAGTTGAAATGGTCATTGTCCAGATAGTCCCAAATATTGAGAGATCAAAGTGAGGGGGGAGTTCTCACTGAGAAATTAGATTGTAGCAAATGACTGTGATTACTGACTTATTATATAAATATTTCATTGAAGTGTCTAGTGTTTTAGAATAGCCATAAGAAACTGCCTGAAGTTGTTGAACTTTAATTCTGTGGCCCTGATCTTTGATAATGATTGCATAACTGTATTATTTTTATGGATCTACTTCGCATTTCTTGTTCTGTTCCACATGATAATAGTATACCGTCTTAGTTAACCTACCTCTACAAGTTAGTCTTAAAATTGAGTAGAGTGCAATACTTGTGGTCAATAAGAGGGAGGAGTAAGGGATATGGGATGTTTGGGCTTTTTTTTTTTTATTTTCATCTATTTTTCTAGAGCAATGCAGATCATCCAAAAATGATCATGGTGATAAATGATGCACTACTATGTGACAATACTGTGAACCATTGATTGCATATTTGGATGGATTATCTGGAATGTGACTATGTGTCAATAAAATTGCATTTATTAAAAAAAAATCACAACATCAAGGAAATGCAGTAAAAGTGTGCAATCTAAAGCCAGTGTAAGCTTCAGTGCATTTTAAATCATTTTCCCAAGGAATGAAACACAGGATATTAGGACCCTGAGGAAGGTCAGATCACAAAAATTCCTGATGGAAAGCTGAGCTTAGCTCTCCAAAATAATATCCTATTTAACCCTAAGAAGTCATTCCTTGACCTGCTTTTATGTCCTGTACTCTTAGGATGTAAAAGAAATAGAATAATTACCAACTCTTCAACTGTAGCTCAGAGTGAGATGAGGTTTTCATACCAAATTATTTGCAGTAGAATAGAATAGAATAGAATAGAATAGAATAGAATAGAATAGAATAGAATAGAATAGAATAGAATAGAATAGAATAGGCTAAGATAGCATAGGTAATTTTAATTACACCTGAATAGAATGAAAATAAGTAAGATGGCAATTATGTTAAAGGAAAAGGTAAAAGTATAGACACCTAAACAGTTTTACAAAAAGTAAGAACAGCTGAAAATTATTCAAAGAAATGGAGAAGAACACAAATATTATCTTTATTGTTCCAAAGATAGGAATAGAGGAACTGATTTAGTATAGCCGAATTGTGCTTTATGACAAAGCAACCCAGTATTAGACTGATTCCCTCCCAGACACAATCAGAGTACCCACAAGAACAGATATTTTACAATTAAACTCATTGAATATTCAAGAGCAATAGGAAATACAGGGCATCTAAGAGATGACAAAAAGAAAGGCAAAAGATGGGAGAAAGAGTGACCCACATATACTAATTTCACATATATATATTCCATCCCACTACCTGGAAGAGTAAACAAAGGAATGGAGACAGGAGGCCAAGTTAATGGAAATCCTTCTACCTAGAAGGATACATTGTCAGTATGAATACATAATTGCTCCCTAAACTTTTTTCTCCTTGCCCCTGAAATACAGGCAGCCTAGGAGAGAGGTATTCTTGGGCAAGGTTAACAAAGAAGAGAAAAGCATCTTGCCTTGAATACCTATTGAAAGTCTGAAACTATTATCATGTATGAAACCGTGAAGAACTCATTCTAAAGAGTGATGTCACATACAAGTGAGACCCAGGGGCTCTCATCGTTTAAACTAAAGCAGCTCAACTCTCCCAATTGGGATTGCAGATTCTGTTTTTTTTTTTTTCCAAACTAACCTGACTCTGATTACTTGGGTTCAGGGACTACATAAACACAGGAGCATTTTGACAACTCAAGAGAGAAATATTGTATTTTATGCAAAAGTTTTATATGGAGCTCTATTCATAAATTACAAATAAAAAGGTGACTGATTTTCACCCTTAATTTAGGGATCAGATTTTACCATTTATGGGTCTGCTAAAGATGCATAAATATGCGTTTGTGCATATATACACATTCCATATTAGTTTTAAAATTCTCTATAGGTTGAACATATTAAAAATATGTAGACTTTGAAGCCTTATATATAAAACCAAACTTCTGAATGTTTTATGAGTAGGACATATGCAGCTCTGGGAAAGTTGTACTTACATGTGGGGGATAGTGCAATTAGCTATAGGTCTGTGTGTGTGTGTGTGTGAATTTCTGTGCACATGTGTATGTGTGAGATATGTGCAGGAGAATGCTGTGCATGGTTTTAGCATCAGTTAAGATGTACTTGTCCCCTTACCATTTCTAGGGGCTCTACCAGGCTGACAGAGTCATGAGGCATTGTGTATAAAGATGCTACCTTTGCAGATAAACTGCTTTTCTACTTATTAACTGATTTTCTTGGACAATTTTTGTTCCTCAGTTTTCTCACAAGCAAAATGTTAATTGTAAAAGTATTCACCAAATCCTTATTATAGACTGATTAAATTAAATAAAATAATAAATATAAACATTTTTAGTACTGACATATAATAGGCATTTGATAAATACTACCTGTGATGTTTCAAGATGAATCTAACACTGATTCAAGAAAAACAGAGAAAGAATTTAAATATTACATGTAGTCTGATAATATTCTTGACATGAGGAATCAGAACAATTTTCCAATTGTGAATGAATTTGTAGGCATGAATCAATGGAAACCTCTCAGTAGCTTGAAACTCCCTTCTAAACATAAAAGAGAATTTGTGTTTTGGGGTGAAGTGATAATTCAAAGAAATGGATTATTGAATACCTTCTAGATACTTGTGACATGTCAGAATAACCTCTGTTATGGGAAAATCAGCCATTTTCACCAAAATAAACTGTCTCAATTTCTGATGATATCTAGCATACACTGTAAAATGTCTTTCAGAATTGCCTCAGGATAAGGATGGATTTATGCTTCTTGGTCTCTGATTGATTGGGTTGGTTGAAAACATACAGACACATATTTTGTCAATTGAAAATTGTTTGTATCTTGAAAATGATTTTTTTAAGCACAAGCAAAGAACATGTTATTTGTGTCTCCAGGTTTTTTGTTTCTGTTTTTTAAATTTGTGTGGGAGAAATTGCAACCCTAAGCTCGCTTTATAGGAACTAGTAGAAAATGATTAATTTCACAATATTGTATTAGTTTCCTATTGCTTCTGTAACAAATTACCACAACCTGTGTAGCTTAAAACAATGGAAATTTATTCTCTTACAATTCTGGAGGCCAGGAGGCTGAAATGAGTCCTATGGGGCTAAAACCAAGGGGTGGGCAGAGTGGGTCTCCCTCTAGAAGTGCAGGGAGAGAATTAATTTCCTTTCCTTTGCCAACATCTAGAAATACTTCCTTGGCTCATGGCCCCTACCTCTATCTTCAAAGTCAGTATCATAGTGTCTTCTCTCTACGACAGCTCTTGTCAATCATCCTCTTCTTTTCTATGTGTAGTCTAACCTTTCTCTGCCTCCCTCATACAAAACACTTGTGATTATACTTAAGGCCTACCTAGTAATTTAGGATAATTTCCCCTTCTTACGATTTTTATGCCAGACCCTTTTTCATATGTTTCAGTTTCCAGGATTAGGATCTTGGTATTTCAGGGGGCTATTATTCAGCTTACCAACAAATATAAAAGAAGTGTAATAAAAACTGTTAGCCTTACAGACATTCAATAAAATTGATAACTGGCATGAGCTATTCCTGATGCTACCATCATAAAACAAAACCTATATACTTAGGCCCCCCTGATCTCACAGCAAACAGAGAAACAAGTCTCCCTGCTTTGTTGAGAAGGTGAGTTTATTGATAATGCATCACCAAGAAACTAAAGGGAGAAGTCTTTCCAAGACCAATTTGAAGTGCAAAAGGTGACTTTAGTTTTTGTTGTCCAAACAGGCAAAGGATTGGCAAAGGTCCAGAATAAAATAAGAAAAGTAAGAAAGAGAAAAAGAACTAAGTAAAAGTCACAGGATTCATTAAAATTGAGTAATGGTCACCTGCTTCATTTTATTTGGTCAGCATAATTGTTATCTGGTAGGCCCTTCTCACTCTGTTGACCATTCAGGCTTTTGATCTTGTCCTTCAAAGGGAGGTAGGTGCTGATGTAAATTCCATATGGTTTTCATTCTGTTTGGGTGATATCTCAACTCCACAAGCAGAGCTGGAAAAGATCTCATTAACGTAACCAGGAACAGAGAGTAAACATCTGAGATCAACTATAGCAAATTATTCCAGTAAGGACTAAAGGCTCAGAATGAATCAAATCTGCTTGAATGAAATGATTATTATAAGCATTTCTAGCTACTAAAGACAGTACTAAGCATTTCCCAGCTAAAAGATTATACTGAGCATTTTCCTAACTATCTAGCTATCACAGAAAAAGCCAGGGTTTTGGATGAAGGCTCCATATATATATATATATATATATATATATATATGAATTCTAATAAAATTTAGAATTATATTTCTAAATTTTGCTGTATAAATTAACAGCAAAGAAAAAAACATTTATTTAAACTTTTAATGAAGTTACTAAAATACCCAGCAAGTATAAATGCACATAATTAGTACTATTTTCATGTATTTTTCTTTCTGTTTTAGTTTTAAATTAGTTTGTATATATGTAAATTTTACTTTTGCCTTGCATTTTCTTTTATACTGTTATTTACATTACTCACTTCTAACACCTTAATGAATAGTGAGAAAAACTATCTCATAAAAATCATTATTCTTCTATTTCAATATTTGCAGGTACAGACACAAGAATGAAGGAAAATTTATTTCATAATCAAATTTGTTATCATCCCACTAATATGTGGCTGAATTCTTAAGAAATTACATTTTATGCTTGCAAACATTCACTCTGTATAATGATTGAATTATTTGAATTGATTTTGCATGCAAAATAGTTTCTAGCTAATCTAGAATTAGAGCTTCAGACAATCAAGAATAAAACTTTGGCCTTGAATAATATATTTTAAAATGAGTGGCATATAATTAGCCTTCCAAAATGTTTAATTTCAGAGAGTGAATTTTATCACAATGTATGTGAAGGTGTGTTGCTAGCAAGAAAAATGTTTGTACTCTATTCTGCAACCTTTTGATATGGGCATACAATTTGTATAATTTATTGAGGAGTTATGAAAGGACAGACTGATTTTCTTCAACTTATTGAGAGATATTTATGACTTGGATGAATATCAGCCTCATAGCAACTATATTTTTCAAGTTATGATAATTTATATATTCAAAATATATTGTACTCCTTCATAGGGATAGGTATGTTTAATCATTATCAAATTGGAAAAACAAAATTGTACACTTTGGTTCATCAAATATGTAACATTATTCAAGTGGCAAAAGCTTAATAAATGTATTTCTGAGTATACTACATGAAAATTTGAAAAAAGTTGTTCTCCTCTCCAAATGAGGAGACTTTGATTTGGCTAGTTCTTGGATTTGCGCTAATGTTAGTAGCTTTATCATGTAGGGTAATTGTAGAACATGAATAAATGTTGTATTAATTATGAATTTTCAAATGGTTCTGTTATTTTAGCAAGGGTTACATTTCTATTTCTTAATAATTATCTTAAAATAGTTAAGAATGATAGATTTCTTCATAATACTTTACAAATACCCAGCCAACCTCTTTCAATTAATTATATTTGCTTAATGGAATTTAGTTGACCTTCACAAATTATCCTGTAACTTTATCTAGTCATGTTGCAAATAAGAAGCTTAATCAAGTTGTAGTACAAAAGAAAATGAGTTTCCTTTTATATAATTTCATTTGATTATGGAAGGTAAATAGACTTATAAGAATGTTCAGAGATCTAGTAAAGCTCCTTTTTCATATAGGGCATTTATTCTACTCCTTTCACTTACTTTGGGATAAAATCTATAAATAAATAGATATGTAATATAATAATTTCAGTTTGGATGGTTAGGAGGTTATCTAGTTACCCAGCAAAAGGATAAATATGCATGCACACACACAGACACACACACACACACACACAACACAAATATATAGTATAAATTTATACACACATACATCTGCATAAAATATTCAAGTTTGAGTATCCTTACCTAATGGTGATTTTACATAGTTTTACAAGAAGGGATTTTATATGTCCTATATAGCCTATTTATATATAGGCTTTTTTCAAAGATATATAGAGAGTTGTAATGGAATTAAGTTTCAGGCTATTTTAAGATTGACAGTTTGATTAGAGTGACTAGTCACCTATGAAGAGTGACAAACATTTGATTAAAGTATTACAATTACATAAATAATTTAGTCATTTTATCACAAAAATAATCCAACATGTTACACTTGAATAAAACTACTTAAAAATCTGTTTTTGCTAGTGCAAGTCAGTTTTTACATAAGATATAAAATTGGCTATGGTTCTGCTTCAGTTCATAGAGGATTAGGTGGTTTGACACAATACTCTCAATCAGAATAACAAAAACATTTGACAAAATGAGTAAGGCACCTAATTGGTCGTATAAGAAATACGAGAATTACCAAGGACAATTCTTGGACAGAAAGCTAATTCACTTGAAGGAAGAGAAGCAAAAATGCATTGACATTTTAGTGTCTACCTTTGGCTAGAGAATTTTAAATCTAAGATCAGGGTAGAAAAGCAATGATCATAAAACATCACTGTTGTGCTTTCCTAGCTGCTAAAACAAATACCATACAATGAGTTGGTTTAACAATAGGAATTTATTGGTTCATAGTTTCAGCAGTTAAAAGGCTTGCTCTCTCCCAGACTAAGTATCATCTGGTAGACTGTCAGTCTTCGGGGTTCCTTGGCTTTTGTGCCATATGACAATGCATGTGGTGACGGCATCTCCTTTCTCTTCCACCTTCTCTTGACATCCAGCTTCTGACTGCTCTCCCTGGCTTTCTCTATTTATGCATGAATCTCATTCTGTTTATAAAGGACTGCAGTAGTCTGGATTAAAGCCCAACCTGACTCAGTTGGCCACACTTAAACAAAAAAATAGCATTTGCAAAAGGTTATATTTACAATGGGTTAAGATAAAGAACCCATTGCACTGGATTAAGATAAAGAACATGCTTTTTTCCTAGAGTACTTATCTATTTCTGTCATGGATCAGTAATTTAGGTTTTACCCAAAAGGGCTATATACTAAGATAAAGTATATAGCTTTACCCTAGCTGCTTCAGAATATACTTCTAGCTGCTTCAGAATATAGGAGGTTAGAGGACTTAAATTTTTTTTTATCATCACAATCAACATTTTTTCCTTCTTTTTTTTGTCAGAAACATACAAAAAAAGCTATAAATTTCAAAGCACAACATCACAAATAGTTGTAGAACTTATTTCAGATTTTGACATGGGTTACAATTTCACAATTTTAGGTTTTTACTTCTAGCTGCTCTAAACTACAGGAGACTAAAATAGATATCAATTTAATGATTCAGCATTCATATTCATTTGTTAAATCCTAATATCTCGGTATACCTCCTCCATCTCATTTGACCTTTCCTTTCAATCTTTAGGGCTGTCTGGGCAATGACCATTTCACCTTCTTCATGCTGGAAAAGGGTGTTGATCTTATGGGGTAGAGTGATGAACTTAGCTGTTCTTGGAGAGACAGGTGCCTTTGCATTTCAGGGCTTATCTGGCCTATGATCTGCAGGCATTAAGTTTCTGAGAAAATAAACTTACTAAGAAAAATCTTTATAAAAACAAAAAGAGCCCAAGGCACTCCCTAGGGTTTTCAAGAGCACTGTTGTTTGGAATATGGCATACCAAAATAGATTGAAATATCTGGTTAAAGCTTGCATAAGAGTAACCTCCAGAATGAACTCTTGACTTTATTTGAATTCTCTTAGTTACTGAAACTTTATTTTATTTCATTTCTTTCCCTCCTTTTGGTTATTATCAATCCCACAATGCCTCATCCAATCATGTCCCATGTTGCCAGGGCAACTTACAACCCTGGGAGTGATGAGGGAGAGTAGTGAGTTTATTTGCAGACTTGACTTAAAGAGAGAGGCCACATCTAAACAACAAAAGAGGCCCTCTGAGGTTGACTCTTAGGCAAAATTATGTGCAGATCTAGCTTTGCCATTGCAGAAATGTTTCATAAGGGCAAGCCTCAAGATCAAGGGCTTGACTTATTAAATTGGAAGTCCTTAATGCCTAAAAGAATATCAGAACTTCCCCAGTGGGAAAGTTTAATATTTCCATATTTTCCCCCATTCCCACAAGGAGACTTTGAAAATGCTTTTTATTTTCTGCCCCAAATACTCTGGGATGTATCCATATATTACGTAACCTGTACAGAATAATAAGAACTCATTCCCTTTTTCTAGGTTTCATGTAACTAGGTTGTTTTAAGTAAAACTGACCAGACAGGCTATATTAGAAAGTGTGCTTCAGAAAATTTTGATTTTGGACCAAATAAATATCTCTTGCTTTGGTCTCCCACAGAGGCTAAAGTTCTAAAATACAGACAATATCATCTTTTACCCTGTATTCTGATTTACCTTATTCCTAACCAGGTCAATTACAAAAATATCTCTAATTTGTGTCTGCTCTCTTTTTCAGCTTCTTTAGCAGTTGCTGTATGACATAAAGCTGACTCTCAGAGCTGAAGAACTTTAATTCTGAGTCTCAGGTGTCCCACAGATACCCAATGTTCCAGGGAACTACCAGGTTATATACAAAGAGTACAGAACCTCAGGATTTAGAAATAAGAGTTAAAACTAAGGAATAGATGTGATTGTTATAAAAGCTTACAATCTGGGAACCTTTACAGTGAGCCTCATTTAAACATTCTGTATTCCTTGCTTTGTGCCCCAACATGTGCTCCATCTTTGAAAATGATCCATGAGCTGTTTTGAAGTCCCCAATTATTATTGTAGATGCATCTCATCTCTTCAGTGTTGTCAGTGTGTACTTCATGTATTTTGGGGCACGCTGGCTCTGTGCATAAATATTTATGATTGTTATATATTTCTGCTGAATTTCCCTTTAATTAATATAGTGTCCTTCTTTCCTTCTTTGTCTCTTTCAATTGCTTTACATTTGAAGTCTAATTTGTCTGATATTAGTATAGCTACCATCACTCTTTTCTTGTTGTTAACATGAAATATCTTTTTCCAACTTTTACTTTTAACCTATTTTTGTACTCAGGTCTGAAGTAAGTCTCTTGTAAACACCATACAGATGGGTTCTGTGTTTAATCCATTCTTCCAATTTATATCTCTTGATTGGAAAATTTAATCCATTAGCATTTAGTGTTATTACTGTAAAGGCAGTACTTTCTTCAAATATTTTTTCATTTTGATTGTCATATTTTATTTTTCTCTTTTCTCTTTCTCTTTACCTTATTATTTACCCTTACTGCTAATCTTCATTTCTACACTCTTCTCCAAATCTCTCTCTCCCATCTATTCCTATCTGCCTGTAGTGCTTTCTTTAGTATTTCTTGTAGATCAACTGTCTAATTCATGAACTTTCCCTGTGTCTATTTATCTGTAAATATTTTTAGCTCTCCCTAATTTTTGAAGGGCATTTTTGCCAGATATAGAATTCTTATTTGGTAGATTTTCTCTTTCAGTATCTTAAGTACTTCATAGCCCTGCCTTCTCACCTCCATGGTTTCAGCTGAGAAATCTGCACTTAGTTTTATCAAGGCTCCCTTGTATGTGATGGATTCCTTTATTCTTGGTGCTTTCAGAGTTCTATTTTTGTCTTTGACATTTGACAATCGGTTTAGTAAGTGTCTTGGAGTAGGTCTATTTGGATTTATTCTGTTTGGTGTATGTTGCAATTCTTGGATCTGTAATTTTAAGTCTTTCATGAGAATTGGGAAATTTTCAGTGATTATTTCTTTCATTTTTCTTTCTATCCCTTTTCCTTTCTTACCCAAAACACGTATACTCATGTGCTTCATGTTGTCATGCAATTCCATAAGACCCTGCTCATATTTTTCCATTCTTTTCCCTATCTGTTCTTTTCTAGGATTTCAGATGTCCTGTCCTCTAGCTCACTAATTCTTTCTTCTGTCACATCACATCTGCTACTGTATGGCTCCATTGTGCTTTTCATCTCTTCTATTGTGCCTTTCATTCCCATAACTTTTGCCATTTTTTTTTTTTTTTCAGTTTTCAAGTTCTTCTGTATGGAGACCCTGTGTTTTCTTTATATCCTTCATTCAAGATTTGTTTGAACATATTTAATTATATGTTTCAAATCTTCTATCTCAGTTGAGGTGGTAATCTGTTTCTTTTGTTGGGCCATTTCATCATGCTCCCTGGTATGGGTTGTGATTTTCTGCAGGTGTTGAGATTTTCTTGCTTATTTTGTTCTGGAAGTCATTTTCTCTCTCTTGCCCAGAGTTTTTTGTGTGTTGGCTTTGTTCTCTATCTGTTCAACTTTCTCACCAGCCAGTTGTCAATTTTGTTCTGCCCAAGTCTCCCTCCAAATCCAGAATCCCACAGCAACTTGCCTCATAAATGGTGTTAGATATAGAGCACCAGAGCAAGGTATCTGTTTGTGGGCAAAGCAAGTCTCCAAGGTCCTTGTGGCATTCTTTTTTTGCCAACCATCAAGGCCTAGATTTGTTTTAGTGCACTGCTTTAACAGTTGGGTCACCTATATTTCTTAAGCAAAATAGGGGAATGTTCCCATGAAGGGTGTCTAGATGAGCTCCAATCGTTCTCAGATATTTTTCTAAAGATTGTCTGAAAAAGCCCTTCAATACCCTTGCAATTTCTGGTCTGCTCAGCAGATGGTGTTATTCGATAACTTAATCACACTGACAAGCTATTTGCTTTGTAGCCCAGGTTACCTCTGGCTGGCTGGGGCTAGGACTGTGGGCACACTGTGCCCACTTTGTTGGCCAACATCTGGCTCTATGTGCAGAACCACTTAACTTGTGGCAGAGGACTCCCCCAGCTGATCCAGGCTTCTGCAGCCCCCCCCCCCCCCCCCCCCCCGCCCCAGGATCAGTTCACCTGATGCTAGGGAAAGGGCTTTCATACCCAGGGCTGGAATTACAGACTCCTGTACAAATTTTCTCAGGCTCTTTATGCCTCACTGACCTGGGCTTGGAAACACCCTTCCCCATCCCCCAGGCCTCTAATGTTAGGAGTCTCTCACTTCTGTGAGAGAATTTATATTCTGTGTCCTTGATATGAGGTATTCTGGCTGCTGTCTCTATGCCCCTTCCTTTCTGTGTATGAGACTAAGTGAGGAGGAGGGAAGAGGACTGACTGCTGTGGTACAGAGGTTTCCTACATGATAATATTCTCTTTTCAATTCAGCATTTGTAAGGACTTCTCCAGCCTATAGCTTTCTTAAAAATCCACACTCATCCTTTTTAGCTTAATCTCCAGGAAGAGATTTTCAGTAGCTGTTTACATTGGCATGGTGTTCGCATCACCTACTGATGATTTTATTATGATTTGTCTGCATGTGAATCTCATTAAATTCATCCTACTTGGAAGTCGTTGACTATCTTGGATGGGTAGCAAAATGTTTATCACCAAATAAGGCAAGCTTTAAATTATTAATTCTTCTACTATTCTTTCTGTCCATTTGTCTTTCATATCTCCTTCTGGGAATCCCATTATACATATATTGGTGGGCTTGATGGTTTCCCACAAGTTTTTGAGCCTTCCTATTTTTCATTAACTTTTTCCTGTTTATTAGACTAGATAGTCTCAATTCTCCTTACATCAAGCCATATGGATTCTTCTGCCAACTTAAATATCTGTTTGAATCACTCTAGTTGATTTTTCATTTTATTTACTGCACTTTTCAACTCCAGAATTCCTCTCCAGTTCTTTTATTATAGAAATTAATGAAGAAACTCTTTGTCCCTTTATTAATATTTTCTTTTGGTGGGACATTTTCCTCATACTTCTTTTTGTCATTTTGACATGCTTTCCTTTAATTCTTTGAATATATTTGTAATAGTTGATTTAATATCTTTACCTAGTATTTCCAATGTTTGGACTTCTTCATTACTTTTTCTATTGACTATCTTTCATTCTGCATATGGTCCATACTTATCTGTTTCTTTGCATGCCATATGTAATTTTGTTAAAATCTAGACCTTTAAAATAATTTGAAGTAACAGCTTGAGAAAGCTGGTTCTTCTTCTTCATATTCTTTGCCCATTCAAAATACTCTATCCTCATACCTCTTCTCCAGACCTCCTTGTCACCAAATGTTTTAGTTTGCAAGATGCTGGAATGTAATTACAGAAATGGAATTGCTTTTTAAAAGGAGAAATTTATCAAGTTGCAAATTTACATGTTCTAAGGTTCCTTGTTTCATGATGTTCCCCAGGGGCATTTTCATTCTTCATCTACAAAGTTCTCTGGCTGCCTAGGCTCTTGTGACTCTCATGGCTCTGAAGTTTTTTCAAAAATGCCTCCTCTTTTATAGGATTCCAGTAAATTAACTAAGCCCCACCTGGAATTGGTAGGGTCACACCTTCCTCTAATCAAAGGTTAATACCCACAATTGGGTATGTCACAACTCCATGGAGTTAATCTAATCAAGTTTCCAAGCCACAGTACTGGATAGGGATTAAGAGAAATGACTGTCTTAATAAAATGGATCAGGATTAAAATACAGTTTTTCTAGAACATGTAATCCTTTCAACTGCAGCAGCAATTTTCCAATCATGCTCTTTCCAAGTCCCTGATCATCCAGCCAAACCATTAGCAAGAGCCCATGAGTCAGTATACAAACATACCTCTGGCAAGTTCTCCTTCCAAGCAAAATGAACAACCAGGTGCACTGCTCAAAGTTCTGCCCACTGGGAGGATTTCTCCTTTTTACTGTATTTTGAGGACATCCTAGAAAGGAGTTGAAGTGTTGCAATTTTCCACCCTGCATGACTATCTATAAACCAGGCCTGAGTTTTTTCTTCCTCAGTCAACTGACTGAGGAACTCCCCAGTAGGCCATAACTCTGGTCTGGGAAAGAGAAGGGAATATGGCAGGAGTGGGTGCCATGGACATTTGGGCCACTTCCTCATGTAACTTATTTGTGCCTTCAGGACCTGCTTGAGCCCTTCTCTTTTATATCATTTCAATTATATGATGGACCACTGCTGTGCATTCCCAGATTTATGGCTTGGTCATGCCCAAATTTATGGCTTGGTAGTTCAGACAACACCCAGGTCATGATAGGCAACTGAGGTTTAATGGTAACTTTGTGATCCGTGGTTAAATATTCAGTCTTTACTAAGGCCCAGTAGTAAATGAAAATCTGCTTTTCAAAAGGGGAGTAGTTATCTGCCATGAATGGTAAGGATTTGCTCCAAAATCCTAAGGGTCTGTGGTATGATTCTCCTATAGGGGTCTGCCACATGTTCCAGACAGCATCCCTATTTGTCACTGACAGTTCTAGCACCATTGGATCTGTTGGATTAAATAGCCCAAGTGGCAGAGCAGCTTGTACAGCAGCCTGGACCTGTCGCAGAGCCTCCTCTTGCTCTGGTCCCCACTCAAAATTAACAGCTTTTCTGGTCACTCATAAATGTGCTGAAAGTAGCACACCCAAATAAGGAATATATTGTCTCCAAAATCCAAAGAGGCCAATCAGACATTGTGTCTTTTTTTTTTTTTTTTTCAATTATAAGTTGGCCAAGATATAGCAGTTTATCATTCACCTCAGAGGGGATATCTCAATATGCCCCACACCTAGAAATTTCACTGATGTGGAAGGCCTCTAATTTTTTTGTGGGGGGGCCCTGTACCTTTATTGGATTTATCTTCCATACTCTGACATGCAAATGTCTTACCAATAAGTCTAGGGTAGTTGCTACTTCTTGTTCACTAGGTCCAATCAACATGATATCATCAATATAACGGACCAGTGTGATGTCTTGTGGGAAGAAGAAATGATCAAGATCTCTTTGGACAAGATCGTGACATAGGGCTGGAGAGTTGATATACCCCTGAAACATTACATTGAGGGTATACTGTTGGCCTTGCCAGCTGAATGCAAACTGTTTTTGGTGGTGCTTGCTGACAGCTATTGAGAAAAAAACATTTTTTAGGTCAATAGCTTCATAACAGGTACCAGTCAATGTGTTGATTTACTTAAGAAATGATAACACATTTGGAGTAGCAGCTGCAATTGGAGTCACCACCTGGCAATAATCCACTGTTATCCTTCAAGACCAATATTTTTTTTTCTGCACAGGCCAAATAGGAGAGTTGAATGGGGATGTGTTAGGACTCACCATCCCTGCATACTTCAAGTCCTGAACAGAGGAGCTCATCTGTGAGATCTCTCCAAGAATGTGGTGCTTCTGATTCACTTTTTTGCTAGATAGGGGAAGTTCTAGTGGTTTCCAGTTGGCCTTTGTTACCATAATAGCCCTCATTCCATGAGTCAGAAAACAATGTGGGGATCTTGCCAGTTGCTGAGTATGTTGATTCCAATTATGCATTCCAAAACTGGGGAAATGACTAGAGAATGGTCCCAGGAACCCACTGCATTCAATGTGAAATGGACCTGAGTTAAACTCCATTGATCACCTGACCTCCATTAGCCCCTACTCTGACCAGTGGACTGAGTGGTGTTTTGGGTCTCCTGGAATGAATGCCACTTTTGAACAAGGTAGCCTTTGAATGCCTTATTTAAGAACTTAGTATTGTATATTTTAAAAACTAAAATGTATGCCTTTATCACTAACAGCGATACCTAAAATCTGAAGAAGATAGGAGTCTTAGAGAGGCCTTATAATATGGAGTTATCTGAGTCAGGAGATTCCCAAATTTCGTTACCTTAAATGGGGTTAACTTAGATAAAGAATCGCTGTCATTATTCCTAGACCGGACAATCATCCAATGTCAATGGACCAAGATTCAGTAAAAAGTATTCAGAGAGGCTGCTTTTTGGACATGGTATCCAGTGCTAAAATGACCGTCTGAGGAAGGGATAACTGTGTTGACCCTTTGGTCCTGTCCTTTATCAGAGAGTCCCTGTCAAGAAAGGAAAAGTAGAAACTCTCCATTGAGCTCCATCATACATGTCTATGGCAATGCCAAGTATAAAATGTGTAAATTCCAACTGCTGTTCATTTAGTTTATTCCAAGGTTTTCCCAGGTAGCCACACACTATGAGTGAGAAATGGCTAGTGCATTCCAGCATTACAGAACTTTACGTGGGGCTGAGGTCTTGTGGGGGGCATCAACCCACCACAAAGAGTCCTCAGGACTATACTATTCTTGTGAGGTGCTGCTTCCATGAACCAAAACATAATGGGCAGCTTTTATGGAAGGTCATAAGCCTAGCATTTATGAAAGCCTCTGTTTCTAGCATAGTATATGGTCTGCAATTATTGCTCTAATGACATATAGCATAGGACCATGGACAGTTTCCTGATTCAGAATCATATGGACTACTTATCATCTTATGGGTTATTCAAACATTCTAGAAGAGTTGAAAGGAGATTACTACAGCCTCCAAAGTGAAGGAATCTTTAGGGACACTAACGGGGATTTCTATAATATTACAATTTGGACCTTAGAATTTTATTGGAGTTGGAGCCATTCAAGTTGACAAAATTTGCCAGTAACAGCATAATTGGTTTATTCAAATGTGTAATTAAGTAATGTATTGCATCTAGAACTCCTCACTACCACTCCCCCTGCCAAAAAAACAAAAAAACAAAAAAAACAAGCCTACAATATATTGGCATTATTTTAATGTTATGAGTGTGCTGAGAGGTTCAGTAGATGTTCCTTTAAAGTGAAAGGGATGAAACAGCTCTTGGTTTATTAATAACTTTTAGAAATTTAACTGGGTAGGGAGGCCTTGATGCCTATGATATGTGAGCAATTGTCTTTCTTGTATTTGGTGAACACCTGTACAGATATTCTCTGTCCTGAGTGTGTTAAATAAATCTCCTTGAATTAAGATGTCACCAATGTAGTTTCATATGTCTGTTCTTGAAGAAAGTTGGATACATTTAAAATTTTGTCTGCAAACACACTTGACAATGGAACATCATTAAGGCACCATAAACGTAAGATACCTTTGTCTATTTCTGAAATAGGAAAATTGTAGCTGAGAGGTTGTCAAAATAGGCACAGAGTAGAATATATGATCCAAGTCCGTAATATCTAAATATCCACATCTTGCTTGTTGCATAGAGTAATTTCCATAATATTGGGATGAGGGCCTCTATGGATGGAGCCATGGGATTAAGGTTGTGGCAATACACTATGAGATGATGAGATGCAACTCATTCTTTCCAAGTTTAAGAATAAGCCAAGTCATTCTGCTGAGTGGATAATCAGTGGGGACTATTATCTTTTCTCTAAGTATTTTTTGTATAATTTGTTGTAAGTCTCAAAGACTGTGTTTTGATTTATATTGGGAAATATTTTATATTGGGAATATCTTATACTGGGAAATATTTTAATGGTGAATATCTATAGGGTCCCATTTTGTCCAGCCAGTATTTGAGTGCAAAGACTTAATTTAATTTTAATTTATTTTTCATTGGGTCAGAATATCTAAGACCTATATGGTATATTTTAGAGCAATGAGTGCCGTGACTATTGGGAATTTAGGCAAGGCAATAATAGTTCCTGTGATTAAATTGATGCATGATGCATACTTGTTCATCCTCTATTTTATGTTAAGGGACCACCCTGAGCTTTCAGGGGAAAGTTTTTAATTTAAGTGAGATCCCCAGATGTAACTATAATAATGATAATGTAAGCCCCATGACTGATTAAGGTTTAAAATTAATTTAAAATCTTTCTTGTAGAGGTCCAAAAGCCAATCAACACACTTTTCTTTTGTTATATAAATTCTTAATATAAATTAAATTGGGGATCTATGTTCAGTGTTTTAGCTTACCTCCCTGTATCCCCAGGGTTTTTTCTCTCTCTTTTCTTTCTGAATGAATGCCAGGTATATTTATGGATATGAGGGTCCTCTCTATTCTGTTCATGTTTTCAAGTTTCTTACTCCAGAGAACCTCAAGCCAGTATCATCAGGATTAGGAACCTGGCCCACAGCAAGGATTCCTTTACAAAGTTTAGTATCCTGTGCTTAAGTTAGGTTTGAATTAACTCCTTTACTGTGCCACAGGAGTTCATCAAAGAGTTTTCTTTATGATGCTGTTGATCATAGTAGCAACTACAGTGGAAGCAGTGACATTTTGAAGCATTCTAGTGAGCCATATGTCTTTTGGGAGATGGACCTCAGGAATTCAAATCCTTAAAGAATAACTGTTCAGGGCGGGCCGCGGTGGCTCAGCGGGCAAAGTGCTTGCCTGCTATGCCGGAGGACCTCGGTTCGATTCCCGGCCCCAGCCCATGTAACAAAAACGGAGAAACAAAATACAATAAAACAAGAAAATGTTTAAAGATGTTTCCCTTTCTTCCTTCCTTCTATCCTTCCTTCCTTCTCTCTGTCTTTCCTTTAAAAAAAAATAAAAAAAAAAAAAAAAAAAAAAAAAGAATAACTGTTCAAAGAATCACTGCTCTCCCTCCACATGAGTGACAATCTGGTAAGACCATATGTTGCAAAAGTTGTCTTAGCTTCCTAGGGTTTCCATAACAAAGTACTACACTCTAGATAGCTTAAAACAACAGAAATTTATTTTTTTCTTAAGCTGGAAGCTAGAAGTCTAAAATCAAAGTGACATGAGGTCATGCTTTCTTTGAAATCTGGAGGAAAGTACCTGCTCCATCCCTCTCTCCTGACTTCCGGTGCTGACTGCCAAACTTTGGTATTTCTTGGCTTATAGATCCATCACTCCAATCACTGTCTCCTCCATCTTCACATGACCTTCTCCCTTCGGTTTGTCTGTCGCCATGTCCAAATTTCTTCATCTTTTAAGGACAATATTAGTCTTATTGAATTAGGGCTCCTCCCTCATACAGATTGCCATAATTTTAACCAATGCATCTCCAAAGACCCCATTTCCAAACAGGGTCACATTCATGGGACAATGGAAATATTCTTTTGTATGACACAATTCAGCCCATGAAATAGTATATAAGTCTCCTGAAATGGAAGCCAGTGATTCCATAATTAACCATTTTTCTTAAATAAACACTCTTTATTTGAAGTTTTGAAGCATTTGGCTAATCTCCAGAGTCCTGAAAAGTTGATTTTGACAATTTTTTGCTGCTGTTCTCATTGTTGGTGAGGAGGAGCAGATTTCTGGAGGTCGTTCTTCCACAATTACAGATATCCTTTCCTACTAATCATTTCTTAATCTAGACATATAAATGCATAATTCTTAGGTCAGTCTTCTAAACTTTGAGACATTTAGAAGTCATATTTGAGGTAAATTTGTGAAGCCAAGCATGTTTAAAAATCTTAGAAGTTAGTAACACATTTTAGTAGCTCCTTCATAAAATATTATCTTCATTTTTTAAGGTTAAATTACTTATAATTAAAAGTTAAGGAATTTATATCATTAATGATCATCCAAAAAGAGTATTTTATCTTCCTATTAGATATACATTATTTGCCATGACTAAATTCTTCCCACTCTTCAAAATTATTTGTACCTGGGGATGGAAATAAAAAAAAAATACTTAAGAAAATGCACAGTAGTTTCCTGAACAAAAGACAGAAATTGTACAGAATGGTAACTTTCCAGCAGAAATTCATATACCAGTTCTCTTCGGAGAAGCAATATACAAAATGAGTTAATTTCATTTGGAATTTTTGTTTTATTTCCTCACGAGATATTTGTATCAAATTATAGTCATGAAGTGAAATAGTTATTCAATATGAACAAATGGAAATCACAAGCTGGTATGTTTTTGTTTTTGTATCTGTTAATAAATATTCCTGTTAATACATAAAAATTTGTGTATTTATTAAAGTTTTGACCTATTTTCTTCTCAGCCTTATGCTTTCAACCACAAGCAGAACGAGCTACTGAGAAGTATTTTTCTATATATTTTAATGCCTTTTTTATTTTCAAGAAATACTTAAGCTTTTTCTCTACCAGTCCTACCAATGCATGTATCATAGTTTCAATGTACTCAAAGTTGGTAACTTATTAACTCTTGATCCTGCATCTTTGTGGATGTTTTATAATGGTATTAACCTATCCATAAACCATGACTTCTTAATTTCCAGCCCTAAGTTATGACTGCACTGGCATTTGCCTGAAGTGCTTCACAAATTATACACAAAAGGAGTAACAATTGAATCAGTGCCCTCTAGCAGATACTCAAGTTCTACACTCTTCTATAGTCATCACCACAGGCATAAATGGCAGTTTATGACATGGACATATGGAATTGTTGATAAACTTGGCTCTCCTCTGGCAAGGGTGATTATGTTTCTTGCACAGTTAGCTTTGGCAATGTAATTTGGGGACATTATCTCTCAGTAATCTTTCTAAAATATCAGGTGGATTGTTACAGGCTTGATTGAGCAGGTTGACTACTCTGGTGGCCCAGGATCAAGGACCCATCATATTTCAAAGGTCAAAGGAAACTGATTGTCAGAAGAGCAAGCGGGTGACATCTTAAAGCAATGGGTCTTGCCTGGTTTAGTTCAGTATTGCATGGGGGAAAATTAAAGTTCACAAGCATAGCTATTGTTCTTGACTTGTTGGGCACAGTTTTAGAAGAAGGAAAGAAAGAGAACATTAATTTATTTTCTCCAATGATTTTATTAATTCTAAATACCACTGAAATTTTAATGATTAATTACTAATATTTTGGAGCATATTCATAAGCAAAACCCTCAGCTGAATGTCTTCTTTAGGAAAATCATTTTCTCTATGGAACAGCTAATAGAATTGAGCATACAGGAGAGCTCAGTAAATAGTTTTAGTTAAATATTACTAGGATAATTCAAAGTAGCTAACTTCTCTTAGTATCATAGCAAATTTTTCTAGGCAGGGCAATAGAAATTCAGCAACTAACTATGTAATTCCTGATGATAATGCTGTCTTCAGAGCTTTTCCAAAATCTTGCCACTGAAGTTCAGAACTAGGATATAAGTTTTTGTTTTCTAATGCTAAGTGGAAGTCTTATTTTCAACCTTCTCTATACTCAGGTTTATGTTATATTTGTTTTATAATGGTAAATGTGTTTGACCATGTTTCGAGAACATACATGCACATTAGTGTATATTTGCATGCATGTGCTGATAGTTTTATGTACTATCATATTTTAGTTTTTCTTTTTGCTTCTATATATTCATGCACTCTCTATATTGCTAATTATTCTATACCAAAGTATATGATCATAGAAAACAGTTTCGGCAACACATGTTCATAACCCTTTTTTTTTTTTCAAATAAAATTCACTGATAGGGTTCAGTTCTGAGGTTTACCTAAAATGAACTACATATGAAAATATATGTCTTTCTTGGAATTTTCAAACAATCAAGGTCTTTTAATAAAATCTGATTATCTTTCCCATTACCTCATAAGATATATTCTCACTTGGAAACTTCTTTATATAGAAAGAACTTTTGGGAAAGGAAAGGAGAAAACTTCTCTATAGCATGTGCTGTTGGTGTTCTGCTCATGACCAGTTGGATTTCTCTCTACACGGGCAAAGTAATGTTTATTTATTTTTTTAATTTATTTTTTGGGGGGAGTGCATGGTCTGGAAATCAAACCCTGGTCTCCAGCATGAAAGGCGAGCATTCTAATCTCTGAACTACCCATGCACCCCTCATGTTTATTTTAATGAAAGAAGAGCCTGTGTCTTCTCTGGACACACAAAAAAATCTCTGCTTGCAAAAATGACAGATAGTGTTGTTGGGTGTTTGAAGCCCCTGGAGCAAGTCTTTAACAATGAGGAAAGAGAGTTGTTAGATAAACAGTCGAACTTCTTCTCCCCTTAGGTGGGACAACTCACAATTGTGTATCTCCTGGTCTCCCAGCAGTGCCATGTCAGACCCAATCCTAGAAGCCCACCATGGTAACTTGTTTATTAAAATACCTGCATTAACTTCCTGTCCATACTTGTCTCATTCCCCCTCCTCAACCAATTTTCCTAAGATCACATCCAAAATAAGACAGTCTTAGGCTTTGTTTATGGAAAATCCTACCTAAAAAATAGTCTAACTTATAACTTAGGATGTAAAAGTGTTTAAATCATGACTATTGGGGACCAAGTGGAAACCATGACTTCTAATTCTCCTTCCGACCTAAGTCATGAACGAATGAAGAAACAAGGCAATAGCAGTTAGATGATGGAGGACAAATTACAGCATCATTATTGAAGCAGATAATATTACAGAATATGGATTATATCTGAGGGCAATAAGCCTTCCTACTATCCAAATCCAGAATCTTATAATTTATTCACCCAGTCACACGCGTAGGTAGATCGCCAGAGCTAACCATTGCACTGTTTTCCTGTTAGTCCTTCACACCTGCCGCTATTTGGCTCCAGGAAAATTTAGTCAATTGAGGACAGACAAAACCCTATGAAGAAGAGACAGGGTCTAACTTGGGCATGTGTACTGTGTTAATTCTAAATTTACTAGTGAGCATACACTCCTCCCTTTAGTAGGCTGTTGTAAATGAAAAGGAAAAAAAAGAGACAAGTGGTTTTGTGAGTGGAACTTCTAGTCATGGATGGAATAAAAAAGTTTTGAAAGGAATTATTTTTTTGCCTTCCACAAGTGATGAATTTGGGTTTGTCATGGATGCTTCTGCAATCACACAGGATTAGGCTGAGAAAAATGTAGTCTTAGCTTTTAATTTAGTTTTGCTTGCTCTGTGATTAGCTGTATTTGACTGGTTTTAGTCAAAGGAAGCTATATCTTCCTTACTTCTTTTAATCTTTTACTCTAATTTCCCTGGATAGCTATATAGGAAGACTAGTTGATGAATTCATATTTTGTCATAGTATAAGCATGAAACAAACTGCAATAAAATACCTTTGCAAAATTTTTCTTCCAAATCATTCTAAAGAATAAGTTCTCTAAATGGATATTTAAACTAGTTTCTGTCCCTTAATTTTTATGGGTCTCAGTTTCTTCATCACTATTACAGTGGTAAGATTGGATGACAATAGATTTAACAACTCATGATTCTACTGCAATTCCTTGAATTATACTGATGTTTTTTAAAGCGTTACTTGTTTGTAAGAGTGATTTTGTTTTCTTTGCTAATCATAAAGTGTTCTATTATTATAGACATCTTTAACTTAGCAACATTAATTTAAAACATACCAATAGCCATATTTGTTTATTTTCCAAACTTTGTATATGTTTTCCTGATTTACCTGGTAAGCCATGCTCTTGACTTCAGTTCTCCAAGTTTTTATATTATAGTTAATCCATATGAGTGAGGCATGACAATATTTGTCTTTTTGTTTCTGACATGAAACCTGAGATTTGACGGATGATTTCAAATGATTTTCTTAACCATTCTGAGCCTCAGTATGCTGTTCAAAGGTAGAATGGTGGTTTCTATGAAGAGAAAATTAGTCCAGGTAACAGTACCTAAAGAGGTGATATGTTGTATGCCTTCAATATATGTTCTATATGATTATAACTGGAATCTGAAGATGTGTGTGCGTGTGTGTGTGTGTATGTAGAGGAAAATGATTTACATATCTCTGGACTCATTAAGATGGTTTCAAAGAAATTTGGAAATAAAAGGAGTCCATCTATCTTGCAAAATGTGGATAAGTCAAACAGTGTTTTTCTTTTCTTTTTTTTTTTCTCTTATAGTTGCCTTGTAGACAGCAAATGTCCTGCTATGTGTTGAAAACAAGGATAATAAAGATCCTCCCCTTTGTATGGACCAACATAAATAATTGGATTTATGATTTCATTATTAAGAAGCAAATTATAATTTACTGGTAAGATATTAGGTATTTTCACATACTCAGATAAAGCTAAAACATTTCTGAGTCATTAGCAAGGTATTTTATAAAGCAACTTCAACTTTTCCTGAATTATTAAGTAGTATTTTAGAGATGGCTGCTTATTCAGCCTATTATTTTTCTCTTGTATTTCAGAACACCATTGAATAAAGTAGTGAATTTATGTAAATATAAAAGTAGGTAGTGAATAATGAAAATGATTTCACCGGTGAGTTCTGAAGCCTAATTACTCATATACCTCTGTTACTAGACTTGGTCATTCTGGAAGAATTGACTTCATCATTGGGAAAATAGTGCCATTTGTAATATTACACTGCATTCTAGAGACATTTTTCTCTCTTTTCCGTCATTATATCATAACACTTAGGACTTATCATCCCTTCTACTTTTTTACAAGCAACATGAGCTTTGTTAATTGGCATCAAGAACACAGTATATTTTTTTCAATAGAGAACGTATAGATGTATAGCAATTGTGGGTAAAAAATTAGAAGCTTTCCAGACATTTCTTAAATTTATGTGGATCATACATTTCCTAAATTAATTTAATTTAGGAAAACTAATTTTTTGAAATGTTGTTTCAGAAAACAATATTGTTTCATGTAGATTCTAAAGGGAAATAAAAACAAGATTTAATATCTCCTGCATTCTGAGATAACTTTTTGGAAACCTTTGGTTTTCATAGAGATAACTCTTGCTACTTTAAAATTTTCTTAGTTTAAAGCCCTAGGTAAGAAAATTGCTGGCACTTCAGTATTTTAAAGATTAATAAGGAGAAATATTTATTTTTATATTTTGCATTTAGTAAATGAGAAATAAATATAAAATCTGTAGACCAGTCGAGACCTTGGAATCCAGTTGTTAAAATCTTCTTTATCTTTAGGTTAAGCAATGCAAAGTAGAAACTCCTTTGGTTACTTTATTAAGATGTTAAATTAAACTTTTTTCACTTTAAAAGTTATTACAGAAATTCAGATGCTGTGGAGAAAAGAAAAAAAGAACATTTCAAAAATATTCATACAAAGAACTGAAATACTAACCAAATATTAATTTTTGAAAATTCAGAATCATATCATCAAAGTTGAATGCATTTTATTTGTACAATAGCGCTTACCTCAACAGATACTATTTTCAAATATGTTTATGGCTATGTCTTGATCGTATAGTTCATATGTGACCAGGAGGTATTGAGTTGAAAATCTCTGGTCTAATCTGTATCATTACACTTTCCTTATATTGTGTATGAACTTTGCAAACCTTTCTATTTTGCTTTAACTTTCTGAATGAGAGAATAACCTTTAATTTTCATTAGAATTATGAATTAATATGTTCATTCATTAGCATAATCGTTATTTCACATTTATTTTCCCTGTCAACGTGAAACACCTATAGTGCATCCTACAACTAATTTAATAAAAAAAAAAAAAAAAGCTCACCACTGCAGTTTGCCAACCTAATTTTATTTTAGGTAGTTAAAGCATTTTGCTGGTCCCGATTAAAATTGCCTTGTCTTATGAATCTATAAGGCTGAACAGAAGCTTGTCTATAAATGCCATTAGCTAGAATTACTGAGGTAGCTAAGGTTTTAACTATGCCAAACTAGAAAACTATGGAGAGTTAAAAAAAATACAATATCCTCAATAACATTTCTGGAAACAAATTATTATCACATGCTACTGCTTATTTAAAAAAGCTGGAAATACAAGGGTGTCTTATAATTATTTATCCTCAAAACTTGGTTTTTAGTTTCAGCATTTGTGTACTTGTTTGAAACTGTTCTGTACCCCAGAAAAGCCATGTTCTTTTTATCCAATCTTGTGGGGGCAGAGCAGAGCTGTTGTTGGATGGGATCTTTTGATTAGGTTGTTTCCATGGAGATCTGACCCTACCCATTCAAGATGGATCTTAATCCTTTTACTGGAGTCTTCAATGAAGAGAATAAAAGACAGAAAACAAAATGAGCTAGAATTGACCCAGAGAACAGAGAGATGAACTGACAGAAGCTAAGAGAGAAAGAATATGCCCCAGAAGAAGACAAAAAGGCCCGCAGGACCTGAGCCAGCTATTTTGAAACCAACCCAAGAAAGAAGGGCCATCAGAAATTGCCATGTGCTTCTCCATGTGACAAAGAAACCCCAGATACTGTAGGTCTTTCTTAAGTGAAGTTATCTTCTTGTTGATGCCATATATTGCACTTTTTAATTGCCATAGCAAGTTAAATTTCTAACCTAATAAATCCCTTTTATAAAAGCCAATCCATCTCTGTTATATTGAACTCTTGCAGCATTAGCAAACTGAAATAGTTTGGAAATCTCTTCAGCTAAGTATCTGAGCTTGTCACTTTCAAATTCTACTTTCCATCTAACACCAGGATTCAATTTTGTCAAATTCTCTGCCACTCTGAAATAAGGGTTGCTTTTCTTGCAGCTTGCAATGACACAGTCATCATTTTTGTCTAAAGCCTCATTGGAAGTATCTTTAGAATCTGTGTTTCTACCAACAGTCTCTTCGAAGTAATCTATACTTTCTCTACCAAGCTTTTCACAATTCTACCAGGATCTTCCTGGTATTTGCAAAATGTCCCTGCATTTTTTGGTATTTGCAAATAACAGAACCCCACTTCTCTAGTTCAAAAATCTGTTTTGGCTTGCTTTACTGAAGTAAGATGGTATATTGCTAATTTTGAAGATGGAAGAAAGGGTCAGGAGCCAAGTAATCCAGCTCTACGAGGTAGAAAAAGAAAGGAAATGGGATTTTCCTCTTCATGTCTCTCAGGATACCACAGTTCTGCACACACCTTTATTTCAGCCCAGTGAAATCCATTTGGACTTCTGGCCTTCAGTCCTGTAAGATAATAAATTTGTGTGGTCTTTAAACCACTAAGTTTCTAGTAATTTGTTACTGTGGCTGGTATTTTGCTAAAAAAAAATTATAAAGCAAAATAGTCTCTTTTATTTTTCCTCTGTAGTTCTCTATTAGGTCACCCAGTGTTGACTCTCAGATTCCAGAAATAAACATTCCAGCTAACAGAAAAAGGAAATACAAGGAACAGTTCTCATTCTTTCTGTTTAAAAAGATTTCCTGGAAGCTTTCCAGCATGCTTCCACTTCAATTCTTCTGGCCAGGAGTTATTCCCTTCCACACATATATAGCAGAGATGCTGGAAATTATTTTTATTCCAGGTTTTATAATAACCAGCATTTTTATTACTACTGAAGAGGGGAGAAGAAGTCTCAGAAGCTAATGAGCTGCCTCTGATATAAATGTTGGAAGAAGAAATACAACATTTTTTGAGCTCCACAATGGTTCAAATATTGTAGAAAGCATTGTAAATATTATCTAATTGAATATTTACAGGTCCAGAAAGGATCTGTATGCTTTAGCTAATGTCTTTACTCTGATTTTTTTATTCCTTAACAATCATGATAATACAGAGACATTTATATTTTATCTAAGCAGTATCAACAATTTTTCCAGCCAGGAGCATTCTTTGAAATAAGAGACCATGCCTCCTATCCTTTGATTAATCACTGTAGTAATTCCTATGGATACACAGTTATTGCAATTTTTATTTCCTTACAACCTTACATTTCTCTGAAGCAATATGAGATCACGTTATTTTTATACCAAAAGTAGAACAATAAAATGTTAATGCACAACTCTCAGCTTTCTGACATTTTCAAATTTTGCAAAAACACCTCTGGGTCCTATTTCTTGTAAATATTTTAGGTATCATCTAGCAGCAAGAGATTTTGTAATATTCTTCAAAAGACCCTTGGGTGTATAAGTCCACATTATAACAGTTTTTTCAAATATTTATCATTACTTGGCAAATTATTATCAGGGTAGATGTAGGCAGAGAGGTCCCAATTTCTTGAGGAAAAGAAGCCAACAAATTTTAAAAGAAAATAAAAAAGAGCCTTACTTCAGGGAAGAGTCTTTTTAACAGAACATATAGGCCTTAGGGGACCCTTAAGAAGATAACTCTTCAAAAAGAACAGATGGAGGTAAAATATCACATTTGTTGCCATATTCTTTACCACTATCTCTGATAATGATAAAGGCATAGGGACCTAAAATCCAGAATATCCTTACGTTAGAGAGGACATGGGAAAAGTTCAAATGAATACCCAATAAATATTACCATCATGAAATAAGTCTTATGAAATAAGCCTTTTTAATTTGGCTGTGCTCAAATTAAAAATACCCATTAAATTTCCTAGTGAATTCTCTTCTTTAAGACTTCTTAAATGGATGTCATAATAGTTACTTTGTGTGTTCTGAGTTTGTATGTGTGTGACAGAGTGAATGGGGTGGGGAAGTCATTGCTACTAGAAAATATCTCTTGATGGATGTGCTGAAAATGGCTATCTCCCAATACAACAGGCAAAGAAAGCTTTTCATCCTAATGAACAAGTTGATTTTAATTGTTGACACTATTCAATATAATTATATTTGAATTTTGATTTTCTTATAAATGTAAGCATGTACCTGATTTTTGTTAAACTTTATCTGTGCCTAAACTGAGCATCTAGGTGCTAAAATAAGTTGATTCATCTGTTTTCCACATTTCCACAAATATGTTTAATGTTTGTCTGAAATATTCACGTGAAAAAATCTTATTTCTTCCATTTCTCTACATGACCAATTTTTCTTGAAGCATAAATGGGAATAAGTTGATGGTCACAAGTTTTGGACTGGAAATAATATATTGAACAAAGGTAGAGCAGTTTCTAAGGGAAAATGTTTGGATAATAACTTCAATTTGATTGTTAGTGAAAGTCCCTGCTTCGATTTTCATGAAATGAACAGTGCTAATTTTTAACTTCAAGGTTCTGGGGAACAGGTATAAGGGAATTGTTCAAATGCTGAGCAGAACTTTAAAAACCTGTCAAATAAATCTAATACGCTTCAAAATTAAAATACCTATACAATTTATAGAATCGAATTCAGTGGAGTTTTTCCTGTATTCTGGCCAAGGAGGAATACAGAAATCACAAAGAAAGAATGTGCTGCAAGCTTTTTAAAAATTTAAACTGTTTTCCAATGAACTACAGCTGAAACTTAAGAAAGCTATGTTTCTCAATTACAGAAATACGTAGAACGATACTTTTAAATACTGTCAAATTGGAGAAAAAAATTCTTAAGAAATGTTCTTAAGTCATACATAACACAGAATAATTATATAGTCAAATTGTTTACTATTTATATTGATATATATTTATACAACATTCATATTAATCTTTCTCAGTTCTGTGTTTTGGTGTTTCAGATTCATTATTCCAGTGACAATCCTAAGTGAATAACTGGGATTCTTTTATCCAGTAAGCACTTTTGTATATTTGAAAGACAAACGATTATTTTATTCTGCTGCCAAGTAGACAAAAAAGAAGCTGCTATAAATTTGAAAAATTTCCCCAGTGGCCTATGGTTTATTTGCAAGTGGATCATGTAGTGACATGAGCTGTTGCCCTTATTGTGAATATTATTAACAGTGTTTTCATTTGGGGTGTTTTTGTGCTGAGATTATTCTGACACTAGCGTGAAAATGAATGGTAAGAAGCTGTGATGATTATTTTTTAAACAGAATGACTACAGCTCCCTTACAGACTTTCATACTATGTGGCTGGGTGTGTAAAATTGTACAAACACTTTTGAAAATTGATGGTTTTTATAAGCCAAACATACACTTGCGTGCTACAATTCCAAGCCTGTAAAAATGTGTTCATAAATATGTCCCTTATGTGAATGCTCATACCAGTTTCTTTATGATTGTGAAAAACTTGAAACAGCCGAGATTTTTATCAGTAGGAAAATAGATAAACTTAATATAGTATATTTACACAATAAAAAACAATTCCGCAATAAAAATCAATGGATTACTATTGCATGCAATAAAATGAATGACTCGTAAAATGAGTAAAAGAAGCCTTGTACAAAATAGTCTATACTGTATGATTCCATTCACAGGAAATAGTAAAATGGATGAAACTAGCTTATGACGAAAAAAATGAAAGAGATGGTTCCCTGGTGGTGGGAGATGTTGCTTGGAAAATGGAATGAGGAAACTGTATGGGATAATAATACTTTCTACTTCATAAAAGTTTGAGATGCCCAAGTATACACATTTTGTTGGAACCCATCAAATGACTGCCTATGATTTTTGCAATTCATTATATGCAAATTTCCCCTCAATAGACGCAGAACCATTAAAGATACCGAACTCTTTTTAACCATATATATGTTGAAGGATTTGAGAGGAAATGTACTTAAGTGTTGAATATATATTGAATTGCTTCAAAATATTTTTGATAGAGTAATGGATAAATGGATAGTTTTGTGATCAAGCAAATATATAGTAAATTCTGCTTTTGGAATCTTTGTGGTACGTATTTGCTCTTCACTATACAATTGTTTTATCTTTTCCCTCTCTTAAAGAGTAATTAAAATATTTTTGGAAGACAAAACTGTCACAAAAACAAAAAAATAAAAGCATAGACCAACAGTATGTATGAACTTAGAGACAAAGATCTGAATATATCAACACATAGACTCTAGAAATATATATAATACAGGCAACGAAAGTGAGTTCTTTCCAGAACAGCTGGCTAAGTTAACTTGAGAAAGTTAATTAATGAATTCACTGTTTGAACTAAATGAAACTGAACTTGTTTGTGCTCATCTGGACAGATGCAGAACAATCATTCATGTGTAACATGAGAATAAGAGAAGAGAATATCCTTAGGTTATTGAGGGGTGTCTCCTGGGAACTACAGAAAGTATTATTTGTTTGAAAATCACACCTATGAAAATTATAATAATATACATTTTGGAGAAACTCCTGGCCAGCCAAAAATAGAGACAAAAATAGAATTAACTTGGATAAAATCAGGGGGAAAAAAGCAAAAGCTTAATTTTTCATTATTTTCAGAAAAAAATATCACTTTGCTTAAAATCTGCAAATAAATTATTAGAATTAATGAAAGTTATTAAGTTTCAATTTGCAAAAACCTTTGGAAACATGGGCTGGGGTCTTTTGAAATTTGCTCATCTAAGGAGAAAAGATGAGTGTTCTGGACATATAAGGAGGAGGGTTTCTAGGGAACTAATCAGAATCCCAACTGGAAATCCTGAATGGTAATATCTCAAAGCAAGCGCAAACCTGAGCTACATGGCACATTGATTAAATTATAATGCAGAACTTTTGCTCAGTCTCTCAGTAGATTAAAACAAGCATCACTATCTTCCACCTTACTATACTATCTGCGCAGAAAATGAAACATTAAACTCTATTTGGAGAAGGAAATTGCAGAAGCCACTACAATATTTTGTAAATTTTGTAAATATTGTACATCATTCTACAATAAAAAAATAGGCATGTCAAGAGATGGTATCATGAATAGTGAATAGCGGAAAAGATGGCGGCTTAGTAAGACGTGCGGGTCTTAGTTCCTCCTCCAGAAAAGCAACTAAAGAAACAGAAACAACACGAAACAGCTCCCGGAGTCACGACAGAGACCAAAAAGACAGCGTACCCCATTCTGGAACGGCTGAACGGGCAGGGAGAATCCGCTGCGGTGAGATACCCGAGGGGCGCACGTTTTCCCGGCCGGGGCGGCTGGCAACTGGGGTCCCCTCCACGCACGTGGCTCCCCGGTCTCACTGGGAACATTGGATAGCAGGGCCCTCCCGTCACGCTTGGCGTCTCGGGCCAGCTGGGCAATTTGGACCGGCACTCCCCCAAGCCGCAGCCAGCGACCCCCGCCTCCATGCACGGTTTCCCGGGCCGACTGCCCCGCAGACAAACGACCGCCACGAGCGCCACCTACTGGGCAGGAAAAGAAAAACAGAGCCCAGAGATTTCACAGAAAAAGCTTTCAACCAGCTGGGTCCCACACCCAGGGAAATCTGATCAAATGCCCAGACACCAGCAGAAAATAATGGATGACGCTCGGAAAATTGAAGATATGGCCCAGTCAAAGGAACAAACCAATAGTTCAAATGAGATACAGGAGCTGAGACAACTAATGCTGAATATACGAACAGAAATGGAAAAACTCTTCAAAAACCAAATCAATAAATTGAGGGAGGACATGAAGAAGACATGGGCTGAACAAAAAGAAGAAATAGAAAATCTGAAAAAACAAATCACAGAACTTGTGGGAGTGAAGGACAAAGAAGAAAAAATGGAAAAAACAATGGATACCTACAATGGTAGATCTAAAGAGACAGAAGCTACAATTAGTGAACTGGAGGATGGAACATCTGAATTCCAAAAAGAAACAGAAACTATAGGGAAAAGAATGGAAAAACTTGAGCAGGGAATCAGGGAACTGAATGACAATATGAAGCGCACAAATATACGTGTTGTGGGTGTCCCAGAAGGAGGAGAGAAGGGAAAAGGAGGAGAAAAACTAATGGAAGAAATTATCACTGAAAATTTCCCAACTCTTATGAAAGACCTAAAATTACAGATCCAAGAAGTGCAGCGCACCCCAAAGAGATTAGACCCAAATAGGCGTTCTCCAAGACACTTACTAGTTAGAATGTCAGAGGTCAAAGAGAAAGAGAGGATCTTGAAAGCAGCAAGAGAAAAACAATCCATCACATACAAGGGAAACCCAATAAGACTATGTGTAGATTTCTCAGCAGAAACCATGGAAGCTAGAAGACAGTGGGATGATATATTTAAATTACTAAAAGAGAAAAACTGCCAACCAAGACTCCTATATCCAGCAAAATTGTCCTTCAAAAATGAAGGAGAAATTAAAACATTTATAGACAAAAAGTCACTGAGAGAATTTGTGACCAAGAGACCAGCTCTGCAAGAAATACTAAAGGGAGCACTAGAGTCAGATACGAAAAGACAGAAGAGAGAGGTATGGAGTAAAGTGTAGAAAGAAGGAAAATCAGATATGATATATATAATACAAAAGCCAAAATGGTAGAGGAAAATATTATCCAAATAGTAATGACACTAAAAGTTAATGGACTGAATTTCCCAATCAAAAGACATAGAATGGCAGAATGGATTACGACCCAGCAATACCACTGCTAGGTATCTACTCAAAGGACTTAAGGGCAAAGACAAAAGGGCAAAAACACACCAGTGTTTATAGCAGCATTATCTACAATTGCAAAGAGATGGAAACAGCCAAAATGTCCATCAACAGACGAGTGGCTAAACAAACTGTGGCGTATACCTACAATGGAATATTATGCAGCTTTAAGACAGACTAAACTTATGAAGCATGTAATAACATGGATGGACCTAGAGAACATTATGCTGAGTGAGTCTAGCCCAAAACTAAAGGACAAATACTGTATGGTCCCACTGATGTGAACCGACATTCGAGAATCAGCTTGGAATATATCATTGGTAACAGAGACCAGCAGGAGTTAGAAATGGTAAGATAATGGGTAATTGGAGCTGAAGGAATACAGACTGTGCAACAGGACTAGATACAAAAACTCAAAAATGGACAGCACAATAATACCTAAGTGTAATGTAACTAGGTTGGAACACTGAATGAAGCTGCACCTGAAATATGGTTTTTTGTTTGTTTGTTTGTGTGTTTGTATCTTTTGTTTTTGTTTTTTTCTTTTTCCTTTTTATATATATATATATATTATTAGTATTATTATTTTAATTCTCTTCTCTATATTAACATTCTATATCTTTTTCTGCTGTTTTGCTAGTTCTTTTCCTAAATCGATGCAAATGTACTAAGAAATGATGATCATACATCTATGTGAAGATACTAAGAATTACTGAGTGCATGTGTAGAATGGAATGATTTCTAAATGTTGTGTTAATTTCTTTTCTTTTTTTTGATTAATAAAAAAATTAAAAAAAAAGAATAGTGAATAATTTGATTGAATAGTGTTCTGTGAGCAAGTTTTGAACGTAGAAAGAAACAGTATTTATAATTAATAATAATATTGATCGCATTTTTTCCTTTCCAAACCAAATAAGTCTCTACTTCAGAAACACCCATTTCTTTCTGAGACCCAATATAATTCCCAAAAATTATTTTAATTTCCCTGAGTTTCATTTTCCTGTGATTGTGGAAATACAGTAAAATTTTTATCTTACCTTTGAAGGTTAGATAAAGCATTATAAGTTGGGAAAGGGCAGGCCATAGTGGCTCAGCAGGCAGAGTTCTCGCTTACCATGCTGGAGACCTGGGTTCAATTCCCAGTGCCTGCCCATGCCAAAAAAAAGGGGGAAATGTCCATAAGAGAGATTTTTCTTGCTCTAAATGGTCACAGGCTTCCTTTGTTTGAGTTGTACTTTCATTCATCAAGGTTAATTAGCAATATTTCTGGAAATCATAAGCACATTTTTCAATAATTATCATGTGGTTTTTCATTTTGCAGTTTTTTATATTATACATTTGACATAATAAATACATGACAAAACATACTATTTAAAATCTTTTAAGCATTTATTTAAACAGAGTGTGCCATTCTGATAGCAATCAACAAAATTTAATTTTACATGAATTGCCTTTGGCATGCAGGTTGTAAATATATGCTTTGCTCCTTTGACAACTTTGATGATTCTCCCTGAAAAATACAATTAATTTAACTCAATTTCCATTCTCACAGAGATGCAGCATAGCCAATACTTAGTTCCAATATAAACCATTCCATTTTCTATAACATTCTAATCTAAACTCGATTAGCAATGATTGGTTATTTATCTAGTTCTGTTTTTTCCCTGAATTTCAGGCTCCCACAATCCAACATCATCCTGTAAAACATTTTCTAGAACTAAGCTTATTTGTAGCTTCAGAATCTCAAAGAAATATTTCAACATTTTTATATTTTCTATTATTTTTAGTTTTGTCAGGACTGATCTTATGCACCATTTTAAAAATTTAGGTGGTTCTTTTTTTCAGTATTGGTTTCCTTTGCGTATTTGGAATATTAATATCATTAGGAGTAGAAGGCCTTTTTCTCCCTTTCCCTGCAGTTCACCATTCCTTGACTAACCATTTTAGAGCTCTCTTAAAAATTTAGAAAGGCAAACATTAATCTTAGGCAACAAGAGGCTTACATCTTGCATTGATACATGATGTAAGAGACAATGGAAAGTTGAACATAAAGGGACTTTTATAGGTGGTGGTAAAGTAATTGAGAGAGTTGTCATCGATAATATTAGTTTTTCCTTCTAATTACTGGGAAAACATTTGGACAAATCTTAGTTACTTGGCATTCTCTTCTGCCTTGTACTTGAAAAAAGTATTCTTTAACTCCTTTCATGATTTTTTCTTCTTTGCTCACATTTTCAAGTATTGATAAGTTCCTATTTTTAGTATTATTATATTTCCTCATCTCACTTTGTACATTTGTCTGAGACAACCACAGGCAAATCTAGAAATCCCAGCATGAATATAAAATGAATCCATTATTAAACTGTTATTTGTAAGCTCCACTCCCCTTATTTTTAAAAATGTATATATATATTATATTATAATATATATATATATATTTAAAATTGCCAACATCAGAAATAGAAAAATTATCTTTGGCATTTCTTTGTCATTTTCCCTTTGCTTCTATCTTCAGGACTTCTCCTTTCCATATATGTGCTTTCTTGGTTTAACTCTGATTATTTCTCCCTGGATGATTGCTACATCCTCATCCATCGTCCTTCCAAATCCATGTAACTGCAATTTAGCATCTTCCACATCATTGACTGGATGAGCTTCTAAATGTCCTACTATTATTATTTTGAAGTGAGACTTTAATTACTCTATAGGTAATGGTTCTGAAAGAGGAATTAGTCAAACGTATTTAATAACATAGTGATGTAAGAGAGACATTCGTTATTTGCATTAAACACTTAATGAGAGAGGAAAAAAGGAGAAATTATTTCTTATGATGCACTATTTTTTTCTTCGTTTTTTGTTTTTGTTCTTTCTCTTATGATGCATGATTAGTATCCCTGTGAAAATTATTGTATTTCTATAACTATCCCCTGAGTGGGATGGAGGGATGCAACTTGCTTTTAAATATTTATTTTGCTAAGATTAATAAACATAATAATTTCTTTGTTGTAAATACATGAAAATTTTCCACTGGAATACGTTTCAACTTTATTTAAACAATGCTAATGCAATTAATATTAATGACTAAAATGCCATAAGATATCTCAAGATCATATTGCAGTTGGATAAAGTTATACATTTCAGAAAATTTGTTATTTACAAAATTGTATTAATATTGTTGTTTTCTCTCTTTTTTTTTTTTTTTTTGCATGGACAGGCACGGGTAATAGAACCCAGTTCTCCGGCATGGCAGGCAAGAAGTCTACCTGCTGAGCCACCGTGGCCTGCCCTAATATTGTTGTTTTTATTATTACCTTACTTTTGTCTATTTTTCAGAGAATCCCTTTGGTGTTATGTGTGTTAATTAGCATTTTCACAGTCTTTTTGTTTTGCTGTAATACTATAAAGCTTCAGGTGAGTATTATGAAATAATATGATTCAAATTCAAACAAATGCATAATCTATTCCTAAGTTTTCTGTCTTCTTTTGCTTGAGGTGAATTCTCCCTGTACTTTTTTCTCACTTGTCCTTCCACAAAAGCTTAATTGGTACACTCTGTCAAAGTAGCCTGCTGGGTAAAATACTTTCATTTGAAGATATTTCTGTAAAGACTATAATAAATCTTTACAGACTATAATAAGCTTAGATTACTCAAAAGGAGTGGATAAGAGGATATAAAATAAACAACTTCAGCTTGCTTATAGAGAGTATATTTATAGAAAATATACCTATTCACCTTTTTAGAAAACTTCCTTCCTGACAAATAATTGTTCCTTTGTACCTTGCATCTGGCACATACAAGGCCCTTGAACAACAAGAAAACAAACTAAGGTGAAAGAGTAGAGAAGAAAAGGCACTCCATCTTGATTGTACATTTCATTTGATCCTGGAGTCTTTATTCAGATTTATTTCCAATCGATATCTTATATGAATTAATAGCGTGCTCTCCAGTGCAAATTGTGACTGCAAATATAAATAGCAAGTATAACAAAAGAGTTATATTTCTTAATCGTACTGTCAGTGTTGACTAACAGCCTTATAATGAAAAACATTTCTAATGCAATGAACACCAAGCATCCAGAAACACACACACACACACACACACATAATGATAAGGACAAAAACAATAAAAGACAAGAATAATCAGAGATGGCATCATAGAATAAATTTTGCTGGTTTGTTATAGATCATCCAAATGCTCATAATCAAGAAAAGGTGGGTCTTTCGTTCCTGGCCTTGTGACTTCACTATGAAAATTAACTCTGATAGAATCAGGCTCAATAATTCTAAGTTTCGTTTCCCTTATCAACTAGACTTGGGAAAAAAATGAAATCCAACATAATAAGATTCAAGTTCATGCAAATGTCTGTTTCAAAAACTGTAAAAACCCTGAAATATTTAATAGCCTGTTTTAGAATGTTCAGGGCATAAAAATAAATTGATCGAAAATCCTTAGAATTCATCAGTTGTTTATACTACCATGTTTTGGTACTTCTTAAGTGATGCAGATTGTCTAATTTAAAATATCATTGTATCATTACCGTTATCAGAAAAGCCACATGATATCTATTATGTCAGTAACTATCAGATAAACAATTCATATACTTAGGTTATGCGGGTTTTATTAACATGAATTCTTTCATTAAATATTAAATGAACATTTGCAGAACTGACACCAAAAGCACAATCAAATTCTGAAATATTTAATAAATTGGAGAAAAAATTTGTATACTGTACATATATTAGTCAGGTTTAGTAAAAAATAGAACTGACAGAATATAGGTGTATATAGATCGATAGATGATAGAGAGATGATAAATAGATAGATATATGGATAAATATACACACATATGTAAATATTAAGCATTTTATTATAACAATCAGATCACATGACCATGGGGATTGGAAAGCCTGTATTTTGTAGAGCAGGACACAAATTTAGGACTGTAATGAAAGTTTTGGTGAATTCTCCAGGAGAAGCTGGCTGACTGATTTGGGATTTGTGACTCTCCAAAACCACATCCTGTCGCTCAATAACAACTTTGTTTTCACACATTATGAAATGACATGTTTACTTATTGCTAAGAATATTTAACTTGGCATTTCCTACTTCTTAGGAAAACTGTCAGGGGAGACTAGAAATCCTTGATATCCTAAATAGGAGAAAAGTAGTTGAGAAGATTTGTCATTACAGAAGATGGAGGAATTTACACATAAATTTTGGAAGGATAGCGCAAAAGGGATAAACAAAATGAATTAAAAATATTTCCATTTTGGCAGTTGATAGGATAAATAAACCAGTGGGGGGAAAAAAAACAAATCAAAACAAAACCCATAAATTCTAGACACTCAGATGTGGTCTTATGTTTTTAATATTCCAAAAGAGAGTTGATCATCCTTAGATCAACTAATTTCAATTGCATTGCACCAAAATATTCTTTACAAAAGCTTAGACCTATTTCATCTTAATGATTAGGACAATAGATGTGTTATTTCATAACAGGTAAATTACTTTTTTTATTCCCTGATTTTCTCATGAGCTAGCTTAGAGCCTGGCACAGACAAGAATCCAGAGCAAGCAATCAACATATGTATACATGTATATTTTAACAAACAAGAAACAATATTCTTTGATCAAATTCCAGAGTAGGCATCATCTTTTCTTTTTTTGTATGCTGCATGGCGGGGTCACATTTCATTATTTTTCCATGTGAGTATCCTGTTATTACAGAACCATTTGTTGAATTTTTTTATTTGCTGTTTTTTGCTTGTTTTGTTTTGCTTGCTTGTTATTTTTCGGGAATGCACGGACTGGGAATCAAGCCTGGGTCTCCCACATGGTAGGCAAGAATTCTACCACTGACCTACCCTTGCACCCCTGTCATCATCTTTTAACCACGACAACAAATGCATATTGCACCTTAAAGAACCATCCTCATAAGTGATCATCTAGATATGTAAGTATGACAACAGTAAGAAGGTGCTTTATTTATTTGGTTTTACTCCTTAAACTAAGAACTTCAAAATTAAATGACTTTTGTTAAGTAAAGAAGTGAATTCTCCCCCGCCACGCAGGATACCTGGGTTTGATTCCCAGCCCATGTACTTTCCAAGCAAACAAAGAAACTAACGAAAACAAACAAACAAAAAATTCAACAAATGGGATACACACATGGAAAAGCAATGAAATGTGACCCTGCCATACAGCATTATCAAAAAAAAAAAAAAAAAAAAAGGGAAAAGGAATGGGTGTAAAAATAATCATAGATGGGGACCCAAATCCAAAGTTTCATTTGGTTTTGTTTTCTAAATGTGCAAAGCGGATTTGTGGACTGAAATGAATCTTTGAGACTTTATCTTGTGACCACTGTTCAAAATATCCAGAGTAATTAACAGCACTGAAAAATACATATCTGAACGTGATTAAAAGGGTAAAATGTCAGAATACGTATATAGTAACAGAATAACAATTTTTTAAAAATCCATGGAACTGCACTATACAATAGTGAATTCTATGCTAACAATGGCTTATACTTAATAGTACAAAAATAAAAATGTGCTTTCATCAATTGTAAGAAATGCTCCACACCAAGGCAAGGTGCTAATTATAGGGTGGTATATGAAAATCTTATATTTCATGCATGATTATTCTGTAAACCCACAACTTTTCTAATAAAGAAGCAAAAAGAGAAGCAGTTATCCTGGCTAAATGATTAAATGCTCTTGTTCCATTAATAACTACTTATTTAGTTAAATTAGTGTAAAAATAATACTTTTTCACCCTGACTTGCTTTTTCTCTTAAATCCTCTGCCTCGAATGCTCTTCTGCCAATTCTTATGTGACTGGCTCTTTCTCAACTGTTGCATCTCTATATAAATGTCACCTGCTCAGAAAGCACTTGGATAACAATCATACTTGACAGTTTCCTGATAACAAAGTGAAAAGAAAGATTTAATCTCTCAGAACAATTGGGAAGAAAAATAAATGAGCAATGCTCTTTAAAATTAAAAAAGCCAGTGGGTGAGCAGAAATACAGAGCAGAAAGAAGAAATATGAGAAATAGGAAATGGCTAACCACAGATTTTAGAGAAGGTAATTTTCCTTAGTTAAAGAAAACAAAAATTTAATAAGATATTAAATGCTGGGTGAGAGTAATCATAAAAACAACAAAAATAAACTGAAAGCATAAAAATATACATAATAGAAATAATAAAACAAGTACTCTACAAGCTTCTGAGAATGTAAAACAAAGAGATTTCTTAAAAACTGAATGCTCTAAGAAAGAGAGGCACCACCACTCTTCAGAGAAGAAAATATTTTTGAAAATGTACTATCTACGAAATCCAGACTTTTGATCATGACATATTTTCACTAACATTTTCTAAATAGCTTGCAACTTAGTTTTGATTGTTCCTTGACTCTAAGTTTACATAGATGCTTGATAATTTTCTATCTATACATCATTGCATTTTAAATTATATTATCACATTTTACATCTACTTAAATTTTGTCTGTGGCTTAAATTATTACCAAATTAAAAATACACATATAGTATGTTGACCAAAAGTACTTCAGAATAAAATCTTTTTTCTATAGTATAAGAATTGACTATTGGCATTTGTGTTAAGGAATATAATCATTACTCTGAGATGTAAAAACTGAAAAAAAAAAAGTGAAATATGTAATAAAGATCTGTCACCTTATGTAAGAAAAGAGACAGCCTTCATAGAAAATGTGACCTAACAATTACCTGGAGTTAACAGACCTATATTTTGAAAGTGAGCAAAAGTTATATTAGTATTTTTACCAGTTAGAACCCTGAGTCACTAGAAGGTAGTAAAGCTCTTTATACTTCTAAACAATTATCAATTAAAAAATTAGCAATTGTAAACAGAAACTTCCAATATATAAAAGCAAGATAACCAAACAATTTATGTAGTTTATTTTGTAACTGCCTAAATTAAGTGCCAATCTATTTAATCATATACAATGTAGGTGCTTGCCTATGAGGAATTTGATAGATAATAAAAAGAATCTCATTTTCCCAAATGTCTGCCCTCTTACAACCTCTCATATATCTATAAATATACTTAACAGAGATTCCTTTAATTTGCTTTAAAAATATCGCTAATATCAGTAATACTCTTCAAATACAAAGTGCTCTAAAGAAAGAGAAAAGGTGAGCATAGCCATTCCAGTTCTTTCAGTTAGATGTTAATGCATAACATATTTCCCCCAGAAGTATTGCTCATTGAAACAACCATTTATTTACCTTGTGATTCTGTGGACTATTGATTTATGCTGAGTTCAGCTATGCAGTTCTGGTCTTGACTGGGCTATTACATTACGAATCTGTGGACAAAGCAAGGTCAGCTGGAGAATTAATGGTCTTTTTTTTTCTAGTAATGTAGATTTATTTTTTCTAATAATTTAGTTTAAAATATTTGCATATTCACTAATTTCAATTAAAAGTTTGAAAAAATCAAAAGAGACAAAATATCTTACATGGCTCCTAGGAGCTATGCCAAACATAAAATATTTAAAAAGTAACAGATTTAAATAGTATAATTTTACCTTCATAAGTAGTTTATTTATAACCAAATTATTAAAATAGGAACACAAATATACCTGCGGTGGTTTGAAAACTCTATTCAGCCCAGAAAAGCGCATTCTTATAGTTAATCCATCCCTGTTGGTGTGGATCCCTTGCAAGTAGAAATTATTGATGAGGCTACTTTAGGAAGGCATGACCCATCTCAGTCAGGATAGGTCTTAATTCTGTTACTGGGGTCCTTTATAAATGGAATGAATATGGTGAAAAGAAAAAAAAGAGAATGGAACAGACGAAAAAACTGAAATCAACAAGACACAAAAAGGAGGGAGAGACCAGCAGAGTCTGCCATGTGCCTTCCATGAAACAGATGAGACCAAGATGGCTGCCAGATTCCACAGGAAGCAGGCACAAATATTGAGCAGCAATAAAAAATGTAAGTTCTGCTTTCCATTCCTTTCCTAAATATGACCAGAAAGGATAAAGAGCAAGGAGAAACCTCCCAGAGAAATTAAACCAGAATTGCCATCAAGGGGAATTCCTTGAATACCAGGGTAGACACTTCCTACGTTTGCACCTAACAAGCACTGCCAATTGCTCTGGAGCACAGGTTGCTTGTTTCCCATGCTTCTCTTTTCCAAGTGGGGGTATTATGGTGGTTATCATGTCCTTAATCAGCTTATATTTTATATGAGAGAAGAGTGTCTTTTTGAGGATTGGTCAAAAATCTGGTGGAGAGAGTAGCTTATCATACAGACATTGTAGGCATTAACCTGAGCATAACAACTGGATGGGTCTTAGCATCGTCATTGTTGAGTTGAGGATGATGTGCTTTATTTGTAGGAAGAATTAACAACATGACCACCCAGCTAAGCAACATGTCCTCTTCCCGCATTAGGGTGGTCTGACATCCTGTTTTGGTTAACAGTATATGAGTGTAAATGATGTGTCCAAGTTCTAGGTCATTTTCTTTAAATCATATGAGTTACCTTCCATTTATCTTTTTTCTTTTCCTTTTTGGTTGGAACCATCTTTTTTTTTTTTACATTGTGGCCAAAAACATACAGGGTAGAAGAGTGAAAGATGCAAGAAGTATGGTTCCCCGACACTTTCAAGCTACTATAAAGGCCATAGGATACCTGCCTTGTATGTTAGATGACTAATAAACCATTTTTAAAAAACATTTTTTTTATTTTTAAATTTTAAAATTCTCAATTTTTAAATCATTGCTTTTTGGGGTCTTATAATTCAGAATGTTAGATAATAGTAAATCATCAAAGTTAGGGAGAGGACATTAGATAATGGAAGCAGATTTGGGGGTGACACATTTTGAGATGAAATAAGGAATCAGGATCCAAGGAAGGAACCCTCTTGCCTCTAGAAGCTGCAAAAGGCAAGAAAATGGATTCCCCTCTAGGGACTCCCAAAGGTACGCAGCTCTGGCCACATCTTGATTTTAGCTTAGAAGATCTGTTTTGATCCCCCAAACTGTACAATAATAACAATAATAAGTGTGTATTGTTTTATGCCTCCAAGTTCAGGGGGATGTTTACATCATCAATGGGAAACTTGCATACGATTGCTTCTGTTTATTTATTCCCAATGTCATGTTGCCTTGCTTAGTCCAGCAGTTCCAGAGTGATATTAAGCTATGTGTGGAGGGAAATAGTGGAGTAGAGAAGGCAAGCAAGTGGTCTGAATAATTTCTCCACAGGAGGGGAATGGCTGCCCACTGGTCATTGAAATACTGATTCCTGAGAGGGAAGAACATGCAGTGGATATGAGGAGCCAATTATCTTTCTCACATCTTTCTGATCATTGGTCAATTTTCCAGGTTTGCTGTAGTGAAACTGTGCCTCTCTTTTGTGTATTCTTGACTGTTTGGTTACAAAACTGTGAAGGGACAATCAGTCATCCAAAGGTCTCATTATTCTTTACACAAAATTTGTCAGACTAATCTCATTTGTGAGTTTAAATAATTTAGACTGCTTAGCTTATTTTAACAACACTGGAGCACTAGAAACTTTGCTGGAAAACAAATAAATGAACCCAAGTTACCCTTTATAAGTCAGAAACAAGAGAGACATGCAGTAGTGCAGACTGATGTGAAGGGTTGATTCAAGCTTTTAAAACAAAACAAAATTGGTGCAATATGCAATGTCAACAAAAGCAAAAGTTAAAAATAGAAAAATAGCACTTATCTTTTGACTAAGAATGTAAGTGCCCACTGGTGTCTGAAAAAATAAAAAACCTTAAATAGAAAATTTTTGATATTTGTATTCCCAATATTTTCTGAATTTATATTAAGATATAAATTAAACAAAGCAGAGACTAGAAAAATAGCACTTATCTTTTGACTAGGAATGTAAGTGCCCACTGGTGTCTGGAAAAATGAAAAACAAATAGAAAATTATTAATATTTATATTCCCAATATTTTCTTAATTTATGCTGATATAAATTAAACAAAGCAGAAGCAAAACAAAAAAACTGCTGAATTCACAAATGAATTTGTGGTGATGTTAATTCTTTATCTAGGTGTATTACTCAAGCATTCCAGGAGCTGATAAAGGTGGTGAACTTTGATCCAAGATATTAGAAACAGGATCTGGACAGGCTCTGGAGTCCAGAGTTAGACTAATGGTTGGAGATTGAATCCTGCCTGCACAAAAGCCATATTCAGGTGCCAATGTTTGGTCCTATGGATGTGAGCCCATTTGTAAACAGGATCTTTGAAGATTATTGGTTACAGGGTGCCCAAACTGAATGAGGGTGGGCCTTAATAACATATAGCTGAAGTCATTATAAGCTGAAGTCTTTATAAATTGTACATGCAGAGAAAAGCCACAGGAGCAGCCAGATTCTGAAGTCAAAGGAATCTGGAGGACAGGAGAGGCCACCATGTTCACTGACATGTGACAGAAAACCCAACGACCAAGGATCACTGGCCGCCCACCCCAGGTGCCCAAGTCTTCAAGAAGAAACCAGGCTGTGCTGATACCTTGATTGTAGACTCCTAGCCTCAAACTCTGAGCCAATAAATTCCCATTGTTTAACTAATCAATTAGATGGTATTTGATTTAGCAGATGGGAAACTAAAACAGCTTATAATGTAGTAACTCAGATACATTGATTTTAATAAGACTGCATTAAACTTAGAATCAAGCAAGGAACTTGAAAAGAAACTGGAGCCATGACAATCTCCTTTTTCAAACAGATTTTTATTAAAATTGACACCAGAAATATGTAATATGGTGATGGAAATGTTATTCTTATTATAGATATTTGTATATAACTTTAATTGCAGGTATTTTTATGTATATAATCATAAAGTGATCATTTTTATTTTTTAATTTCATCTCTACCCTAAACTCCACTTAATTAGCAGCACATTCACCAAACGTGGCCATTTGCTCATACCTTGAATAAGTTTAGAAGAATATACCCAGAGACAGCATAATATATTTTGATAAAATTATCATATTTATTGGATAGTATCATTTAGCGAACACTTTGCACAAAAAATCTATAATATCATGTAATAATTTCTTATTTGTTTTCAAATACTATGTGTATCAGTTTGAAAGGATGTATGTACCCTAGAAAAGCGATGTTTTAATCCTAATCCCATTTCATAAAGCAGTTCTTCAAATCCCTGTTCAGCATTGTAAATTGGAAACTTTAAGTAGATTATCTCCATGGAGATGTGACTCAATCAAGTGTGAATATTAAACTTGATTAGATGGAGGCATGCCTCCACCCATTCCAGGAGGGCCTTGATTTTTTTACTGTAATCCTTAAAAGAGGAAGCAGTTTTGGAAAAGGCTTGAGATTCTGAGAGAGCAGAGAATGACGACAGGACAACAGAGAAAATCATGAGATTCTGCGAGAGACAGGAGCCAGCCACCAGTGACCTTTGAAGATGAAGGAGAATGCCCCAGGGGAGCTTCATGAAGCAAGAGGCCCAGAGAAGAAGCTAGCAGATGCTGTGTCTGCCATGTGCCTTTCCACTTGAGTGAGAACCCTGAACTTCATCGGCTTTCTTAAATCAAGGAATCTTTATCTGGATGCCTTAGATTGGACGTTTTTATAGACTTGCTTTAATAGGGACATTTTCATGGCATTAAAACTGTAAACTTGTAATTTATTAAATTCCCCTTTTTAAAAGCCATTCCATTTTTGGGATATTGCATTCCGGCAGCTAGCAAACCAGAACAGATTTTGGTACTGGAGGCATGGGGTGCTGATGTGGTTTGCAAATGCCAAACATGTTGGAACAGTGTTCTAAATGGATAAGGGGTAGATTTTGGAGGAGTTGTGAGGAGCTTGATAGAGAAGGCCTGGAATGTTTTAAAGAGACTGTTGGCAGAAATGTGGACTCTAAAGATACTTCTGATAGGGTCTTGGACAATGATGAAGCATGTGTTATTGTAAACTGAAAGGAAGGTGATCCTTGCTTTTAAATGGCAAATAATCTGGAAGACAGATTTTAGAAGCCATGAACTTCAATATTTAATGGAAGAGGTTTCCAAATGAAATGTGAAAGGTGCAACTTGGCATCTCCTCACATCTTATAGAGAAATGCAACAGGAGAGAGATAAGCCGAGAACTTAATTCTTGGGTACAAAGAATCCAGAAATTGATGTTCTGTAAAATTCTGGGCTTCCAGGAAGGGAAACCTCAGAGAATACTGCCCCACGTGAGGATTTAGCAGAATGTGGAACCAGTCAGCCATTTCAGAGAAAGCTAGGATTGGACTTGGAGTTATCCAGGGAGGATTTGTGGAAACTCCTTATGTCTGCTGGGCAGTATCTGAGGCCAATGCATAGAAAGCCAATGAGAGTGCTGCAGGATTGTATCAAAATAAAAATGAAGAGAACCATTGCCAGATGGGACTGAGAGGGACAGCGAAGGGACACATTGGGGAAAAAGTAACTTTAGAGGCAAAATCATGGAGGCTGGGGTCTGAAGTCAAGAAGTCTCAGGCCACTAGAGAGACCTACCCAAGCACGGCAAAGGGTGAGTTTACCCTGAAGGCAGAGGATGGGCCTTCCACCTCTTTGCATTGGAAGAGTCAGGTTGCCTCAGGCCTTGGAGAGAATGAAGCACATTCCTTGGGGTTTGGGGAAAGCCAGGCTGCCAACACATGGAGGGGTTGAGTGTGTGCCTCAGAAATGACAGAGAGCCCAGGTTCAGTGCAGATCCTTGGAGAGTGTGAAGCCGAAAAAAAAAAAAAAAAGGTCTCTGCAATGTCCCCTAAGATTGCATTCTGAGAGAGGTGGGCCAATGCATAGGCCCTTGGAAAGGGTGAACTGTACTTTCTAAAGTTCTGAAGAGAAATGACTCTCAGACTTTGAAATCTAATGGAGTTTGCCCTGCAAGTTTTTGAGACTGCTTGGATCCTGTGAGCCCTGTGTTTCTTCCTCCCTATGGAAATGGGTGTATGTATCCTATGACTGTTCCTCCTTTGTATGTTGGCAGCAAATAAATTGTTCTGAGCTCCAGGTCCAGAGCCAAAAGAGAAGATTTTGCCTTAAGACTATCTATGCCTGTAGCTGACTTTGAGACTTTGTACTGGTTTTAACCTTGCATTGTATTTGTAATGTTACTGAAATGGTTTAAGGTTCTCTGATATTGTTATGGAATGAATGTATTTTGTATATGGGGAAAACATGTCTTTTTCAGGGTGCAGAAGATGGAATGTACTGATTTGAAAGGATGTACGCACCCTAGAAAAACCATGTTTTAATCCTAATCCCATTTTGTAAAGGCAATCATTTCTTCTAATCCCTATTCAGTGCTGCATGTTGGAAACTTTGATTAGATTATGTGACTCAATCAAGTGTGAATATTAAACTTGATTAGGTGGTGACATGTCTCCACCCATTTCAGGTGGGTGTTGATTACTTTACTGCAATCCTTTAAAGAGGAACCTTTTTTTAGAAAAGTCTTGAGGTTCTGAGAGAGCAGAGAATGATGACAGAACAAGAGAGAAAGCCATGAGATTCTGAGAGACAGGAGCCATCAGTCAGTGACTTTTGGAGATGAAGGAGAATGCCCAGGGGAGTTTCATGAAGCAAGAGCCCTGGAGAGGAAGCTAGCAGATAACGTGTTCACCATGTGCCTTTCCACTTGAGTGAGAACCCTGAACTTCATCGGCCTTCTTGAATCAAGGTATCTTTCCCAGGACGCCTTAGATTGGCCATTTCTATAGACTTGCTTTAACTGGGATGTTTTCATGGTATTAGAACTGTAATATTGTAACTTGTTAGATTCCTCTCTTTAAAAGCCATTCCTTTTCTGGTATATTGCATTCTGGCAGCTAGCAAACTAGAACACGATGTCACATTTACATGCATATAAAATGGTTTAAAACAAAGACAGCACAGAGTCACCTGTACTTTTTATTTTAAAATGTGAAATAGGCATTGTAATGTCTAAGAAGGGCAAATGGTTGGGGTGGTAGATGACAGGGTGGTTGCATTTTTTCATTAATGTGTTATAAAATTATTACTTGCTTTTATCCCTCCTCCAAAGGCCTTCTTTATTTTTCTCCAGTTGATAGGTAAATGCATGAAAATATTTGAAATATTATTGTGATGACTTTTTTTTAATAGCGACTTTGACTGGCATTTCCTCTCTGTGTAAAGGACATTACCTAGAGAATGATAGGACTAGGGAAATTAAAGGTTTTAATTCTTTCCTATCTGATTTAGGACAGCCAACAAATAAGATATTATCAAAGGGGCTGTTATGGACCTATCCATCCCCTCCTTCTTTAGTTTACTGATTTCCCAACGAGCTTTCAAAACATATTTCCATAAGCCCGATTTAGCCTTTAAAGTATCGTTTATTTCAATATATTCTGCTGCAGTTAAATCAAGCTCACTGTGACATAACTATTTCCACATAACTTATATTCTGCTCTCCTGCAGGTATTTAAAGGAGGATTTTTAAAATGAAAAGTCATGTATTAGAGGGAGAAGAAATTATAAAACTGCTCATATTTGGAACATCATCAAGCAGACCACTATAAGAGTTACACAGTAAAAAGTAGGTAGATTATAATGAACTAACCTTTACATTTGTAAGAAGGTAGCAAAAGTAGAAATGAGTAATGGCTTATCCACTTAATATTGTTTTCTAAAACTGCTGAGTGTAAGTGGATGTAGAGGACCAATGAACACTAAAATATAAGCTTTTTCTGTACCAGGGGTAGTGCCTGATACCTAAGAAAGGAAATGAATACTGGCTGCTGTGTCCTATTAGTTCAGCTCTTTTAGATTTTTCTTTCAATTACTATATTGTTATTAAAGAAAAAAATAACAAAAGTTATGCTCGGTTTCCTTTGTTCATAAAAAATCAAATATCAATTGAAGTTAATAGCTGAAGTATATAAGAAGGTAACAATTTAATATCATCAAATTGTGAAGGCTTTTAGAGTAGGAATACAATTGTATGGTGTCACCCATAAATTATATGCTATCAAATGCTTCCTTTTGTATCTTAAAAATAATAAGGCAGAATTCTACAGTACACCATTAATAATAATATATGGGGGACAATGCTATGCTTCTCTGTACGCTTTATAGCATAATCTAGACACTGTTGGAGATATTTATTTTGAATTACCTAAATTTAACAAGATAACACAAAATTATGTGGATCAGAATTCTCTTTCTTATTTTATGGAACTATTTTTTGTCTCTCCCATTTGAGACCCAAAACTGCCAAATAATAATGAGAGCTTCATGTTTCTTAATCTGTATTAATTTTAAAGCTCTCTATGACTTTAAATATATTAAACCACTATTAGAGAGAATTAGAACAGTTAATACAAATCCAGTGACCATTTGTGAACAACTAGGAAAAGTCTGATTAAATCAAAGAATGTTAAGTCAGATAAATAAATGATCAGAGACTATAAAGGGTAAATTCTGAGAAACTGGCCAGAAATTTTCTACTGTCTTTGGCAGCTTACAATGAAAAAATTGTGTCAGCATGCTGAAATTATTTCTTTTAAATACTCTCTGTTGTCAAAAATATTTAATATTTAAAAGCATAGGATAGGATTCCTAGGAGGTGCTGGCTGCTCCGCAGCCCCAGGAGGCTGCTGCTGGCCTGTCGGCAGATGCATTGCTATCACTGAACATTGGCCCATTTCAACACACCAGGGAAGCTCAGCCATCAGTATGTCCAAGTATAAAGTTATTGTGTTAAAACATGGAGAGCATGCTTGGAATGAAGAGAACATTTTTGTAGTTGGGTAGATCAGAAACTTAACAGTGAAGGAATCGAGGAAACCCAAAACTGTGGGAAACAATTGAAGCACTAAACTTTGGGTTTGATCTTGTGTTCACATCTGCCCTTAATTGGTCCATCCACACAGCCTGGCTGATCCTGGAAGAGCTGGGTCAGAAATGGGTTCCCGTGGAAAGCTCCTGGCATCTAAACGAACGTCACTATGGAGCCTTTATCAGTCTCAAAAGGGAGAAAATGGCTTTGAATCATGGTGAAGAACAAGTGAGACTCTGGAGTAGAAGCTCCAATGTGACCCCACCTCCTATTGATGAACCTCATCCTTACTACCATGAAATCTACAATGACGGGAGGTATAAAGTGTGTGATGTGCCTGTGGATCACGTGCCATGATCTGGAATCTTAAAGAAGGTTCTGGAGAGACTCTTTCCATATTGGAATGAGAAGATTGCTCCTGAAGTATTAAGTGACAAAACCATTCTGATATCTGCTCATGGAAATAGCAGTAGGGCCCTCCTGAAACATCTGGAAGGTATTTCAGATGAAGACATTATCCACATAACGCTTCCTACTGGAGTCCCTAGTCTCCTGGAACTAGATGAAAATCCACATGCTGTTGGACCTCACCAGCTCCTGGGTAACCAAGAAGCTATCCAAGCAGTCATTAATAAAATAGAGGATCAAGGCAAAATGAAAAAAAGGTGTAAAATAAAGTTTTTGCCAGGTGCTGACTAGAAATAGCTGCAAAAGGCGTGATATGCAGTATATTATGGATACTGATCTCTTGCTTTCTCCCTCTTTCTAAAGTGAATTTGTTTTTTCTGGAGGTAGGCTGTGAAATATTTTAAGTAACTTATGTTGGTCCAGATACTGATTTTAGGATGCCTGAGTACTTTTGTCATAAGCCTTATGAGTTGGCTCTCCTATAAGCCCTGCTTGAATTTGTCACCAAATTAGTAACACTGGGGCTGGATCAAGGGCATAAGTTTCTGAGATGGGGGAGTAATAAGTGGAGGTGAAGTTTAAGGTGTTCGTGATTCAATAAAACATTGAGTCACCATTTTTAGGCACTATTCCAAGGTTGAGGTTACAGCAGTGAACAAAAGATAAAAATCCTTAAAAGTTTATATTGCACCTCACTTAGTAGTTAAGGAGTTCATTCTTATATTTACTGAGATTTTCTGAGGTGTGAGTAAGAGATTTTAGATGATACACCATACTTAAGTATTTATTACTAGTCATTTCCTCTAGGAAAAGGAATCTTTTATAGTTAAGATGATTAAATGGGAAAGAACAGGAGTTCCTCCAAGAAAATAAACACTGATAACAAAAACAAACAATTCTTTAATTTGTCTCTAGTTCAGGGACATCATTTGTTTGGCATTTGTTAAAATTCCTCTTTGGCCACTAGAAAAAACAACATGTAGAAAAGTATAGTTGTTTATGTTCTCTTTTGTTTTGTTTTTGTTTTATGAGCTTTAATCTCTGAGTGCTTAAAATTGATTTAGAAATAAAGTTCTGTGAATAAAAGCAAAAATTAAAAAAAGCATAGAACAAATGTACAAAGAAATAATGTAACTGTTTTTCAGAATGTTTTTATGAAATAATACTTAATAAATAAAATAATTTACTTAATAATTTGTTTGTACCCATAAACATTCCATATATAATGTTTGAAAAATAGACTATGATATGGCAATAATTCATATGCATATTTAAATTTTTATTATAAAAATAATTCATAAAACTATAAAATATAATTTATAGAATTATTTAAGTATGTAAAATAGCTTAATTTTTAACAGTAAATCGGTGAATCTGGCAGGAAATGATGTCAGTTAGTTATGAGAATAAGTGAAAGTGGATATTCCTCAGTAAAGTTCCTTTCCAAATTGGAGGAAACATATATAAATATTTGATATGATTATACCTTTAGCTAAATCTTACTATCCTCATTAGCTGGACAAGATCAAAAATTTTTTCTAAGTTATAATTTAAAGGGAAAGGGATTGTGCCAGTTTGATAGGTGCTTAGAAAAGCCATGTTTTAATCCTGGTTCATTTTATGGAGACAGCCGTTTCTTTTAATCCCTATTCAGCACTGAAGGTTGGACACTTGATTAGATGATCCCTCAGAGATGTGACTCACCCAATTGTGGGTATTAAACTTTGATTAGAGGGAGATGTGACTCCACTCATTCCAGGTCAGTCTTGATTAGTTTAATGGAATCCTTTAAAAGGAAACATTTTGGAAAAACTTTACAGTCACCAGAGCCACGAGATGAGTAAGGAGCATACCCCTGGTGAGCTTCATGAAACATGAACCTGGAGAGAAAGCTACCAGACATTGCTATGTCTGCCATGTGCCTTTCCAGCAGAGAGAAACCCTGAACTTCATGAGCCTTCTTGAACCAAGGTATCTTTTCTTGGATGCCTTAGATTGAACATTTCCATAGCTTTGCTTTAATGTGGATATTTATATGGCATTAGAACTGTGAACTTGCAACCTAATAAATTCATCTTTTCAAAAGCCATTCCATTTCTGGTCTATCGAATTCCATCAGCTTGAAAACTGGAACAGGGACTAATAAAGATGGCTTTTAAAATTGTTTCTATGTAACTACATATGAGGATGCATACTGAAAATATTTTATATTTGAAAACATGTATTTAAAGTTTAAGTACATCATTAAAAGTATCAGAGGAAGAAAAAAACAATGACAAAAGAAAAGTACGTACCAATATGCTTAAGAATCAAACTTTGAAAACCCACATTGTGGCTCTCTCTGATATATTCTCAGGCTTCCTTTTCAGAGTTAAACAAAACTGGGTACTCCGAATTTTCTATTTACCATTATTTTTCCTTTCTGTATGTTCCTTTACTATTAAGGTATATATGCTTAAACTATGGATGAAATTTTGATTTCACTGTCTTTTAATATTATTTAATTGTTACAACACATTATTCTGCAAATTGCTATTTTACTCAGTTATGTTTCTATGATTCACATTCAATTATTTTCTTATACCTTGTAGTGTTTTATTGCATAAATATGCAGAGTTGACTCACTTTCCTGTCAATGGTAATGTGAAGCATTTCTTGATTTTTGGCACTGTACACATTACTATCTTGAAAACCATGTAAGGAATTTCTGATGCAAAAATTCAGGACTGACTTTTTTTTTTTCAGGGAGAATCCTTTTAGGGTTAAACTTAGAAGTGTAATTACTAAGTCATGATATTTGTGCATCTTGAAGTTTAGTAGATTATACCAAGATCTTTTCCAAATATCTGTAAAATAAATATTGATTTACAGTAATACATGAGTTCGGGTTGCTTCAAAACATGAAGTTCTGGTTTCTCCAAACTTGTCATTGGAAGATTTCAATTTTTGCCAAGCTGTTGGACAAAATAAAGCCTCAATTTCTTTGTTGCTCAAATTCCCATCACTTTCCTTACTAAAGAAGTTGAGCATCTCTTATCCCCTTAGATTTATTGCCAAAGTGTTGCATTTCTTCTGAGAAATACAAAACATACTTTTAAGTTATATTCTGAATTCACTTTTCTTTAGGTTGTTTGTATTTACCTTATTGGTTTACAAATGTTCTACATAGACTTCCATCACTTCCAGTGCATGCATTGTTTCACTTTCTTTACGGCGCACATGGCTGAACCATAATTAATAAAATAGATCAAGTTCATCCTTGATGTCTGTCCTTTTTGTCCTCTACGGTTAGCTCCTTTTCTACCTTGTTTAGGACATTATTCTCTTCTGAGAGTCATAAAGATATTTTCCTGAATGGTATTCTAAAAGAAAACTTCGTGCTTAATACTTACCTAATAAGAATTGATTCTTTTCAGAAGTATGACATAGAAATTCATTTTTATTCAGAATGGCAAACTATTGAAAATGATCAGCATTTTCCATACTGATGAAAAGTCGCCACTGAATAAAATAAATAATTTCCATATATATGGAGTGCTGCTGTCTAGCCTTTTTATTATATATCATTGCACCAATTTTCAGCAATTTCAATGTGTTTTTTCTTAATGTAGCATTGTCTTCACATTTTGGTATCATTATTTTTGTCCTCAAACAACTTGTTGTTTTGTCCTCCATTAATTTAAATCCTGGAAACATTTATTTATTTTTTAAATAATTGGAAGTATTCAGTAGTTAAAACAACTAACCTTAAAGATGGAAAAGATCTTTTCTGGCAAGATCTTTTCCAATAATTTTTTAAATTGAGGTATAATTTCCATACAATAATCTTCACCTTTTTAAAAGAAATTTTAACTTGATATTAAATTCACATAACATGAAATTAAGCATTGTAAAGTGTGCAACTCATTGACTCTTAGAACTTTTACACTGTTGTGTAACCATCACCTCTATCTAGTTCCCAAACATTTTCATCATCCCAAAAGAAAACCCCACACTCACCAGGCAGTGACTTAGTATTTTCTCCTCTCCCAGAAACTTTGCCTTCTGTCTGTATGGATTTATTTATTCTGGATATTTCATACAAATGGAATCATACATCATGTAACCTTTTTCGTATGGCATGTTTTCCACATTCCCTTTGCTGTAGCTTGTTTCTGTACTTCATTTCTTTGGTGAGCTCAGTGATATTCCATTGTATGGAAATACCACAGTTTGCTTTCCCATTCATCCATTGGTATTTGATTTGTTCCGACCTTTGGGCTATTGTGACTAGTACTGCTATGAACGTTATGTTCAGTATTTGAGTTCTTGTTTTCAATTATTTGAAATATATACGTAGGAGTGAAACTGCTGGGTCACATAGTAATTGTCTGTTTAACTCTTTGAGGAACCATTGAACTACCTTTCACAGCAACTGTGACATTTTACTTTCCCACCAGCAGAGTAGGAGAGCTCCAATTACTCCACATTTTTGCCAACACTTATTATTTTCTTTCTATTCTTGTTGTATGTAGCCATCCTAAGGGATTTGAAATGGTATCTTGTGATTTTTATTTGCATTTCACTAATGACTAATCACGCTGAATATCTTTTCATATGCTTGCTGACATTTGTCTATCTTTTTAGAAAAAAATCTGGATTCAAGACGCTTGCATGCTATTTATTAGCTTGCTTTTCTTTTGGTGTTGATTTGCAAGTGTTCTTTATGTATTCTGGATATTAAACATTTATTAATTGTATGATTTTTAAATATTTTCTCTCATTCTGTACATTGTCTTTACTTTCTCAATAGTGTCCCTTGAAGCACAAAATAATTAAAATTTGATGAAATCTAATTTATCTATTTTGTCCTTAGTTAGGTGAATTATACATATAACTTCTGCTAAGAATATTATAGATAAATCTTATATTTAAGTCATTGCTCTGTTTAAAGTAAGTGGATATGGTACAAGGTAGAGGTCCAACTTCATTCTGTAGCATATGGATATCCAATTGCCCTGTCATCATTTGTTGAAGATACTATTTTTTCCCATTCAGTGGTCTTGATACACATGTCAAAAACAACTAGCCATAGATGTATGTTTTTTCATAGACCCTGAATTGCATTCCATGGATCAATATATATCTGTTTATGTCAATATACCACTATTTTGACAATACAGCTTTGGGGTAATTTAAAACATTGAAAAGTCTGAGTCCTCTAACTTTGTTCTTCTTTTTCAATTTTGTTTTGGCCATTAAGGACCACTTGGATTGCCATATGAATTTGAGGATCCTCTTTTCCATTTCTACAACAAAGGCCATTGAAATTTTGATAGAGGTTGCATTGAAACAGTACATTGCTTCATTGCTTTAAGGAGTATTATCATCATAACAATATTCAGTTTTCCGGTCCATGAACGCAGGATAGTTTTCCATTTACTTTGTTTTTTTTCATTTTGTTCAGCCATGCTTTTTCATTTCAGGCATAGAAGCACTTACTTCCTTGGTTCATTTTTTTCCTTGGTATTTTATTCTTCTAGGTTCTATATTAATTAAGGTTCTACAGGGAAACTGAATTGAAGGGAGATCAAAATATATTGAATGCAAAATATAATACATTAAATATATATATTGAGAGATATCTTTATATTACATATATAATGTAAATATTATGAGATTTATTGGGGGTACTGGTTCTCAAGACTGCGGGGATGGAGAACTCCAAATTCTGTAGGGAGACTACAAGCTGGTAACTGATGAAGGTTTCTGATTAAATCTTCTGACAAGTGGCTGGCTTCTTTCTTCCAACTACTGGGTACTCACCTTTCTCTTATCTTTAACTGATTGGATGAGCGTCTCTTCGCTGATGGCAGTCTTCTTTATTGATTGTAGATGCAATCCACCATAGATGCTTTCAACTTAGTGATGCTTTAAATCCATGAAATATCTTCAATGAGACCAGTGCTTGCTTGACCAAACAGCTGGACACTATAACCTGATGAAGTTGATGTATGAATTTAACCATCACAGACACAATTGTAAATGGAATTGTTACACTAATTTCCTTTTTGGATTGTTCATTGCTGGTGCATAGAAACACAAATAATTTTGTCTGTTGATTATGAGCTCTGTAATTTTGCTGAATTAATTTATCAGCTTTAGAATTTTCTTCATTTTCCTTTTTCTCTTAAATTCATTTTTTCAAGCATAATATTATGCATGATTGAGTCATTTATATTTCACTTTTCAATTTTTAGCAGTATACTCTAGTTAAAAAATGTAAATATATCATTATAATCTTTTTAAGTTAATTGAGTTTGTACCAATTTCAAGATCAATTTTTATAAATATTTTATGTGAACATGTCAGCATGAAAATATTGCTTAATTACTTTTTGTGGGAGTGAAATTTTCCATAAAAGTCATGTAAATCAATTTAACTTGTGTTACTCTCGTGTACTGTATCTTAACCAAGCTTTTGTCTAATTTTCTACTGTTTACTTCAGAAAAAGTACATTACATTATTCTAGTGTTCTTGTATATTTATTTGTGTATCAATTTAATTCTCATATATGTGTATGTATATGCACATATAGGTGTTATATTGCTTAATATATCTTTTCTCATTATTTTATTTTTAAAATAAATGCACTATTTTATCTAAATTATAATTCTTAAAAGCAGCATGTAGCCTGCCTTATACATCTTGATTTTTAAATGGATTATTCATTTCATTTATAGTATTATAAATAATGATATATATGGATCTAACTAAAAAGCAAATGGGATAAATAGGATAATCATAACAAGATGGTAAATTTAAACCAAACCTTATCAATAATCATATCAAATATAAATGTTTTGAAAATATCAACCTATCTACCCATTTACTATTTTTTTCTTTTCTTTCATTGTTTTTACATTTTTGCCTTTGTTTTTGCTGTTCATTAACATGAGATGCCTAAATTTTATTTTTGTAGTATATATTCAGCTTGGGTTTTAGGATTTCTTGAATCCTTAGTTTTCAAAAATTTTCAGCCTTTATTTCTTTAAATATTACATACCTCCTTTCTTATCTATTTCTCAAAGGGATTTTGATTATACGTATGCTAGGTTTTTTACACTATTTTCCATATATTTTGTAGAATCATGTATTTTTCAACATTGTTTTGTTCTGTGTTTTTCTACATGCCAAATATTTTCTACTGAACATTATTCCAGTTAATCTTTTTATATCTTATTTGATATACACAGTTAAAAACATTGATTTATTATAAAAATATATACTATATTTTTAAAACTATATAATATATAAAAATATACATAATATATAAAATATATTTCCAAGATGAAAAAAAGGCATTTTTTAGACATAGAACAGCTGACAAAATTCTGCACCAGCTGAAGGAAATATTTGAAACAGGAGAAAAATGATATTTGATGGAAATCTGTGTCTACAAAAGGTAAATAAAGAGAAATGTAAACGTTAACTACTTGGCTATACATAAAATTGCATTTCTTATCATTTAAACATATTTAATAGATAGTGAACCACTTAAAATTTAAAAATGATAATGCATTGTAGATAAATTTTAAATATATATACAGAATATATGAGAAAAATTGTACAAAGTCATGTTAGGAGTGGAGAAATAAAAGTATATTGTTTTAAGGATCTTTAACCATACATACTTAGTAAAATATCACTTGGAAGTAGACTTCAATCAGTTGTAGGTGTATAGTATTAACTGAAAAGCAACCATTAAAGTTATACTTGTGCAGGCACACATACACACACACACAAACACACAGAATTATAGCTAATAAGCAAAGCAAAAGATAAATTGGAATAGTAAAAATCATCCATTAATACAAAAAAAGCAGGAAAAAGGCTAGATAGTATAAAGGACAAATGTGATAAATAGAACTGTAATAGCAACATGGTCGATTTAAACCAAAACATATCAATAATCATATTAAATATAAATGGCTTGCAAATACCAGTTAAAATATGGAGATGGTCAGACTGAAAGAGCCAGACCCAACTGTATGCTGTAACAGGAAATTCACTTAAAATACAAAGAAAGAAAAATGTTAAAAGTAAATGGATGGAAAGACATATGCCATGCTAATAACAATCAAAAGAAAGCTGGAATGGCTCTATTCATATTAAAGTTAATTTCAGAGTAAAGAATATAATATAAAATATATATTAATTAATATATTAATATAATGCACTAATATTAAAATTGAACCATTTAAAATGAAAAAAATGATCAATCTAATAAGAGAACATGAAATCCTAAATATTTATGCATTTAATAATAGAGATTCAAAATATATGGCCACAAAAAAAATTTGTAGAAAAATAAAGTGAATTAGACAAATCCAAAAATATGCTAAAAAATAACCAATGGGATGAGTTAACAGAAAATAATTAAATGGAATACCTTAATAACACTAACAGCCAACTTGTCCTAATTGGCTGTTACAAAGCACTTCACTCTTAACAATAGCAAAATACGCATAATTGGCTTCTAAATTGAGGCAAACTAAAAGTGATAAAACAATGAAAACTAAACGTGCCAACCATTGTCCTAGAAGCTATCATACATTTATTTTCAACTATAAAAATGGATACAGAATAATTAACAATGTTTGAGAGATTAAGCATTGAAGATTCAGTAATTCGTACCTGAAATTTTATTTTCATTTTTAAATTCTACACATTAAAAAAAAATCTTACAGGAAAGAATGCTTTCAAATTGTAAATATATGAATTATTGCACTTTAAATGATATTTAATTCATGTATCACATGGAGTCTAAGAGAACTCTCCATCAATATAATTCCTAATATTATTATTAAAGGAACAGAATATTTATACTAGAGCATTCTTTTTCATTTACTACTTACCAAAGCACAAATTACTTTCTGTGGACTACAAATGAAAATTACTTATCTTCTTTTCTGTAAGAAAATGCATTTCACAGTTCATGGGACCCAAATGGGGGGGGGGTACTTTAAACACAAATAGTACTAAGCTTGTTATGGTTTATGAAAAAGGACCTTAGAAAGGAGTAAGACAGACAGACTATAAAAGGATCATCACAAATGTAGGTAGCAAACACATGGAAATTTTTCTTTGTATTTCTTTTTCTGGAGAGATGCAAATGTTCTAAGAATGATCATGTTGATGAATATACAACTATGTGATGATATTGTGAGCCACTGATTGTACACCATATATGGACTGTATGTGTATGAAGATTTGTCAATTAAAATGCATATTTTTTAAATGTTAAAAAAAAATAAAAGCATGTGGGAAGTCAAAAAAATATGTAGGTAGCAAAGAATAAGGGTTTAAAAATTGAGAACAGTCAACAATTTTAAGAGCTAAAATGTTAAAGAAGTGAACTGTAGGTAAGAACTTTTCAGCAATTATCTATAATAAAGTAAATAGATTATTGGGGCAAGGATACAAAGATGGGATGATTTCATGGACATTATTCTTAACTTTCTCCTTTTCTCCTGCTTATAAAAAATATATATATAAATTTAAAAATCAAGTAAGGGTATAAATAGCCAGGCTTGGATGCATGTTCAAAGAAAAAGCTAATTTATGAAAGTGGAGACTAATGTCGTTTAATAACATTTCAAAATATTATGTTGAAAAAGAGAGAAAATAAAATGAAAGAAATATTTTAACATTTGAACATATATAATTCAAATGAACATGAGAAAATGATTTTTTAAAAGAACTAGTTGCCATGTTTTTTGTGTGGATTCAAAAGTATAATTTATGTTTCTAAATTTTCATACATTGCTTTAGTTGATCTGTATTCAGGTTAGCCTGATAATTTTTTGCTAAAAATTTATATTACAAATTTTAATTATTTATATCATATCAGTTTTTCTGAATATTGAGATATTAGATGATGATTTAAACATCTGTACCCTCACTAATGACTCCCCCACATGGAACAATTTGAATAAAATAGAAATTGTCATAGTTTAATTTTTTTATATTTAAGTGTTTTAAAATTAAAGACTTTTAAAATAATAATTACAATACCATTAGTACATCTACCATATTAGCAATTAGTTGTTGTTTTTTCTTTTCTTTATTTTTTTGGCATGGGCAGGCACCAGGAATCGAACCTGCGTCTACAGGATGGCAGGTGAAAACTCTGCCTGCTGAGCCACCATAGCCCACCTCATATTAGCAATTAGTTTTAATAAAATTAAATACCAATTAGTACCAAATAAACATATTAATATATCTATCTTTGATTAGATTATATCTCAAAAATATTTTCCAAAATTATTTTAAATTTTCATTACTGTATAATTTATACAATGAAATTCATAGATTGTAAGTAATACGGTCTGAGGATTTTGACTTGTGTAACACACTTCTATCAAGATAAGGAACACTTCATCCCAGAAAATTCTCTCATTCACTTTCTCAATCTGTCCTGCTCCCAAGAAACCACAGTTCTGATTTTTAAATTATAAAAATTATAATTTTTTATATTCAAAATCATCTTATTTTATTTTAATTTCATTTTGTTTTTATGACATGTTAATCTCCCTGTTCTAGAATTCCATATAAATGGAACTTTTTTTTTTGGCTGCCTGTGTTTATTTTCAACTTTTAAAAAAAACACATAAATTTATGTGGTAATTAGGCATGATTCCCAGCACCAAGCCAGAAGCAGAATACCTTCTATGTGTCACAATTTCAAACACTTTCCCATTCATTGTCTACATCACCTAAATTTCTGCTGAAAATTATTTTCTAATTGACAAATGGTAACCTTTATAAAAAAAGGGCTTATTAATTACTTTTTATTGTGTACCTTCATTATGAGTTAAAACTACAACGAAAAGTATTTTGTAATTTTTATTGATGGCATTTATCCCATGGTTTAACATGTTAATTATACTGTAATAAACATGGCTTTAATATTAAACTTCCTTATTATCCAAAGTCACCACAGTCCATTTCAGTAAATATAAAAATATATGCTTAATACTTTGTACAATACTGGTTTTTGGTCCAAACAAAACTGGATCAGAAAAGCCAATAAATTTCACTTTAAGAATCCCCAATTTTTTTAAAAAGATTTCCAAATGGATTTAGGCAACTTTGAATAATGGAATTTACATAATAAAATCTGAGACAAGACTAAACAAACAACAACAAAATTTCTAACACAAAATTAAAATTTCAAGTTCACAGATTTATGCTATGCCAAAAAAGTACAGAAACAAAATTGTATTTACACAAGTTTCATAATAAAATAATGAAAAAGGCAAGACAGGTGATAGCCATAAGAATGAAAATATAGAAATAGCATATAATTATTAAATGGGGAACTAGACAGACCTAACAAGTCCTTAGCATGGACCAGTCTTTAATCAGGCTTCCTCTATCAGAAAATTTTAGTGCACAATACACCCAACTCACCAAAGAAATTATTATTCTGTATTCAACTTCTTTTTACCAAAGCTTCTTTTGTGACTCATAAATGTTATTGCACATATCAGCAATTTGTTCTTTTTCATTGCTGAATATAATCCCATTTTATGAATACACCTATTTGTTTATATATTCTTCTTATACAAATAATTTAAGTTGCTTCTCATTTTGGAAATATAAAGTCTATAAGAAATGTATTAATAAATAAGTTCATACTAAACTGCCAAACAGGATTCCAAATAGGTTGTCTGACAGTTCCACTTGACCCACACGCTCATCAAATTTGGCATTTACAGTTTCTTTTTGGTTTGTTTTAATGTAGCCACCATGTTGACTAAAATCTCTTTGTGGTTATATTTTGCATCCAACTAATGACTGATAATATTGGGATCTTTTATACATTTGTAGGGCATTTGCATACTTTTTTTGTGAGTATTGTCTTCTCAAATATTTTGTATATTATTTTTATTGGGTTGTAGGATTTCTTTGTATTTTCTTTGCTAGGTATATGTTCTTCATTAGATATGTGTACATATTTCCCTGCCTATGGTATCAGACAAGTAGATTTTTATTATTCAGATGAAATCTGTATTAAAACATTTTCTTTAATGGTTAGTGCTTCCTAAGTACTGTCTAAGATATAAACATATTTGCCTAATAAAAATAAAAATATATATTTTTAGTCTTCTGCATAATTCTATAGTTGTATAATGTTGAGGTAAATGATCAATTTCAAATTAAATTTAATTTAGAATGTGAGTTAGGAGTTAAAGTTCCTTTTTTTTTTTCTGTATGGATATCCAGAGTTTCAATACTACTTGTAGTAGTTAGGGTCATGTGTAAATTTGGCCAGGTGGTGCTGCCCTGTCGTTCTGTTGCTGGGGACTTAAATCATCAGCATGTGGAAACACTTTCGTACCTCCATTAAATCATTGTGTCACTTTTGTTTAAAACAATTCACCTTGTAAATAGATATCTATTCCTGAATTCTCATTCTGTTACATTTTCTGCTTTCTAATCTTAATGTCAACACCACTCTTTCGTGATTATTGTGTACTTGAACTATTCTTCAAATAAAATGGCGTGAATCCTCAAATTTTGTAGTTCCTTTTAAAAGATTGTCTATTTTATTTCCTTTGAGCTTCCTCACAAAATTCGTAGTCAGCTTGTCAGTTTCACAAGAAAGGTTTCTCAGATGAGAGTCACATCCAAATGTCTTCCTTAATTTTCTCTGTAGTACTTTCAATTGATTATTATACATCTTGAATATATTTTCTGAGATTTCTAAATGCCTTTATGTGGATACAATGATAATTCATATACTTTAAAATTTTATTATTTCATTCATTTTTTTGCCAGTAGAAGGAAACACAATTAATTTGAATGTTGCATTTGCTAAAGTCACTTACTGACTTTAAGGGAACTTAGAAAGCACTGTAAGGAGAATGGCAGTGTAAGGAGCTCTGAGGATTCCCTCCCTAAGAAATAATGATTACTGGTAAAAAAAATATATATATATAATACAACCATGTAAATTATCTGGACATTTTAATGGTATACAGCAAATTAAGAAACATATATTCAAGAAAATCAAATGACAATCAGTAAGAACAGTGAGAATCTATGAGACTTGAGCCATAACCCAGTCTCTTCCTTTACCCTCTCCTTTTCAGCACAGAAGTTCAAATCTAAGTATGTGTGGCCAAGAAAGTGGTGCTTCTTTTCTCTTTAGCTTCCAACCAAGTGATACAGTAACTCACAAAGAGGTAAGGCTGTCAGAATATCTCAAACCTCACTGCCCTGCATTGTATAAGCTAAATTCTTGGTTAGTAGAGAAAAATTATTGGGGAATTCTGGTTCCTTCCTTAATCTAGCTACACTCATTGGGCAGAGGCTGATCCCAGGCATGGACAGAGAAAAATATTACAGCCCTGATTGTCCTTGCCCAGAATGCTCACAGGGCACATGTTCCAAACTGGGAAGGAAAGCTGAGACAACAAGAGGCAGCCACCTCTACTTAGTGCTCTGTAAATAAAGCAATGGTGCCACTTCATGACAACTGTTCTTGTCCCCGCACCAGAGCAGAGCCACAGATATTTTTCCCTAGAGGAAAAACAGTTCATAAGACCAAAGAGCTCTGAAGTTCTCCCAAATAAAGCAAACTTCATTTGAAATAAATGTGGGGTGATGCAAGCATAAAATTGGATTACTGGATTCCTCCTGAGCAGAGGAAATTTGGACACAGAGTTAGCAAGAAACAGAAAAAGAGAGATGGCCATGTGAGGGAGGCAGAGACTGAGTAGTGAATTACCAGCCAACCACCACCATAATGATACAGATTTCAGAGAAAAATTGATCCTGCTGACACCTGGATTTTGGACTTCTAACCTTCAAAACTGTGTGATGATCAATTCATTTTGTTTAAGACAATCAATACATGGTCTTTATTACAGCAGTCCTAGCAAACTAAAAGCCAGACACAACTACCAAAACTGGTTCCTGAAGAAATTAAAAAAAAAAAAAAAAAAAGCTTACTGGAACAATAGCAAGGAAAATATTGAATTTGAATTTGTTGAAAAAAAAATCAACAAAATGATACACACAAAAAGGCCCAGGTCCTAATGGCCTTACTTGTGAATTTTACCAAATATTTAAAGAATATTTAATACAATCTTTCAGAAAACAGAAGAGGAGAGTATTTCATTTTTATGAAGACAATATTATCCTTAAACCAAAACAGGACAAAGACAAGAAAAGTAAACTACAAATATCCCTAACAAAAACAGGTATAAAATTTCCTCCACAAAATACTAGCAATTGAAAACTAAGATATAAATAGGAAGGATCATGAACTATGATCAAAATAATCACAACCCATGACTAGGGTGCAAAGCTTTTTTTATCATTCAAAATTCAATCAATGTAATACATCACCTTAATAAAATAAAGAATAAACAGCAAACCATGATCTCAACTGATGCTGAAAAATCTTTCAATAAAATCTAACACCATGTCATCATTAAATCACTTTTCTGAAAAAGAATAGATTAAATTTCTGAACATCCTCAGTGTAATAAAAACATAAGAAGGCATCTCAGCTAACACTTACTAACTAGTGAGAAACTGAATTATTTTCCCTTAAGGACAATCAGGCTTAATATTTTTCTCTGTCCATGCCTGGGATCAGAAAAAGACGAGGATGTCCAATCTCAAAATTTCTATCCACGATTGTAGTAGAGGTTTTATGGGACAATTAGATTAGAACAAGAAGGAAAAGACATTAAGTTTGGAAAGGAAGAAGTAAAACTATATTTGCAGAGGATGTAATCTAACATATATATAATAATAAGCAATCCACTGAACTGCCAAAACTAATACATGAGTTCAGCAAGGTTGCATGATGTAATATAAAGATACAAGAATCAATTGTTTTTCTATGCACAAAATGAGGAATGAGAAAACAAAATTTAGCAATAAATTTCAGTTACAATAGAATCAAAAGGAATAAAACACTTAGGAATAAACTGTTGAAATGTGGAAGACCTACCTTTGAAACTTTAAAAATCTTGTTGACAGAAATTTAGACGAAAATAATTAGAAAAACATCTCTCATGTTCATGGATGTGAAGATTTCATATTGTTGAGATGAATATACTCCTCAGATTGATTTACAAGTCAACACAACACCTATCAAAATACTAGCTGACATTTTTTTTTTGCAGAAGTGAATGAGCTGAGTCTAAAATTAACATGAAAATGAAAGAGACCTGGAATAGCCAAAAGCATCTTGAAAAAAAAATTGGTGCACTCACACTTCCTTATTTCATAATCTAATATGAAGTTACATCAATCAATACAGTTTGGTACTTGACTAATGACAGACCTATAGATCAATGGCATAGAATCAAGAGTCAGGAACGCATCTTCTCATTACAGTCAACTGATTTTTGTCAACTGTAATATGGCAACAGACAACAACTTTTTTGGAGAGAGTTGGTGACATTTAAAAACTTTTGTAGTATAACCTTTCAGCAGGAAAAAGCTAAAAACAGAAGTTCATATTTTTGCGACATTCACCTTCTGAGGCACTCTCTACCTAGAAAATAATAATACTCTTAGGCAAAAACTTCCCTGACCTTGCAGATTACTATTTAATTATACATAAAAAGAAAGTTCTGAGGAATTAATATCATTTATGAGCAATAATAGTGCCTATTACCTGCTTTGGGGGAAATAATTTCTATGAGTTACATTTTTTCTCATTTCTTCTAGTCAGTCAAGCCTACATCTTTCTTTCAAATACACTGCAACTTTAAGGACCAATAATTTGGAATGGATGCAGCTGCTCAGGCTTTGCAAAGATATGAATCCCCTTTCAACCTCAGGTGTCGCTCTGAATGTGGCACCACTGATTCTGGGCTGAGCAATAACTCAAAAGTTTGCTAAGCCTCAATCACTAGTTCCGGAGACAAAAGGAACAGATTCTACAAACTACCTCATACAAATAACACTTCCGGATTACTCATTGTGCTCACTTGAAGAGCTAAAGGATCCATTTTTCTTCTGACTGTTAAGGACAAAAATGCATTTGTCTTTATACTTGTAAGCTATTCAGTGTCATTTTTTCTCTTGTGAGTGAATGGCTGTGTGGGACCTCTGTCTCTCATTTTAACCACTGGCTTATGAAAGAGTGTATTTTGCTACTCTATATTTATGTATATATTCATTGTATATTTTTATATTGGCTAGAAATTAAAAATGATTGACGTCTCATGATAAAGGTGTTTTAAATCTGTTACCCCTTAACTTTATATCACTCCTTTTAAAAAATGACTTTAGTACATGCATCACATTGACGAATAAGTGACTATGATTAATATATTTAATCACAGTTCATTAAATGCAAAAATGTTGGAATTATATTGAAAGGCAGCATATTTTGTTGGTTAAGAACATGAACTCAGAAGGCAGATTGCCTGAGGTCAAATCTCAACCAGAACCAACAGCCAGGTGAATATTCTTGGGTAAATTACCTAATCTCATTGTACACCTGTTCAACTGTTTTTTTATGCATAAAATATTTTTAAAAGGGTAGCTATGCCACTAGGTTTTCAGTAGACAATTGCATAAGTGTTGGTAAACATCTCAAATGTGTGTTTATGTTTTAAATCAAGGTTTTTTTGTTTTGTTTTGTTTTGTTTTTTTGTATGCTGTGTGCGGGGTCATATTTCATTATTTTTCCATGTGAGTATCCCATTATTGCAGCACAAGGCAGTTTTAAGCCCCTTTATGGCAAAATCTAAAAAATCACAATGTGCCTAAAATTACCTTACATATAATTTGTGTCCAATAAATAATGGCTGGATATTTGATTGGTTGAAAAAAACTGCATGTGCAACTTCTGTTAATTGTGCCATACCAATTTTGTACTTGATCATGATAGAGCAGACTTGCGGGATAGGCAAATATTGGTACATGTATTTCAAAATATGGTTTAGTTGGCCAGCTGCTACTAAACTGATCATACATTTCCAGACATGTGTCCCTGAGAGGGAGTTTTTCCATGACTGGTGCATCTGCTTAAGTGGAAGGGGGTAGTTATATAATGAGGAGCTACTTCAGCAGAGCATCCAGTATGTCTTCCTCTTCGTCCCAATTCTGATGACATCCCATAGACAGAAGTCCTGACTAAAGTCCTAGTATAGTAATTTCTTTGGTACCAGCCATCTTCCCAGGCACAATGACCAGTATTTGGGGAGGATCAAGCTTGATTGATCGGCCTTGATGGCAATGTGGAAGGTTAATAGCTGCTACCTAATGTCAGGTCGATAGGTTGTATAGAGAAACATGGTTAATATTGATGAGAATTTGGTGAATAAAATTTTTACAGAGGTGTTTTCAGATTTAAAGAAATCAGTAAAGGAATGTGAGGAATCTAAGAACTAGTAACAGCGAAAATACATAACTAGTCCTAGGCTTGAAGTAACAAAAGTTAAAACTTGGAAACTGACCCAATGGAAGAAGGACCATTCCAAAGTACTTATGTTTGAGTGTCATACCTACTGCCACATTTGTGAAGGAGTTTGGTGTGGAGTAAATTCTAAGACTAGACTTGCTTTCCTGCCAGTCAGCCATTGGTGCTTCACATTGAGCGGATCCAACAAACAGTTTGACACAGTTTATGGATATTAATCACTTGACACACAGAGCAATGTGAAGAAGCAAGGAGGGGCTAAGAATAATAATAACACATTTTAGTTAAAAGGAAATAGGCTTAGCATGTAAGAAACTACCACTGCTTAAATTATTGCATATCAGTAAAGGTATCATCATTATTAAAGTTAATACACAATCTTGTTTCTATGCTGAGCTAGAATTCTTTACTTAAGAATTATTTTCTTTTCTTGAGTACAGCTTGTTTACTCAAGTCTTTGTACTTCTGACTTATTGCTCATTTTTCAATATAGATTGATGTATCAGTAAAAACAGTTCTTAATAAGATTTAACATAGTTTATTTAAAAGGTAGTCACACTTTTATACTATAAACCTTGTTTGAAATATAATCATAAATGCGGGTTATGGGAAAGGATACACACAGAATTAAAACTTTCCTTTATATGTGTTAATCAAAATTGATTTTTTATATTTGTATATGCCTACTAGATATTCTCTTACAATCCATTTAATTGAAAAATAAAGAACACAACAATAAAATGCTCATACAGCTCAATTATTTAAAAATACAAATGTATCAATGACCATGTAATTTGCTTCAAGTGAAAACTCCTATTTTGATGCTATTTCACAAATTAATACATAATCCTGTCTTTAATCACTTCATTTTTTTCTAAAGAGACAGTAAATTATAGAACATGAAAATGTTTAAAAACTATACATTTTTTCTCTACAGAGAACTTAAGCTCATCCCACAAATTTGATATTAATTATTTACCCATAGGCATCTTTTCACCCTCTTCGTATTGTCCTCTGCAACCTTGTCTTCTCTTTTTATTTATGTTCAAATTATCAATTTTGTTTTCTTTCATTTCTCATACTTTTGATGGTATATCTAAGAAAATATTGCCTAAACTGATCACAAGAAATATATGTTTTGCTCTTAGATTTAGCTCTCTGACTCATTTTGAATTAAATTTTGTAGTGATATCAGGTAAGGATCTTGACTTAATCTCTTCCATGTGGATATCCAGTTGAATCAGCACCATTTGTTGAAAAGGCTGCTTTTTCCCCAGTGAATTAACATTGCAGAGTGGAGATATCAGCAATCTGAAATTGTGGAGCAGTCATTCTAATTCAAACCCAGAGAATGGGCAAGGTTATTATCATCTAAACCTAAAGTGTAGCCAATAGGTTAGAAGATTACATACATACATATATATGTAAATACATACATACATATATATTTATATAAAACAATACAAATAAATATTTATGCATATATAAAACCATCTGGGCAAAGGAATGACTCTCTGGGAAGTGTACACTTGGGTACTACAACTGAGTAGGCTGTGTGTCCTTGTGAAACAGAATATTGTGAAGAGATTGACTTGAGTTTATTGTTTTGCCCCATCATTAATTACATGTGAGTAAAACTCAGTAAAGCAGAGAATAATCAAGTGAAGAAAGGAACCTATATTGAAGCTAGTAGCGTGATAATGGAATAGATGCACAGAAGGAAACAGAGGTGAGAGGAAATGATGACCCCGTCAAAAAGAGGAAAGTATTTCTGTTTTTAATTTCCTAGACACCCTCTCATGGTGCCACTGGGCCCTCATAACAGTGATATTATCTGTTTATCTCTTATACCAATGACTGCTTTCTTGGGCTAGAAATTAGGCAAGTTAGGTAAAGCCATTGAAAATAAATTATCTATAATTAACACAAGATGCATATTTACACAATTGAGTGTGTAAGCAAATTTTGAGCATGTAATTAAATATATTACTTGGAGTAAGTGGTTTCTGGGTTTTAAGAAGTGGTTTGGAAAAGTTTCAGAAATAGGGTAGATTTATTGTTTAATTTGAAAACTTGTCCAAATGAACTTTAGAGCAATGAATAAATTGTGTTGGCTGAGGAACAAGGCAATGAGTCTAATTTTTAACTTATTGTACAAATGAAATCAATGTAGGGGTAATTTGATTAAGCATTATTTTTTATTGTAATTCTCTATGTAACTCTAATTAGCTGTGTATTAGTTACAGATTCTTGCATGCCAGAATGGAAACTCAAATTCTACAGCTTTTTTCTGTTAGTAATTTTGACTCCTGGAAAAACAAGGTGAATCCAAGTACAGAAAAGGAGAGAGACAGTTGGGACTTAGGGACTATATAAAGACTTGAATACTATCAGGATCTTTCTATCTCTGATTCTTGTTTTTGAGTCTCTGAGTCTACTTGATTCTCTCTACTCATTTGATAACTTTCTCTATACAGGTGTATATGTTACCTTACATGCCAAGTGTAAAGTTAATGAAGTTCTTAAATTATATACCATGAGATGAAGAGTACATTTTTGATTTTCCAGGTGAAAAATCTGACCACAAGTTTCCAAAGTATAAACAAAACTTTCCTGGTTGTGACCAAAGAGAAATGGCAGCATAAAAGGATTCGTTTGGCTCTGAAATGTAAGGACCTAAGTGCAAGAAATGAAGAGAGGCTCCAAGAAATTAGAAAAGGCAAGGAAATGGGCTCTCCCTTAGGGTCTTAAAGGAATGCTACCCTCCTGACACCTTTATTTTAGCCTAGTGAGACTTCTCATCTACAGAATTTAGGATTATATTCTATAAACCATTAAGTTTATGGTAATTTCTTATAGCAGTAATAGAAAACCCATGCCAGTAGAAAGGGAGAATCTCTATAAAGGAACACTGTGATGAGTTCCACACACACATCTAACATCAACCATGGGATTGTGTTTGATTTCATCAAACTCTATTGATAGGATGTATAATTAAAAAGTATTAGAGAGTTGTTATTCTAAATATCAAACAAATAAAACCCTAAATTTCATTAATTTGGGATTAATTTGGAATGACCTTTATCTTCATCTCATATAAAGTGATTAAAATATTTAAATAAAATAAAGCTACTTTGGAGGTGTTTACTACCCAGGACTGTGATTACAAAATGAACCTCTAATCTTCTGAATCATATAATACAGGACCAAGAAGGATGAATTTAGCAGTAGTGAATAAAGTCACCAGCTCCTCCTGCAAAATACATCCCAGGGATGATCCTCCATGAAAGATGTTATTGATCAATAAAGCATCAGACTGAAGAAGCATTTAATGCAAAATGCATCTCTTAGTGCATCATGTGCAATGTATTCAGTGTTATTTCTATGGAATTATTTCAAAACAATAGATCCGTATTACAATAAAATATACTTTGTATTTTCAAGAAGCTCATCATACAAAAAATACTGCTAGTGTTTAATATACTCACTTATTCTGGGAAAAAATGTTGACACGTTGCTTTGTGTATTTCTATAACGCCAGGAATAAAACATTTGAGGAATAATACAGAGCCAGTATGGATGGAACAAAGACCTGTTTCTAAAATCTATGCAAATATAGCAATGCCCATTACTGGGGGAAAAAAATCATTAGTCTTTATCACACAATGACAATGGATAGACCTCTGTTTCTTCCTGGCTCCGTAATCCAAAGCAAACTTGCTTAATATGTTTTATGCTTTGTTCTTAGTGTAAGTGTTCTTGTAAAGAGCAGATTTAAAGGCAAGAATAAATAAATTTAACTACTAAAATAATGTATTAATCAACTCAGGCCACAATTTATTTATGAAAGTTTCCAAAGCTGAACATTTTCAAAGAAAACATTTGGCTTCCTTAAGATATTTTCTCCCCAGATTGGTAAGAGATGCTGAAGACAAATGCCACTCTTTATCTCCCAACGTATTAGGATATGTATCATTATCACTACATAAATAGCTAGCTAAAAAGATGCTTTTAAAAGGAAAATAAATTGCTATAAATATATAACTTCAGGTTTGTACCTTTCTTGCATTCAGAACAAATAGTTTAGTAAATTAAAAATAGTATGCTTATTTTATTCTATTGAACAGCTTCTTGTTTGGGTCACTGTTCCTTGCACAGATCAATTATATAAGCGACCAATTTTTAATGACTTCATACATTTCATCCTTTGAACATTGTCTTTGTTTAGCATGGAATACTTTATTATACAAATTGGGCCAAAAAATCAGATATGAAATATTTCATACATTTAATCCTAATTTTATAAAGCCTAGCAGCAAAAGGCTTTTTAGGAGTCACAATAACAATTACCCCATTACTTGACAGGGGTTGGTAAGGAGTGATAGGAGAGAAACAGCTTTTGCAGTACTGGTGGTATGTTCCTTCTGATTATGGGTTAATGTGAAAACTCTGTAACTTGTGCATTTTTCATATATGCACATTTCTGAGTATGTATTATTTATGATGCTATTGAATTTCATTAATAATTGAATAAATATATAGAAGAAAATACCATTTTACCTGTTAAATTATGAAAACAGTATTCATTATAGGTGCTTAAGTAGTGTGGGGTAGAGAAATTTTGTGCACTATTTATAGAAATATAAATTAGTATAAATTTCTAGCATTTACCATGTAGTTGATAAAAATATTTCTATGTATTCTGACATGGAGTGCTATTTTTCTCAGTGAAAACAAAATCAAGTTTCAAAAAAGTACATATTATTTGAAGATAGTTCTCTTTAAATCACACACATGCATATATAGACACATAATACATATGTAAAGTAGCCATATGACCTATTTTGTCTGGGAGAATTCTGATTTATGCCTGTTTTTCCAGCATCCTATCAAGGTTGAGATTTGTCCCCAATTTTCAATTTTAGTGAAGAATTGTTACTATCAATATATGAAATTAAGAAGTGGTAAGTAAAGTGTAGGGGAAGCTTTCCAAGGATTTTAAATGTAACGAGGGACCTACAGTCTACTGAAACGTTCTGGTTGAAAGAGTGGGAGGGGAATCATTTGGAATGAGAGGGAACTGTATTTGGGAGCAGGAAAAGTAACATGCAGAAAACAGTGTAACCCTGCATCAGTTGGAATTTTCTGAAAACTGAAAGAATAATAAACATATGGCTAGTACATGAGAAGTAAAGCTGAAGAATAAGGTATAGAAATAAATTTTAATTGGGTCACTTAAATGTGGTATACTACAGAACTATGTTGGAATTTGTTCTAGACACTTTCAAATGGCATTAAGTAAGGGAATGGCACATACCAATCTTGGCTTTAAGATTAAATTTTATAGATTAGTTTGTATAACACAGCGTGGTTTTGTCGTCTTCTTTCTCAAAAATGTGGATTATGTCCATTGAACTTGACTTTCACTGATCTTGTCCACTATTATATATAGTCAGTTGTTTAAAACTTTTATGAAACCCATTCACATTCTTAACCACTTCCAGTTAAGCTGCATTGAAATTTAATGACTAAAAGTTAGGGTTAAAAGCTGGGAGAAGTTTTGAAAGTAAGATGTATTTTCTAAATATTAGAAAAGGCCAATTTATATAGCCAATATGTATATGTGTTTAACCATCTTACATAAGGTTCTTTTTCTAAGGGTAACATCTTTAATTTAGTAGAGGTATATGTCTGTTCATTACTGAAACAATTTCATGTACCTACTGTCTTTTGAACTGTGACCTGCCTTTATTTTATGGATTAAATGGAATGACGTTCTCTCCATATTCACTTTTAAGTACGCTCATCAGAAGCTAGCATCCAGGTTGAGGTAATTGACAATTTATGAGTGCTTAAATTTGAAGATTTTATATCCTTCTAGTTTTTATTTTTGCCCCATTGTACAATTGTGAAAACAGTTAAATAAGTATCATTACTGCTTATTTGATAAGGAAGATCAAGTTCAGATATATTAAATATACTGACCATTTGTATAGTTAATACATTTCATACCTTCTACATAACGCTCATAAAATTAAGCAGTAAATATATCAAGAGAAGTACTTAAAAATAAGCAGTTATTAAAAAGGAAGCAGATGGATCCTTTGCTCAATAATACAGACATTTTAGATAATATTTGGACTAGGAGTTTAGGATGCCAACAATTATGGAATTACTGATGATTTTTAATGGCCATAGTCATTGAGCCATGTAGGTGAAATCTCAGAAGTGAAGGCAAAAACCTGACTGGATAGTGAGGAATTATACAGTTAATATGGATCTATCAAGACACTTGGCAGAGGTGAAAGGAGTTGTGAGAGATGACAGCTTCATGAGAAAGCAAGGATAATGAAAAGTTCTTTGTTTATAGAAAATGTGAAATTAAGTACGCTTCCTTGAAAGGAGTGCAATTATTATAGATAGAGACTGAATATAAAATCAGTGTGGTATTAATTATAGTAGCAAGGTTCCGGAAGGTGCATGTAAGAAGACTATTGAGGATATACATGGACATATGTAGTTTTGGTAATTTTTTCCTGTAATCTTGGAGGTAAGGGATATTATTGTCATGCATTAATTAAAAAGACTTGTTTTGGTTGCTTGTAATTTTGGTTCTAATAATTAGTTATTGTCATCATTTGAAGGAGGTCAGGAAAACCCTAAGGAAAATAAATTTTAAAAATCAGAAATGTGAGATTTTTTAACAAAATAGTAATAAATTCTTCTTTCATTAGGAAATCCTTTAAGAAAAAGATTAAACATTTTCTGAGAGAATTACAGAGCTGCTGTAACATCTAAATCTTATTTCTGTACCATACTTATATTTACCTTAAATTTTGATAGGTGACACAAAGGAATTCCTTAAATGAGTGCTTTAATAAAGAAGAGACCAAGATAATGACAAACACTTTTTACTCAAATGTCCTGGAACAATAATAATAACCATTATAAGATATGTAAATTGATTTGGGTGCTTGGAAATTTACAGCTTACTGAAATTTAAGTCTGGTTATGGTAAATGTAGCCCTGTAAGTAGTGCAATCTAAATTACTTTCCTGCTTTAGGCTGTAAGTGTTGAAGATGGCTCACCACTAGTGTCCTGCTTACTCATCTGGGAAAAAGGCTTCCTAGTTTGGGTTTCTCTATCATCTGATACTCCTCTAAGCATCTGGCCCTCTCAGAGCCAGAGAAATCAGGTTGGGCTGTTAGCTATAACCCAAGGCAGCACTTGTCTTCCTGTTGTTGCTTGTGCTTTGGGTGTAAAGTACAAGACACCATCTCCTAACACAAGATCTTCAAGATTCTTCCCTATTTTTTTTTTCTAGGAGATTTATAGTCCTGGACTTTGTATTTAAATCTTCAATCTATTTTGAGTTAATTTTTGTACATGGTGTGAGATAGGGGCTCTCCTTCATTCTCTTCCACATGGATATCCAATTTTCAGCATTATTTGTTAAAGAGCCTATTTTCAGCAGTTGACTGGACTTACTAGTCTTGTCAAAAATCAACTAGCTATAGATAGGAGGATTTATTTCTGAATTCTCAGTTCAATTCCTTGGGCTATATGTCTTTCTTTGTGCCAGTGCTAAGCTGTTTTGACCACTGTAGCACTGTAATAAGTTTTCAAGCCAGAAGTATGACTTCTTCAACTTCATTTGTTTTTTTCAAGATGGTTGTGGCTATCCAGAGTCCCTTACTCTTCCAAATAAACTGATAATTGGCTTTACCATTTCTGCAAATTAGGTGGTTGAAAATTTGATTGGGAGTGCATTGAATTTATAAATCATTTTTGATAAAATATGCATCTTAAATACACAGTTTTCCAATCAATGGATATGGACTATTCTTCCATTTATTTAGATATTCTTTGACTTCTTTTAGAAAAATGTTTTACTTCTCTATATTTAAGTCCTTTATATACTTGTTTATATTTATTTCTAGATGTTTGATTCTTCTAGTTGGTATTTAACTGAATTTTTTTTTAATTTCCTTTTCAGATTGCTCATTATTAGTATACTGAAACTACTGATTTTCATGTATTGATCCTGTATCTTTTTTTGAAGTTGTTAGCTCTTTTTGAACTTGTTTATTAGCTCTAGCAGTTTTGTTATAGATTCATCAGGATTTTGTATATATAGGATCATGCCATCTGCAAATAATGAAACTCTTACTTCTTCCTTTCCAATTTGGAAAACTTTATTTATTTTTTCTTGCCTATTTGCCCTGGCAAGGACTTCCAGCACAATGCTGAATAACAATGGTGACATTAGGCATCTCGTCTTGCTTCAGATCACAGAAGGGAAGTTTTAGTCTTTCACGATTGAACATGAAATTAGTTGCATTTTTTTCATATATGCCCTGACCGTGTTGAGAAAGTACCCTTCTTTTCTTATCTGTCAAAGTGGTTTTGTCAAGAAAGAATGCTGGATTTTGTCAAATGCATCAATTCAAATGATCGCGTTTCTTATCTTCTATTTTTAATTGCAGTATATTACATTAATTTTACTGTGCTGAAATTCCCTTGCATACCTTGGATAAAACCCAATTGATCAGATGATGGTTAGTTTAGTGGTAGAATTCTCACCTGCCATGGAGGAGACCCAGGTTTGATTCCTGGCTCCTGCACTCCCCAAAACAACAACAACAAATGATCATGGTATATAATCTATTAATATGATGTTGGATTCGATTTGCAAGTACTTTGTGAGGACATTCACATCTATATTTTTGAAAGAATCAGGTCTTTAATTTTCAATCTTTGTAGTATCTTTATCTAGCTTTGATATTAGGGTAATATTGCCCTCAGCTACTATGTTAGATAGTGTTCCTTCCTATTCAATATTTTGGAAGAATTTGAGAAAGATTTTTATGAATTCTTTTTGGAATATTTGGGAGAATTCACCTGTGAAGCCATCTATTCTTGGCTTCCTTTGTTGTGAGGTTTTGATGAGAGATTCTGTCTTTTCACTTATAATATATTCCTGTTGAGATCTTCTATTTTTCCTTGAGTCAGTGTAGGTTGTTTGTGCATTTCCAGGAAATTGTCCTAGTGTAAGTTGTCTAGTTTGTTTGTATGTAGTTGCTCATAGTATGCTCTTATAAACCTTTTTATTTCTGCTAGGTCAGTAGTAATTCTTCCTCTGTTACTTCTCATTTTATTTATTTGCATTTTCTGTCTAGTTTTCTTTATCACTTTAGCTAAGGTTTTGTCAATTTTATTGATTTTTTTAAAGAAACTTCTTTTGGTTTTGTTAATGTTATCTATTGTGGTTTTTATTTTCTATTTCATTTATTTCTGCTCTAATCTCTCTGTTCTTCTGCTTGCTTTGGGCTTAGTTTGCTGTTCTTTTTCTAATACCTCCAAGTGTGTAGTTAGGTTTGTGATTTTCAGCTTTTTAACCCTTTCAATGTAGGCATTTAAGACTGTAAATTTCTCACTCAGTACTGTCTGCACTGTACTCCATAAATTTTCATATGCCCTGTTCTCATTTTTATTTACCTCAAGATATTTACTTTTTTGCTTAATTTCTTCTTTATCCACTGTTTTTTTAAGAGGGTGTTATTTTATACTTAACTTCCATGTATTTGTAGGTTCTCCACTTTTCTGCCTTGTGTTTATTTCCAGCTTCATTCTAATCTAGTCTGAGAATATGCTTTGTATAATTTCAGTCGTTTTAAATTTATGGAGACTTCTTTTTTGAGCCAATATGTGGTCTATCCTGGAGAATGACTCATTTGTACTTGGGAAGGATGAATATCCTGCTTTTTTGGGGAACAATAGCCCATATATATCTGTCAGGTCTAGTTCACTTATCATATTATTCAAAGCTTGCTGTGCCCTTATTCATCTGATGTCTAGTTGTGCTATCTATTGATGAGAGTCGTGTATTAAATTCTCCAACTGTTATTGTATATGTGTTTATTTCTATCTTCAGTTTTGCCAGTGCTTGCCTCATATATTTTGGGGAACCATGGTTAGATGCATAAATATTTATGATTGTTATTACTTCTTGGTGGATTGATCCTTTTATAAATATATAGTGTCCTACTTTGTCCCTTCTAACAACTTTTGATTTAGTCTATTTTGTCTGAAATTAGTATAGATAACCCAGCCCTTTTTTTTTGTTACTATTTGCATGAAATATCTTTTCCATTCTTTCACTTTCAATCTATTTGTGTCTTTGTGTCTAAGGTAAGTCTCTTGTAACCAAATGTAGTTGGATCATGCTGTTTTATCCATTCTGCCAATCCTTATCTTTTGATTATGGAGTTTAATCCATTAATATCCAGTGTTATTACTGTAAAAGAAGTAGCTACTTCAGTCATTTTGTCCTTTAATTTTTACGTCACAACATTTCTCTTTACCTTTAGTGCAACCCCCTTTTATGTACAGATCATCTTTTGTGTGGTTTATCACTGATCACTTTTCCATTTTTATTTCTGTATATATTTAAAATATTTTATTTGTGGTTACTCTGATGTTTATATTACACAACCTACATCTATAAACTACTAATTTGAATAGATACTCATTAAGTGCACATTCTCTGCTCACATATCTGTTTCCCCTCTTTATGTTATTTTTGTCCCACATTACCTCTTTATATTTTGCATGTCCATTATCAAGAAATATACCTGTATTCTGATTATTACAGGAATTGAAAAGTAATGTTGTATATGGAGGATGCAATCCTATTGGGTTTGCATTTAATCTTTTAGTTATCTTTACTGAAGGTAACTTCAGTTCTTCACACTTATCCAAACCATTCTTTCCCTTCAATCTGCAGAACTTCCTTTAGTAATTCTTGTAGTGCAGGTTGCAGTGGTTGGGTACTCTATGTACCCATGAAAATCATGTTTTTAAAACTAGTCCATTCATGTGTGTGTGTGAATCTGTTGTAAGGAGGACTTTTTGATGAGGTTGCTTAAGCTAATTGTATGGCCCCGTTTGGGTCTTAATCTTCTTACAGGAGTCCTTATGAATAGGATTGATAGAGAGAGAGAGAAAAGAGAGAGAGGGAGGGAGACACACACACACACACACACACACACACAGAGAGAGAGAGAGAGAGAGAAAGAGAGAGAGAGAGAGAGAGAGAGAGAGAGAGAGAGAGAGAGAGAGAGAGAGAGAGAGAGAGAAGACAGATCTTGAAAGCAATAAAACCCAGAAGAGAAGGGATAGACCAAATGACTCTGCCATAAGCTGGTTTTCAGGAAGAAACCATCATGATTAAGTATTGATTTAGAAAATTTCACAGACTCTAACTGTAAGCAAATATATTCACACTATTCAAAGTGGAATCATTTAATAGTATATTTTTATTGATTGACTGATCGATTTTGGTGCATGGTCTGGTAATCAAACCCAGGTCTGAATGGAAGGGGAACATTGCACCACTGAACCACCCATTCATCCTCATGGTATATTTCTTTAAGCAGCCTAGGAAACTAAAGCATGGGTTTTTTGTTGATGAACCTTCTCAATTTCTTTTTTCCTTTGAACATTTTATAGTCACTCTCATTTTTGTAGGAGCTTTGTCCTTTATGAAAGAGACATTTGGAGATGCAGAAGGAAAATGCCCCAGAAGACACCAGAAACTGAGAGAACCATTTAAAGCCTAGAAGCTGTGTTAGACAGACAGCAGAAATCATCATGTGCCTTCCCATGTGACAGGCAACTGGATGTTACCTGTCTTTCCACCAAGAAGGTATCTTCTTGTTTGTGCCTTAATTTGGACATTTTCATGGCCTTAAAACTGTAACTTGTAACTTCATAAATCCCCTTTAAAAAAGCCAATCCATGTCTTGTATATTGCATTCTAGCAGCTTTAACAAATTGAAACATTAGTCCATCAAACAGACCTTGGATTGAATGTGCATACCTCTTGGTGATAACACTGCAGTGATCTCTCCTTCTCTCTTTTTTCTCCCCTGTGGAGTCAGCTGCTTGTATCCCTTTCTGGGTCTCTTCAGTCTTTGGGTCCCTATGCCTGGGTAAGGGTGGAGTCCTAACTTACTGCTTTGAATTGCCCTGTCATAAGCATCTGTTTTAGAAATTACACATACCATGCTACCTCTGTAGGACTCCCAAGATAATCTGTATGAGAACCAATTGAGGGGAAGGGGTCCAGACTGGCGGGTCTGGGAGAGAAATCTCCCACCTGACCTTGGAGATAATTTTTCTTTTTTTTTCAATTCAGTATTTGTGAAGTCTTTCTCCAGTCTCTATTGCCCTTTGGAGTTCTAAGCAAGTGGGAGTTCTCTTTTATTAGTCGTTTCTAAGGGTAGACTTTTTGAGGGGATGTCTTATATTGCTATGTTTATGACACCACTCTCCTTTAGTTTTTGCATCAAAATTATTTTTATAAACTCAGCTTTGTGATTCCGGATCTAAAACATTCAGTGGATCTTTTCATTATAACCTTAAATCATAAAAAATATATAAGCACACCTATATTTTCCTCCTCAGTTCATTAACTTTCCATCCTGTTACTCTGAGAGATCAGAGTCGATTCAGTACAACTCTAAAATCTCTGCACCGATAATCATAAGGAAAAATGGTAAGATTCACAAAACCATTCCTCACAATTGTATGTAAAGTTCTTTAATAAATTGTGGGGAAATGCACAATTAACACAAGGTCATTCTTGTGCTAATTTTCTGTATTTTGGATTGCAAAAATAAAATCTTAAAGGCATACTCTCTAGCAGACAATCATAATGTTCTGTCAAACTCCTTTTTTATGTACTGCTTCTTTTTTTCACTGACTGGTGTGAGCTCAAGAATGAAATGTAATTTTATAACAAGCTATTTAAAAATAATTAAAGTCATAAATATGCTATAATAAAATTGAATACTATATTATCCATAGAAGCAAATAAGCAAACCACAAAATAAAATGCATTGGTAAATGATGTGTTGTATTTTTCTTTACTTTGATCCATTAGCCAAAACAACTGAAATTTCACTCCGATTTTGCAGTATTTAAGTCTTTCCTTTCTGACGTTTTTGCTCCCAATGTACCCAATTACATTGCTTACCCGGCCATGTTTGGGAATCAATCAAACATGTTTTTTTTACTAAATTTCAAGTGTTTTATTTATTTTAACAACTTGATGAAATGAAGAGGCACCACTAAAAGTCATGTATATATTGCTTACATTAAAATGGGATATAATTTTTTTGGAGGACTTGGAGGCTGGTTTTCAGATTTTAAATTTATAAAAGCATTGAAAAATTGCTTTTCAAGGTAAGGAAGATTGGTAAATATTTTCTCTAAAGAAATACGGCATTAAAGATAAGCATCAATCAGCTTAGCACGCATCAGATGATCAGATATTGTGAGATGCTAACAGTACATCCAGAAACAACAAATGCAGATTTTGGAAAGTAATTTGAACTTGTTCAGAAGTCATAGATGACAATATAAAGTGTTTAAGTTGATAACCGTCTATTATTCTTTACTAATAGCACTGCTGAATCCTTTACGTTTTTAGATAAGACATTTCCTATGATGGATGATTTTTTTCCATATTGATTATTAGCATTTTAAATTCACAAATAACATCAGAATACACTAGCCAAAGGAGATATTTGCTATCTAAAACATACAAAAGAAGATAGCAAGACTCTGCTTGTTGAGGAGTTTACAGTTTTAGCACACATTTGGTGGCTGTACTGGAAAATGATGATATATTTCTACATTAAAAGGCTTTCACATCGAAGGCCACCCCAAAAGGGGGAAGATAGAAAGAAAAAATAAATATTCTTTGTATATTGTTAAACAATAAGTTATTCAATAAGTTTTAATGAATTTGTAATCTGTGAAGAACGCTGGAGGGACATAAAATATTTGCTGTTATATCTTGTCTGATAGAGGTTATATAATATATACGAATATATAATATATAAATGTCATATATTCAAACTTTTCAGTTTAAAATGTTAAAAGAAACTTCCTGATAATCAGTTATAAATTCTTTTGAAGTTAAATGAATATTTGTGAATATGAGTAAAATATATTGTTGATACATATTTAAATTTTTAAAAACAATTCAATAATTAAGTAAGGATCATGAGGATTTACATTCCTAATATATAGATGCTGGCTAATAGATCCTCAATGCAGTGTCTGGCCTGGTATAACCTGTTCTGATCCATATTATGAGCAATAATTTTCCTTTATATTTTGAAGCAATTTGCAATCGCATGCAGGAAACCTATTACTTCTGTGATCATAAAAGTGAACTATTAGAATGAAACAGATGACTTGCCAATGGCAATAATACATATTAATTGAATTATTTCCTAAAGAGTACATAAATATTAATTCATAATGTACTGTTACAGGGAAAGAAATTTAAATCTTTATGAGATCTAGAATGTGCTAATCCATTTCAAGTTCCTGGTGTTCTCTTTTTTTTGTAGATTTATTGTACAAAGGATTAAAGGAAAAAAAGGCAAGGGATTCCTAAGAACAAAATGGAGTATATTTCATATTTTGTGGTTGTTAGCTGAATTTTTTTCTTTTTTTTCCCCATGGGCAGGCACCAGGAAACAAAAAGTTTTTAATTTTTAGAATATGTAACACAAAGTTCTGTTCATTATGAATATGCTGAGTCAATCATCAGCCTACTCTAATGACACCTAAATCTGGTAGATCTAACTCTGTGGAAGAGGTAAATATTCTTTTTTCAGCCAACAGAGCATTAATGAATATATTATTCATGATGCTAATATATAATTCATTTAGGGAAATATATAATTAAATCCCTTAGAGGAAAACAAATATTTTGCATTTAAATTTCTATTATTTTCTATTATTTTGCATTTAATTTTCTATTCTCCTTGTATGCTAACATGCTTCCTCACTATCCACTTAGTTCCTGAAGTTACTTTTCACCCTTTCCGAGGTGAGCAGTCTAACTCTCAGGAAATTCTGAAATAAACTCCTTACCCTCTGGATACCAATTGTTTCACTAATAGTAAGGAAGGAGAATGAGGTCAGGATATATATACATTCTGGATTCCACAAACTCTTTCAACCTAGGATTACTGGTCCCTGCATGAGATCTTCTCTACAGGGCCACCTTTTCTGGGTCTAGGTAACTGCTTGCTTACCATGTCTTATTTAGAAGGGAGTGGCAAAACTATGATCCTTCTATATCTAATTTGCTGCATTGCTTTCTGTGGTTTCCCTGAACTCTGCCTACCACTTTTGGAAATAGCACCTGTATAAAGTCCTCCGGTAATTGTGCTAATAGATGTCTGCTTACTGCCTCGTGTGCGACAGTGATTAAAACATGCAATATCTTGCAGCAATAGGTAATGCAGAGCAATGTCTCAGACGTGGCTTTTTATAAAATATATTTAGTTGTTCAACAAATACTAAACTGACATTCATACCCTGTTCAAGACACTCAGACAATGAAAAAAAAGAGCCTATATTAGGCTGATTCTACCTGATGCTAACAGTGTCACTAAATGACTTTCAACTGTAAGGGTCTCCTCAGACTCAATATACAATTTTGAAAGTCTACTTTCAAATGTATGAGGTTGTTTGTTACCTTAACTGCCACTTCAAATAAAAATTGCATCTCTGTTTTGCCTTCTTTAAGCATTTTATGTGCTCTAGTTTCACTCACATATTCAAATTCTGAGCAAGTACTCACTGAGCATCATCTTCAGGTAGGTACTACTCTAAGCACTGGGTTATAGCAGAGAACACAATTTACAGACCTCCCTGCCCTTCAAGAGCTAACACCCTCCTGCTGTCTCTTTACATTATATTGTTGATAGACATTGCTTTTTAGCCAGAAGCCCATATAAATAATAAATCTTTCACCTTTTTTTTTTTTTTTTTTTACTTCATTCTGTCATTTTGCATTCAGTTCTCCAGAGCCGTAGGAGAACTTCAGGTATCATCCTTACACTGCCTTTATACATGTTGCCACAGGCCTTTAAATTATTTCTGCCTGAATGGAAAATCCTACTTGTAGCATTTTATAATGGTTACCTCTTTTTGATCTTCAATCAAGAGTTTGCAACTGTTTCCATATAAATTTAATTTAAAGGAAATGGTTTCATAATCAGCTTTAAATATGTTTTCACTTTCATTTCCTAAAATTTTAAAAATACATTTTAATTGAATCATTCAGTTTTAAAATAAAATGTCTAACAATTTCCTTGATGCTGTAAAGCTTGTTAAAGATGGAACTTCTTGAGAAAAGTAATGTCTGGAATACATTTTTGTATTTTAAGATGTAACTTCAGAATTGTTAGAATAAAAAAATCCTACTGCTCTTGAGAAGACACCTATGTAAATCCCTAATATCCTCCCAGAGATGGGAAGGTGTTCTACAGTATTTGACATATAAGTCATGTTGCAGCTGCAGGGTGCATAAAATTCCAGAGCCACCTACTTCTCTGATTAGTAGCAACCTTTTCCAATTAAACAATATCTGCTTTCCAGGAAAAGAATTCTCATGAGTGCGTGGCAGCCTCCTGGTTTCTTACCATGTATTTGTACAAACTCTAGAAATCAAATACCACAAATGATCAAAATGAATATGAAATTAGGATTAATTTTGCTTCCAATTTTCCACCAATAGTTAAACATTTACCAATTTTCTCATAGAATACTCACTTCCAACTACAAGATACTGATAATAGAGTGTCAGTTTAACAGGCTGCTATGACAAATTCTATACAGTGGGTTGACTGAAGCAAAAAACATTTATTATCTCATGGCTTCAGAAGCTACAAGTCCACCATCATGGTTTTGGCCAGGAATATCATAAGAATATCACCACTGGATACTCCTACTCATGACTGATGCCAACTTGGGGCCTGCTCTACAAAATTTGGACCTGTCCACTTGGTGCTTGTCCTTGTAGCTCTCTTTACACCATGGTCTGACTTGCTCACGATTCTGACACTTCAGCCACACTGGACTGTCCTCTTGATTTTCTGTGCTTGCAGTTTCTACATGCAGGGTTGTGACTAGTCAGGGAAATGTCAGAAGATATAAAATAACACATGCTATTGTCTATGTTAGCTTTATTTCTCAATAAACCTAATGTTAAGTTATTATTAATGTCAGAATGGTTTACTATTAATTATTATTAATGTAATAAATGATAATATTATTATTAATTTTAGGTTTATTATTAATGTCAGAATGTTAGGGTTATTTCTCAATTTCTCAGCCGTCTCTCACTTCTGTGGTAAATCCAGTGTGAGTAACCATGGTCATCTACAATTCCCACCCATAGAAATAGCACACATTCTTAACGAGAAGACCCCATCTTTACATTAGTCACCTTAGATTAGATAATGCCAGAATGGATAATAATACTCAATTAACCCATTCAATGCAGTAGGTTAAAACAAAATGGTATTATTTCCTCATCAGTTTTATATATAATAATTGAATAAATTGGGTATATCTTCACTACATAGTCATTTAGGGACCCAGACAATTGAAAATATCTCTTTTGGGAGATAATGCTCTATGGATCTCTTGCATCTCTGCACATCTTGTGAATAGGTTTTATTAGCTTTTATTCTGGATTATTTTGAACAATGATTAATAAGCAAATACTCTTAAAAGACAAAGAAAATGTCCTCCTCCAGGGCAGATGGTAGATTTGTTTCTTGACCAGGATAATAGAGGGAGGGTCTCTCTCCAGGGCAAATTTTGACCAGTAGATATTGCTGATCTACTTTTGGTGAAAGAGATTTCATATGATGAACTTTCATCCTTTATGACATGTGCTTACTTATAGCCTTCTAATTTGGGAACACTACTGGATTTTGCTAGGATTTCCTTTATGTCACAGTTTTTTATCCCCCCAGGAGAGATCATAGTATCGGGAATCTAGCTATTTCATTTTCTTTCAACATGCAAAAATCTAACAAATTTTTCGTATTTCCCTTTATGGTTGTTTGATATCATTTTTTGATATCAATGGTTTCTGGCTGTTGATATCATTTTTTCCATTTCTAGTTGAGGAAAGTACTTCCTTATCTGTGTTTACATTTAATACTTTCATTTAGATTCTACAATGAGAATTACGAAGACAACAGTTGTGCTGGTTTGAAATTATTATGTACCCCAGAAAAGTCATGTCCTTTAACAATAATTCAATATTGTAGGTGGAAACCTTTGATTTGATTTTTTTTCATGGAGATTGATCCACTCAATTGTGGCTGTGACTTTTGATTATATTATTCCACGGAGATGTGACACACCCAATTTGGGGTACGGTCTTATGATTAGATGGAAATATGACTCGCCCATTCAACATTCAAAGGGGTCTTGATTAGTTTACTGGAGTTCTTTAGAAGGGGAAAATTTTGGAGAAAGCTCAGAGATAGAAACACAGATATTTGGAGATGCTTGAAGAGCAGACAGAGAGAGCAGATGCTTAAGCACAGATGTTTGGAGATGTGGAGTCTAACAGATGATGCCATGTGCTTTCCTATAAGATGCTTAGCCATCCAGAACCCAGAGTTGTGTCCTGAAGGAGCTAAGTGAAGGCCCAGAGATTTACAGAGTAAATCATTGGCATCAGAACCTGGAAGCAACAGATTCAGGATGAAAGACAAGCAGATGCCAGCCATATTTTCACGTGGCAGACATCAGCCTTTCTTAAGTCAAAGTAGTTTTCCCTGAATATCTTAGTTTGGACATTTTTAATGGTCCTAGAACTGTACCTTGTAACTTAATAAATTCCCTTATTAAAAAAAAACTGCTGCAATTCTGGTATATTGCATTTAGGGAGCATTTAGAAAACCAAAACAGCATTAACATGTCATTCTTTCTGGATGTTCCCAAGAAAGCCCTGGATATTTTAAATTGCTATACAGTTTTTAATTATTATGAGGTATACTAAGGTATTTTAATAACTATAACTTTTAGTATTTGGAGCTTGAGCTAATAAATTATTGCTGAACTTTTGCTAAAGTCTGCCTAGATCATCAAGCAGAAAAGTGTTGTAAAGCCTGTTGTGGGCATAAGAGGAAGGAGAATGATTACATGTAAATATATTACAATCCAGCTGAAACCTCTCAAAGTGTTCCACACAATGACAGAACCTGATTTTGGTTTAAATTAAACTAAATAGATTCAGCTTCTGCTAGTAGCAACAAATAGCAAAATTTTGATCAAATAGTACTTATAAAATGTGTTTTGTATTTATTATAATCTTTAACTTTAAAGTGTAACACTTTGTCTTTGAAACTTATAAAAAGTGTGATTAAGAGTAACTCACTTAACTTCTGCATATTTGTTTCTTAACTTGAAAATTATTATTCATAATAACATAACTTAAGTGAAGTGACATGAACCAAACTCAGGATATTGCTTAACACATAGTGGGAATTCAACAAATACTTACTATTAGTATAGAAGAACATTATGAATTAATATGTGGCAGTTGAGCCTTGGAGTGTCTAAGCTAATTGTCCTAGTTTTAACTGCTTAAAGCAGGTTTTAAACACAGTTGAAGTCGACCCCTTTCAAGACTACCATGGGTTTTTACTAGCGTTTTCATAAATGTTATGATTTTTTCTTGGGAGATTTTTATATTTTGTCTTGATGTTTTATATATTTAAAGATTTGTTGAATATTTACCTGAAACAATGTATATCTACTATTTGAAATTATCAAGAATACTAAGGTAATTATTAATCTTTTATAAATGAAGAACAATGTCCAGCCGTGTTGTAAAAATGTATGGTGATTTGCGTTTTCCTTGGTAATTCATGTTGACGAGGGTAAGAAATAGCTTATGGGATCATTAATACAAATTTATTGATTTGTAATGCTTTTGCTAGAATCTAAGAAAATTTATCAATTAAATTGTGAGCTCCTGACACATCTTCCAAGCTACTGTAGTAAGCAGGTAGTGATAGGACTGTAGAACTAAATGAAGCCCAATATAATGACAGCTTGTAGTAAGGAGAAATTGTTACCAGGTGACAGAGGAAACATTTGCAAAGTCTACACCAAGTGGAGCATTGGGAACCATGTTAAAGTTTTGGGTCATTATTCTTGGAGCATGAAAAACCACTGAAGGGATTTAGCGAGGATCTGCTGGCTAAATCCCCCTCACTCTTATTCTATGGCCACCTTTTTTTTCTCACTTTGAAATAACAACCCACATGTGATGATTAAGTTCATGTGTCAACCTGTCTGGGTTACATTGTCTAGTTTTCTGGTTAAGCAAGCATCGGATTAATTGTCACATTGCCACAGGGAATTTTGTGGATTTAAGTTGTTAGTGATTGCCTGTATGGCTAATCAAATGAGGAGGTTGTCTTCAGCAATGAGAGAAATCTCATCCAATTAACTGAAGCCCTTACAGGAAGAAATGATGATTTCAGAACTCAGAAAGAAGAATTTCTATCTCTATTTTGGCTAGCCAGTTTGAAAATAGCCAGCCTCAGAACATTACCATCTTTGGGGAGAAAATATCACTTTGCTAAAGCCTTGATTTTGAACTTCTCTTAGCCTCAAAATCTAGTACCAACATATATTGTATAAGCCAATCTATTGTATGGTATTTGTTTTAGTAACTGGGAAACTAAAATGCTACCTTTCCTATTGACATATTTTCTAGATTGAAACCCAAGCCATCAAAATATTTTATTCAACCATGAAAAAAGGGTAAGGTAAATAACGATTGAAAATGAAAAATCAAAAGGTTGAGTTTCTTTCTGTTCAGCAAGAATCTTGCTGAGCTGTAAAGAAGGTAAAAAATATCTGGGGAGAGAATGCTTAGGGGACACATTAACAACCTGGGTGTTGTTTAAAGCAATCTCCATTAAAAAAAGAATCTCTCTTGTTGTCTGACTTTTGAAAATATGTTCCTTGCTTTTATTTGTGACTTGAATACTTTGATGCATTTTTGTCAGGATTTTGGTTATTGTTTGTTGCTATATATTTATAGGAAGAGAAAATGAACTAGAATATCACATTTTATAGCTTCACTGATATTATGAAACCTTTTTCCTCTCTGGATTTGTACACTTGACAGCTTATAAAATAATGCTGCTTTTTTTTTTTTTTTTTTTTTTTTTGTGGGCAGGCTCTGGGAATCAAACCTAGGGCTCGGGCATGGCAGGTGAGAATTCTGCCACTGAGCCACCGTTGCACTGTCCAAGAATGTTGTTTTCATATACAATTGTTTCAACTATTACGTAGAATTATTTTCTTGCTGTTGTAACTTTGGTGATCTTAAAAACAAATATTATCTTGTTGGCTTATCATGACTTACTTTAAAAATTCATAGATTTAGTCAATTTTGAAACACATTGGGGAGTAATTAGACAGAATGTGCAGTCATTATGACAGGTAGCTTCCTGGGAAATTTTTTAAGATAAATTCTCTGCCCACAAGCATAATTATATAGAGACACATAAAGTTTCTGGCTAAGATAGTTATCTTTTGTGAGCAACATCTTAAAACTCATAAAATACATTGCCAGTTGTTCTATAACTTGGCCTAAGGATGGGAAAAGTTTATTTAGATTAGTTCTGTGGAATATTCATATGATTTGCATGATCTGTGCCCAAGAAAAATGTTTATTCACAAGAATGTTACTGCAGGCAGTTTGATTTTTCCATTTGAACTACTGTCCTTCAAACGTATACTAATTATTCTTATGATAAATAAATAAAAGTGTTTGGATGCAGTGATATAAAGTAGCAAAAGCAGCAATCGTATTACTTATAAAACTATTTCATAACTTATCTGTGCAAGCAAAATAGGGTAAAAGAAGCATATATATGGACTAAGGAATTTTAATGCACAAGCTATAAACATAGGCCTGGTATTAATACCAGGTTTAAAGTTCATTTCTAATAAAGAAAATGGCAGCATAGCATTGTAAATGTAATTATTGCCATTTCATTATAAACTGGGTGTATTTTTTCATTTTATCTATGGCACCATAATAAAAACAAAGAAAACCATAGAACTATACAACTCAGGGATGAACCTTAATGTAAATTACTACTATTAATTATAGTAGTATTAGTTGTAGTATGTTTATAATAATATTGTTTCATCAGTTTTAACAAAGGTGCCAGATTAATGCAAAACATTAATACTAAGGAAAACCATGGGTGGGGTATATGGGAACTAAACTATAACTGGTACTTTCTGCATGGATTTTCTGTAAACCTACAGCTGTTCTAATAGAAAAATCTCAAACCCTATGTTTTAGAGCCCGTCATAACAATAGTTTGGCAACGAGGCTCCCCAAATCCCCATGCAATGTGCTTCACCTTCTCTGAGGCCTGAAGAGGCAAAAGTTTTCCTAAGCAATAAAGCAGAAGGCCTGTCCTCTGTATCTGAGGCAAACTCACTCTCTCCATCAGTTTGGCTGGGTCCTCTCTCCTGGCCTGAGATTTCTGGCTTCAGACCTTACCTTCAGTCATTCTGAATCTGAAGTACATTTTCATTCCATCTGTCCCCTTTGTCCCTTTTACTCCAGACTGGCAGTGGTTCCATTTATTTGGTACTCACAAAAAACTTGTTGGTTTTCCATGCAGTACACATGGATCAAACACATCAGATACTAGGACCTTTTGCAAATTCTTTCTAGATAATCCATTTCCAATCCTGGCATTTTATGAAATGGCTTACTGGTTCCATGTTAGGTAAATCCTCTTGTGGGGTACTAACCACTGGGGTTTCCCTTTCTGGAAGTTAAGAATTTTCCAAACCATCAATTTCTTTTTTCTTTCTACCTAAGAGTTCAGGTCTCAACTTATTTCTTTCTTCTCACATTTTACTATCATCTGCACTTTCCACACTTAGTTTGGAAATTTCCTCAGCTAAGTATTCTGGGTCATTGCCTTTGAATTCTAACTCCCATCCAACAATAATACTCAATTTTACAAAATTCTCTGTCACTTTAAAATATAGGTTGCCTTTCTTCCAGTTTACAATGACACATTCACTATTTCTGTCTAATGCCTTGTTGGAGGTATCTTCAGAGTCCACATCTCTACCAACAATCTGTTCAAAGCAATCCAGGCCTTTTCTATGAAGCATATCACAATTTCTCCCAAATCTTCTCCTTATCCATTTAAAAAGGCATTGCAACATGTATGGTATTTTCAAGCTGCAGCATCTCATTTCTCTGGTACCCAAATCTGTTTTAGTTTGCTAATACTGTCAGAATGCAATATCCCAGAAATGTGTTGTCTTTTATAAAGGGAATTTATTATGTTACAAGTTTACAGTTCTAAGGCCATAAAAATGTCCATGCTAAGTCATCCATAAAAAAATGCCTTGACTCAAGAAAGACTGATATGTGTTACATTGGAAGGCATGATGGCTGATGTATGCTGGTCCTGGTTCCCAGTTGTGTTTCTTCCAGCTTCTAATTCCAGTGGCTTCCCCTTTAAGCATCTGTGGGTGTACACATAGCTGCTCTGGAACAAAATTCTGGGTTTTATCTCTTCACTTAGATTTGCACTTAAATCTCGTGGGGTTGGAGAGTTCTTTTCTTCAGGTCCTGGCAATTTCTGTATGTCCTTGCTTGGCACTCAGTCTATCTCTGTCCTGATCTCCAAATGTTTGTGGTATGTCTCACTGTGAGTACATTCCCTCTTCATGAGCTATCTTAAAGTCTCCAGTAAAGTGATTAAGAAACATCCTGAAAGGGCAGAGTCATACCTCCATCTAATAAAGAGGTCGTGCCACAAGTGGGAGTGTGACTTCTCCATGGACACCTAATCAAAAGGTTCTGCTGTACAATATTGAATCTGGATTATAGAGTATGTCTGCCTCCAAATGATTGAGTTAAGACTGAAAGAACATCGCTTTTCTGAGGTACACAATAGTTTCAATCTGGCACATCCAACTTTTATTTAAACCTACTAAATGGAAGAATCTCTAGAATTAACATTAAGTCTGAATTGTAGAATTTGGAAAATTAATGAAAGTGATGCAAATGAAAATAGATATTAAAAAGTGGACAACACGATGTTCGGCAGACAAAAAAATTGCTCAAAACAATATTTTTTGTTGAAATACAATTTCCTTCTTTTATAAAGTTTTTAGTTGTGTTTTAATAAGAATATTTACTATCTGATTAACTACCTTCAATTATTCATAATAACGTTCTATTATTTAATTTTTATTCTTTTTTGTGGTACATTGAGATCAATTATAGCTGCTGATTACTGATAAAACTTATGTTGTGAAATAAGTCTGAAGTTTAAGCTAACTGAGATTCCAGACAATTCACTCTGAGTTAAACTAATGCAGTCACAGTCTCTGGTGTTAAGGAACACATCAGAATTTTTGCTTCATAGTTCAGGTAGGTTAATCCAAAGAGCAAGGAACATGCATGTGCTTGACAAAATTCACTAATCAAATAAGAGGGCAGAATGTATCAGAATTGAAAATAGAATCTGAATATGTTTTGCCCGAAGAGTATTTTATGGATTTGATACCAAAACTCTGGACTTAACCCAAGCAGAGGGCTGCTACTGAGGGTCAAGGAAATCAACAGAGACTTTGACAATGCATCAAGCTGTGGTGACAAAATGATGGTCTTAAAGTGGTTAAAATATATGGAGTTGACCTGCAAGCCCTGAAGTCATTTTTCCAAACTGCAAAACTTCACAGGACAGGAGTCCAAAGAACTAAACTAAAATCCTCTAGAAGCCAAAAAGAAATATCCAGTGACCTTCAGGACAGGAGACAACAATGTACCAGGCTCACAATTGAATATTCCAAAGTCCATGTCCTAGGATGAAACCAGTGGTAGATGGCATTTCAATGGCATTGCAATCTCAGCCCATCACAGTTCCCCACCCAGTGCCATCTTTCTGGCAGTAGAAAGAGAAAATACGGTGATGGGCTTGAGCCTGCAATGCCATTGAAATGCCATCTACCACTGGTTTCATCCTAGGACATGACAATATGTTCATGACTTCAAATAGCATCTATTTCTCTTATTGTAAGTGAGAACTGGGGCTTCTGTAGCTTACTTCTGCTGGGAAACTTTAGGAATCGGCACAGAACACAGGTTTCAGAGTCAACAACAGAGAGGGGAGGGAGTTGATTAGTTTATCCTCTATTTTCCATCCACCATTGGTCCCCTGCAATTCCACCCTTCCTTATGAGCAGGCAGAGAGTGTTCTAGTGGTAAAAGAATTCCCTTTAGAAAAGAGAAAGAGATACTATTGGAAACCATGAACATATTGTCAAGGGTAATATGGGAGGATACCACCTATAAATATGCAGTGCATGGGTGTGTGTGTAAAATGAAGGCCAATTTATTATATGAATCATTAACTTTACTTTTGAACCAAAAAAAAAAAAAAACTCTGCACATAAGATAAAGACAGTGTATTTGATTTTAACACTTTTCCATCTGTGAACAGAACTTGCTGATGGTGTATACTCCATAAAATTGGAGAAATGGCATGGTTTGATTTGTACACAGACTAGTCCACACATCATGTATATTGCTGTGATATCCTGAGCTGAATGCTTGAAGACCATGTTTTCTGGGTGAGAAGAAACCACACCTACCACATCCAAACCAGGACCTTGAGCTCTTTTCTAGGAAACTCATCCATTATTTTTTTAAATTTCAGGGGAGGACCCTCTATCATGACCTGTATTAGATGCTCAGCGCTAATGAAACTTTTAGCTAGTATGGTCCTATCTCCTTCCAGATATTTTGTGGTTCTCTGAAGTCTTCTTTCTTGTTTTTCAGCATTTGTGTAGATTTTAGTTTTGTTTCCTTGTTGGTATTTCATTTGCTTTAAGGCATGAGTAAAACCTTTGGCTCAGTCGACAGAACCAATATACAGCTGGAGAGCCTCTGTAACTATGGCTCTTAAAATCAGGAAGTGTCCTGGAATAACCTTTCTCTCGTTAAGAAATATGACACCTATTTCCCAGCTCAACCTTAAAGATTCTGATTCATAGACTCTGAAGTTGGGCTTGGAAACGTGGGTTTTTATTTAGTGCTTGGAGATTTTCTTGCTGTCAATAAAGAATCTGCATTTGAGAGCTATTGTTCTAAATGATAGCTGGGCTCCCTCTTTCCTTGTTTTGGGTATTATCTCCTCAAGCAATTTTGAAAGTCAGCCTAACATGTTCACATCCACATAATTTTCTTCCTTAGATTGGGGCCATTGGCCAAGTTTTGTCTTTTAAAATATTGTAATGGATAAAATGTAAACCAGGCCAGAAATATACATTATCCATTGTCCTTTAGTATAAAATCAATTTCCTATCTGCCACATTAAGTTACATACTATTTCTCTGTGAGAACTTTAGCTATAGCCCAGACATTCTGCTAGTTATATTTCCCGATGGATTCCCAAAGAGGTTGAGTCCAAGTAAGTGGAAGAGTTATTTTCAGCATATGTACAATTTACATATTGTATCCAGGACAAAGTGCTCAATATAAGTTAGGGATACTGGAAACAAAAGGAAAATTTTGGAGATGGAAACAAGGCAGTGAACATAATTGGATGATGGAGAAGAAAAAACCCAGATTGTCAGCGAGGCTAAAGAGACATGGCTTCACTATTTATATTCATTGCTAGATATGTAATGCAGTTCTTCCCTTTTTCCTTCCTTATCACATATCAGTGTTCTCTGAAGGAAAATTCAGACCTCCCTTCATCTGGCATAGCACATATCAGTTTTGTGAATTGGTATATGTTAGGGGACAGTAGGGTTAAAAAAATCAGTGGTCCTGAATATATATATTTTTTGCATGCTGTATGGCAGGAGCCACATTTCATTCTTTTTCTATAGGAGCATCTTGTTATTGTAGCTCTTTTTGCTAAATTTTTGTTTATTTGGTTTGTTTGTTTGTTTAGGAAGTACATGGGCCAGGAATCGAACCCGGGTCTTCCTCATGGCAGGCAAGAATTCTACCACTGAAATACCCTTGCACCTTCCGGTCCTGAATATTTGCACCACAAAATTTACTCAGATCTCAAAATACATTAGAGCTTTCCTGATTTGGTTTGCTTCAAAGCAGGATTAGAAAAAATTAGTGGACCTGAATTTGTAACACAAAATTTACTTCTATCTCAAAATATGTTATAGCTCTCTTGGTTTGGTTTGCTTCTTTCAGAGTTAAATACAATTCCACAGGAGAGGGAAAAGCACTGGGTGATTTATTTTCTGACCATTATTTCCTATGAAGATTATAGCATTGTTCTATTTCCTTCTTACTGATTAGTGACGTCAGGTTCATTTTACATGGACTTCCAAAACAAAGCTCTCAGTCTGCAAATTAACTCAAAGTTAGTGTCATTTCCCTGTGCACGTGTCTTATTTTTTCAGTTATGTAAATGATCCAGATGGCAACAAGATTTTCTGAGATAAATAATGCAACATAAATTGAACAAAATCATACATGATTATATCTATGTCTGATGGTGGGAAAATGAAGACAGCACAATGTATTGTGATACAATATAAACTTTTGGAAACACAAGCATTTTTCCAAGTTTAATTTATTGTTCTGCCAATTACTCCTTGTTTGTTGTTGAACAAATTTTTTGTTTAAACATATTGCATCTAGATTCTCATCAGTAATGTAGTAACAGTAAAAGCTATCTTTTAAGGAACTTCTAAAACCCAGGGAAAATATCTATGGAATGTCTGGACTGATAACTCATAGTCAATTTTAATTCAAATTGTTTTATTATTTCAGTCTTAAAGTCAAAACAATGCAATCATCACTATAATAAGATCATTTCTATTTATGAACAAAATTTGCTTTGTAATTAAAGTGACTTAAAACCTTCAGGTTTTTGGAGGCAAATAGCATTTCTCATCTAGAATCTTGACCTATTACTTCATCATGACCACTAGTAAAAATCTTCTTATGTTTACCTTCATGTTTTGCACAGCATAGTTTTATTAAGGTTGTGGTTTGTTTTTTTCTCTTTTCCTTTGAAATTTACCTGCCCATCATTTAAGCTCCTGCTGGTCTCAACCTTCAATGACTTTGGATAGTATAACTTCCTGTGGCCTGAATTCTTTCTCATAGGATGCTGCTGTCGTTCTCCTCATTTATGATCCATGTTATGAGCAGGCTCTACTATCACATATATGGAGGATCTGGCATGCCATCTACAAATATCATTGGCAATGGAATCTCAAATGTTTTCTTCAGGCTTGTTTGACTGCTGTGTCTGCACCTCCACACCATGATAACAGGAAAACAGCATTTAATGTCAGTAGTGTAGCAATCAATTTATTTTTATTCCAAAATAAATATTCAAATGACAGTCCATTATCACGTAAGAGAGTTTAGTGTTTGAAAGAAAAAAGAACTGATTCATCCTGAAGTGTTCTTGAATCTGTTTCCTGATATATATATTTTTTCCTCATCTCTCTGTTATTCTGTAAGTTCAAAAGGTACCACTATGTTCAATTTCTAAACATGAGCTCACTTCGTTTCTATGCATGACTGCTTTCACAGATTTGTTTCACTTGAGCTAACATCTATAGCTGTTTATGCATCACTGCTTCTTGGTCATAATTAGAGGACATGCAACAAGGATATTTACGTTAAAAGGTGACAAAAATAAATCATTGGATGAAATGGAAGCATGCACTTTGAAATGGAAATATAAGCAAGTCAGTAATTCTCAAAGGCTGAATTTAGTTTTTCATTACAGGGTGTTTACAGAAACAAAAACATCAACATCTATATTGTCACTGGTTGGGATTTTATTGATGCTTATGACTTAGAGAGAGATCTTTAGATAATTAAAAAGAACTCATGCCAAAATGCTTTTTATAGACTTTGTTAATTTGACAAAATGGGGTGAAAGTAAACTTTGATAACTAAGGTGACATAAAAGTCGATGTATCTAAAAGTTTGCTATTTTGTTTACCTATGTTCATAAGTACACATATGTCCTCATGGAGCTATTATCTTCATAAATATATATTGTATTAAATCATTAATAAACTCAACATGTACTAGTGCGTTCTAGGCACTTTAATATGCACTGGAAATATAACAAAGGAGAAGCTCATATTGAGGAGACAAACACAATTAACACTCAGTTATAATATAGTAGTAAATTCTGCTGGGAGAGTGTACAGAAAGGGAACCAACTCAGTTTCAAGGGGAATCCACACACTTTATACTGAAAGTCAGGAAACTAAACCTTGAATGTTTTTGTTATCCCAAACATACTCACACACATGCACAATACACACACATGCACACACACTGATATGCACAAAAGTCACCTGAAGTTGAAATTTATTCATAGGTTAAAACCAAAAAATAGATAAGCATAGTAGTTGTAGCTTTGAACAGGATTTACATATAGGGAGAAGTGATCTTGAGCAAGTGATAGCTTAGATACTTTCTTTTCAGGAATAGGGTGTTATATTTTGAATATTGTGGGTTCTGCTTCAAGCCTCAGAGAACATACATGCAAACACACAAATCTGTATTAAATTCTCTTGTCCTTTGTCCTGAGAATACTTAGTGTTGACAACTTCAGGACCGAGACAAAAGAGAGTCATTATATATACATGTCTGAATCTTACACCCTACCCCACGGTATTTCCCTAACTGTATGGCTTCTCTAGATACACCTTGCCCCCAATGTAAGTAGCCCATTCATCAAATTCTACTTAACATTCCAAATATGAATGTGCCATTTGTTTAAGTACATAATCCTGACTGGCAGAGAAGGAACAAATGATTTTATTTGCAGGAGGCTTATCTTTATCACTATCCCTTAAAGAACATCCTACTCTATTATTTTGGCTGAAAAATGCTTTTCATTTGTTTGGTAAACTAAAATTTTGTCTTTTCCTTCACACCTGGATGCTGACTTTGTCTTTCTGAATCTGTTTGGAATCGAACAGTTTTCCAACAGTATATTTTTTAACATCTGCTTTTGATTGTATTGCTTTGTTATTTCAGATTCTGGAAAAAGGTACTGGTTCAGTCTGCTAAAGCTGCTGAAATACAATATACCAGAAATAAGTTGGTTTTTACAAAGGGGTTGCATTAAATTACAAGTTTCCAGTTCTAGGGCCGTGAAATGTTTAATTTAAGGCATCCAGAGAAAGATACCTTGCTTGGAAGTAAAGCTGATGGCATCTAGCGTTCCTCTGTCACTTGAGAAGGCACATGACTGGCATCTGCTGGTCCTTTGCTCTTGGGTTCATTGCATACAGCTTCTGATTCCAGTGGCTTTCTCTCTGAGCTTCTGTGGGTTCTTACTTGCTCCTCTGAGGACATCTCTCTGAGCTCTCAGTGTCCTGCAGGTCCACTCTTACATCTCTAGGGAATGTCTCTCTTTCTTTGGGCTCTGTGTTGGCTCTCTCCAAAATGTCTCTGGGAATGTTCCTTTCTAAATATCTCTGACATCTCTCAGCTTTTATTGTCTTTTTATCCTCTCTCAAAGGACTCCAGTAAAGAGGATTAAGACCCAACTTGAATTGGGTGGGTCCCATTTCCATGGAAACAACCTAATCAAAAGATACAGCCCAAAATAGGTCTGTATCCACAAGAATATATTAGAAAACATAGTCTTTCTGGGGTATATAACAATTTCAAACCAGCACAGATACTAACTAAGACAAAAATGTTGGGTTCTTTGTACTTAATGTCATCACCATAGCGCTCCCCCCATCCACAATGCATACACAATATTAGCTCTACACACTCCAGTTGAGGTAGACCCTTTCTCCACCCAATCTGTGCATACAGTATTATTTTGAAAAAGAAATTCAGCATCTAAGTTTTTAAGGGCACATGTTTGTAGTGCAATGCTGAGTTTATTCTGTGAAGAACATAGTCAAGAACACATCAATTAATGTTCTTTACATTTACAGTTAATTCTCTGAAAGAGTGCCTTTCTCTTAGCTCAAGGGGAAGGGACAAAATCTTTCAGCACCAGCCTCATTGTTGGGTCTCTCCAGAGGTAGCTAAAGGAAGATCAATGACTAACAATGAGTTCCTGGGCTTTTCTCAGCTGTCATTACACTCAGGGGCCCAAGATCATCCTCCACTGATGATTACTCAAATGTGATTGAGGAGACATTAACCATATATTATAAAATAAAACAACACATCTAATAGCAATGCAATCACCCTACACCACATGCTACTGTTTCAAAGACAGTGCCTGACACAGCACACTTAAGCTATCTTTTCTCTTGTAGTTAATCTTCTTACAGAACATACCAAGCTCAGGATTGATATTGACATGATTTTGTAACTGGGGTGAGAAAAGAATATCATCTAAGTTGTGAAGGGTAGTCACCAGCCATCAGAACTCAGGTGTCTGCTGAGTTTGCTCTCAGATAGTTTGGTCCTCATCATTGTGACTGATCATGCACTGATATCAGATGCTAAAGAACATGGTGATGCCACAGCCTCTGTGCTTCATATTCATGCAGTTTCTTCTACTTTATTCCATGCCTCCAGGTGTCTTTCAATTCCTCAGCTTTAAAACATTGTCCTGAGCCCTATTGAGGTGCATAGGCCTCTGTTAAGATTCCCTAAGGCATTTTTGTATATACTTTTGACTTGACATTCACTCATAAAACACAGCTATTTCGTATTGGGGTTGGGCCTTTTGTAGGTGTACAGTTACCCAGGCAACTGTTTTGGATATTGTGGTGGTTTGGAATGGTATACTTCCCAGAAAATCTTATTTTCAAAATTAATCCATTCCTCAGCATATAAACCTATTGTAAATATGACATTTTGATGATATTACCTCAATTAAGGTGTGGCTCAGCGTGGGTCGTAATCTGCTTACTGGAATCTTCTATAAGAGGATGAATAAAGAAAGAGACAAAGAAAGGCACTGAAGCAAGAAGCTGAAAGTAAGGAAACCTGGAAGAGAAAGGGAAACCAGCAGACACCACCATGTGCCTTGCCATGTGGGAGAGGAACCAAGGATTGCTGGTAGCCAGTCTTTGGCAGGAAAGCATTGCCTTGATTTGGACATTCTCAAGGCCTCAAAACCATAGATTTGTAGGATAATAAATTCCATTGGTAAAGCCAGTGCATTCTGTGGTATCTGCTTTCAGCAGCCTAACAAACTAAAACAGTCATACATGTGAAAGAGTCTCCAGTACCCTTATTTTTTGTCTAGGGCTTTCAGTTTGTCTGGATTTGGGACTTGATCTTCTTTCTCTAGGATTCAGGTGGTTTTAATTTCCATGTTCTGTGACAAATATCACACCATGGGTTGGCTTAACCAATAGGAATGTATTATCTCGTGGTTTCAGAGGCTAAAAGGCTTGTTTCCTCTAGCATTGGTAACATTCTGGTTGGTCAGCAATCCTTGGGTTCTTTAGTTTTCCCATCATATGGGGATGTCTTGTTCTTTCTCATCCAGATTCTGTTGACCTCTGGCTTCCAGATCCTCCCCATGGATTCTTTTGCCATGCAGAGTTATCTTTGCCTATAAAGAATTCAGCCATATTGGACTGTGCCCACTTTCATTCAGTCTGGACACAACTTAATTAACAACAACATCTTGAAAGTCCAGTTTCAAATGGGTTCACACACACAGGGCCAGGGGCAGGACCTAAACATGCCTTTTGTGGGGGACATGATTCAATCCCCAATATAGGCTTTGTGATTTTTTCTTTCCTTTTTACTAAACCTCTTCCACTTTCTAGTTATTCAAATACACTTCTTTTATTACCAATGTGAGGAAATCTAGTTTTTGCATTATTATGCATCCCTTTCCATAATATAATTTATGGCAGAAACTCTAGGCTATAAGTATTCCATTATTGAACTGAAATTTTTCTCTAAACAGCCTAGATTTCATAATAAAATTGTACCTGCTTTAATATTATTATCTCTGCAAAACATAAAAAAAATATATTTAGAAATTTGCTGTTGTCTCTAGCCTTGAAGCAATGAATGCCACTTATTGATTTGTTTGAAGGGCATAAGAAAACATGAAAATTTCAGGGTATGCCATTCTGGGATATTATACCTATTTTTAGCATATTTTCTCTGCAAGTAACAGGAATCCTGTCTCATAATAGCTTAATTGATAATAAAACATATGTTCTCATATAATAAAATTCTATAAGAGGTAGCCTCCAAAGATGGTTATTTCAACAGCAAAACATTGACTTTAAAGGCTTTGGACCCCTTCCACACGGATCCCCTGCTGTTGTTTTATCCTCAGGCTGGGAGTAAAATGGTTATTGTCAGTATTAATGTCACATTTACTAATATCCAGAAAAAACTGAGAACTCTCTGTCTTCTGGCGTTCTTTCTTCAAAGTGAGAAAATTACCAGAGTAATATCATAGTCCATTCCCACAAAATCTCTGGCAAGAGTCTTGTAAATTAATGCAAGATCACTTTATGCCACTGAGTTTTGCTTCCCCTGAGATATGATGGAGGGAGCTACAGGGAACAAGTATATGTTTGCAATAAAGTAGGATCTTTGGGAGGAGAATGGAATAAATGTTTAATGGCTGAACAAATAACATCTGTACCAATCTTGAAACGGTATTATTGTACAACACATACACACACAAACACACACCAATTTGTGGATGTGTGTTCAGTGAAGTTTGAGATGTTCTTGTTTTCCATGCTAAAGATTATAAATTTTATCCTATAGAAATTAGGATACCATTAAGCGTTTTTGAACAGAAGTATAAGATGATCATGGTTGGGTTAGAAAGATAAGCTTATCTTATGTGAGGTATGTGTATACATGGGTGGGGAGGAGAGCTAGACCCAAGAAGAACATCCAAAAAGCCACAAAAGGCTTTTAGGAAATTGAAGAGCTATAGCTCAAACACAAAGAATGACAGAGAGAAAGAATAAATTTATGGATTACTATTTTTTCCATATACTACTACAGCTTCAGAGGAAACAGGATTTGCCTCCTCAGAGCCAAGCTTCCATATCAGAGTGGGTTGGGTTGACCCTGGACTTCTGGACTTCTGGACTTGAGAACAATACAATAATGTGCAAGTCCCAGGTAGCATGGGCAAGAGATGAATTTCAAACACCCTCTTAACATAGAAAGTGAGAAATCTAAAATTGGATTTAAATTGAAGATTCATCAATCATAGGCAATTTGGATGGAACATAGAGACATATTTTGGGTATTGATATAGACATCAAATGGGTTCAGATTCCATATGCCTTGTATCAGTTAGGCCATCCGAAGAAACAGAACAGGGTGAGGGAGAGTGAGTGAGTGAGAGAGAGAGAGAGAGAGAGAGAGAGAGAGAGAATGAATGGAATTATTTAATAAAGGAAATTGGCTCAAGCATGAGGGGCTGGCAAGTCCAGATTCCACAAGGCAGGTGACAGGCTGGCAATTTTATTAAAAAATGATGTTGAATTCTTCAGTCTGAATTCCTTAGGGGAAGATGGCAGGCTTGAAAGTTTGGTAAAAGTTTATACTGAAGTTTTGTGGCAGATATTCCTCAGACCTCTGAAAATGTGAGTTTTTGCAGTTTTGACCTCTAACTGATTGGATAAAGTTCACTGGCATTACAAAGGGCATCTGCTTTGTTTGTGGTCAAGTGATTCTACATGCTAATACCAAGTGAAATACAAGATGGTAACAGCAGGGCTAGTGTTTGACCAAACAACTGAACACTATAACCTAGCCTAAACTAAGTCAACATGCAAAATTATCTTTTGCTTATCCTTAAGTCCTTTTTCTGACACTCATTTACAAATGGTAAAGAGCCTAGACTTTGTGATAAGACAGATCTGAAAGCACATCTTGCCTTTGATAATGAAAATCTGGGATACATTGTGTTATTTTGGAGACGGTCTTCAGCACAAACCTGGGCTTGAATCCTACTCTTAGAGTAAAGGGTTCGGAGTGGGGATGTTGAATAAATACTTGTTTGGGTTTTTCATTTTTTAATTTTATTTATTTATTTTTTTACATGGGCAGGCACCAAGAGTGGAACCCAGGTCTCTGGCATGGCAGGCAAGAATTCTACCTGCTGAGCCCTAGCCTGAGTTTTGTTTTGTTTTTTGTTAAACATACCAACATACAAACACAAACATTCTTACCATATGGTCATTCCATTCTACATATATAATCACTAATTCGTTATATCATCACATAATTGTATATTCATCATCATGATCATTTTTTAGAACATTTGCATCAATCCAGAAAAAGAAATAAAATAAAACAAAAATTCATACCTGCCATAACCCTTATCCCTCTATTTCATTGATCACTAGCATTTCAATCTACTAAATTTATTTTAACATTTGTTCCCCCTATTATTTATTTATTTTTAATTCCTATGTTTTACTCATCTGTTCATAAAGTAGATAGAAGAAGCATCAGACACAAGGTTTTCACATTCACACAGTCACATTGCGAAAGCGGTATCATTATACAATCATCTTCAAGAAACATGGCTACTGGGACACAACTCTATTCAGGCAGTTGCCTCCAGCCTCCCTATTACACCTTAACTAAAAAGGTGATATCTATTTAATGCATAAGAATAATCTCCAAGATAACTTCTCGACTCTGTTTGGAATCTCTCAGCCATTGACACTTTTTTTGTCTCATTTTGCACTTCTCCTCTTTGGTCGAGAAGGTTTTCTCAATCCCTTGATGCTGAGTCCCAGCTCATTCTCGGTTTCTGTCCCGCATTGCCAGGAAGGTCCACACCCCTGGAAGTCATGTCCTATGTAGAGAGAGAGAGGCCAGTGAATTTGTTTGTCATGTATGCTGAGAGTGAGAGGCCAGATCTGAGCAACAAAACAGGTTCTCTTGGGGGTGACTCTTAGGTCTAATTTTAAGTAGGCTTAGCCTATTCTTTGCAGGATTACGTTTCATATGAACAAACCCCAAGATTGGGGGTTTAGCTAATTCTACCTGCTGAACCACCATCATCCATGCCTGAGTTTGAATTCCAGTTTAATATGAAATGGTTTTGACCGTAGACAAGTTACTAAACTTCTCAGCACCTTAATTTATTCATCTGTAAACTGGTAATAATAATAGTACCTATAGTATAATGTTACTTAGATTAAATAATGTGTGTAGTTTACTTGCATGTGTTAATACTTCATTTTTTTATTTTTAATGTTCTCCTCCTCCTGGTTTGTCTGGAAGGATTATCAGACTTTTAATTATCTATATTGAAATTCTGACAGTTATAAAAAATATTCCTTAGCTAATTTAGATGTTGTGTAGCTTCTAATGTACTATTTTCTGATTCATTTATATTCTATATAATCACTTAAATTACTAAGGATGTATGACCTTGTCATATGAGTTTTCATCAAGTGTGACAAGAGACTATTAGCTCAGGATGTATATATACAAATAATTATACTTACTGACCTATCAGTAAGTTGAAGGTTTAAATAATTTTTAACATTATTTTTGAGTGAGTTATTTTATAATCTAGTGATTTAAAATAATTGCAGTATATACAAATGCCACTTAAAAAGTGCCACACGTTAGAAACAGTGGTATAACATTAACTTAGCAATATTTTACACATATTCTTAAAAACTTTATAATGTGGAATTTATATATTTAATTTTTTAGGTTATCTACAGTTCACAGAGTAAAAGATAAATAAAGATCTATGTCCCTTCCACTTAGGTTAGGAAATATTTCCTTTGGTACTCTCTATATGTGTATAGTCTTCCTAGAATCACTGTGTACAAAACCCAAAGTGCATGTTCTACTCTCTGGATGATGTCAAACAATCCAGAGTGTTCTTACCAATTACACTCTAACCAATGTAGGATAAAAATCCTAGTTGTTATTGCTGAGGCAATGTAACTAAAAATAAAAGCTCTTTTCAGCCCTGAACACCTCTGCACAGAGTTATCTTTCACAGGAAATCTGTTAAAAGATATCATAGATATCTTAAAGAAAGAAAAAATTTCACCCATTTATATAGTCAAGTACATAAGTGTTCTCAAGATAAAGATTACCTCATCTTCAAGTAAGGGAACTTGACAGTACCATTAGTTACATACAGCTCATTTTAAATTCTCCTAATAATTGGGGTAGCCTCCTATGTTTCCTAATTGCCTCTATCTAAAGAAATAATAAACTTCATATAACTCTATGGCATGTAGGTAACTAGAATCTGGAACTAGATAAGTTAAACGCTCAAGAAGATGGGAGATATGGGGTGCTATAGTTTTTAGTGTTTACATTTCAGAGAGCTGTTTTTACATTTCACTGAGAAAGACATTGCTCTGTTGTAAAACCTGCAAAAGATTACTTTTTTTTTTTTTTTTTTTTGGCATGGGCAGGCTCCAGGAATAGAATCCGGGTCTCTGGCATGGCAGGTGAGAATTCTGCCCCTGAGCCACCATTATACCACCTGTCTTTAGCTTTTGAAAGACTTACATATATCTCAAAGATGAAGAGAAATACTCTAAAATTCACAATTACAAATTTTCTAAAGCAAATTCTCTAAAAAAAAGAGAAGGGGGTGTCTTTTTTCCTTTTTGCACCAGGAAAACTTTTTCTTCTTTTTAAATTTCCCTATACCCTTATTCTATCCATATTAGAATGGGTTCAATTATGTACCCCAAATTAGACATGTTCCCACTGTTAATAGAACCTCTTGAAGATGTTAATTTTGGCTAAGGAGTGGCCCAACTGAATGAGGGTGGGCGTTAATACAGATTATTGGAGTCCCTTGTAAGTAAAAGAAGTTCAGACGAAAGCCGTGGGAAGGAGTGGGAAGTTGAAAACCAGTGAGAACCCAGAAAAGAAAGGAGAGGATATGGCCACATGATGGAAAAGCAAAGGATTCCAAGGATGATCAACAGCCAGAACTCTCCCAGTGCCAGGAGGAAGCAATCATTTCCATCTCCAAAACCCAGACAATAGGGCAAACTATGGTGTGGTGCTTGAAATAGTAGCCTGGAAAACTGAGACAACAACCTCAGCAATATTTGTTGTTAAAAGATTAAAATTTTATTTTTCACCAGTCTTTTAAATGTAAAGCTGCATTTTACTGGACTTCACTTTATCTTTCCAATAATAATGAGTTTGAGCATATTTTCATATGTTCATGGATAACTTCTGAAATGCTTCTATTGTAAAGATTTCTAGGACATTTTATGTATTCTGATGAAAAATTCTTCGTTCAATACAGTATTATTCTGACAGTACTTTTTTTTCCTCTTCAATGGAAGGTTTCTTTGAAATTTAACATAATCAATATTGCAATCATTTCCTTTACATTTTGCATCTCCTTCCTTGTTAACAATCCTTCCCTAAGGATGATGTGAAGGTATTCTTTTCTATTATCTTCTAAATGTTTATAGACTTTTAAAAAAATTTTAACTCTTTTATTCAAATGAAATTGAGTTTTGTGCATGCTGTGATATATCTGGTTTCAGTTTCTCCCATATGGAGGAATAATTGTTCCAGCAAAACTTTCTTTATATTATCTTTAACTACTGTAAATGATACAGTAATCAAATTACATGATTAACTGATATCAATCTCACTTATATATCTTAGAAAAGCAAACTTTTCCTACTTATCTAAAACACCTGCTCTGGAATAAATCAAGTTTCTATATGGATTTTTAATATCATCTTGGGCTCATTCTTAGAAACCAATGTTCATTTTTCTATTTCTACTGAAATATCTCAGATTTTTAATTACTTAAAATTTTATTTTACATCTTAGGATCTGATAAGGAAAGTCTGAGTATATTATTCTTTTTTTAGGAGTCCCTGCTATTTAAGTCATTTTCTCCTTTTTTTTTTCCTGCTTATCACAAATACCTACCTACTTGTGATTTCTCTTTTAATTTTATAGAATCTATAGATCATTAAGGAAAGAATTGACATTTTCTTGCTATTAAATCTTTCTTCCTAAGAGCATCATGTCTCTCTCTCATTGAACTTAGATAGGTTTTTCAAATGAGCTTCAGCAAGTATTGTAATTTCCACCATTTAATATGTATTTTACTTTAAGCCTTTATACAAATATCTCTTATCAGGTTAGATAGATTGGTAAGGGTTATTAACTATTTTCAATCTTTTTAAAATAACAATATTATTGCTCTCTTCTAATTTATTTTATGTTAGTGCATCACATTGGTCAATTCCATAATTCTAAAGTTACCTGGCATTCATGAAATTCATCATAATGGATCTTTCTATATAAAATTTTTAGTGCATGACTAGTCTCAGTTCACTAATATCAGCTCACTAATATTTATTTTAGGATGCTTGAATCAATTGCTATGAGTGAGAATTCTTCCACTGCTTTGTGTGGTTTGGGTATCAACCTTGTAGTACACTTAAATAAAGACTTGAGATTGCAACTTTTCTTCTATTATCCGAAAGCATTTATATAAGTTTACAATTAGCTATGCATTGCTGCTTGGTGAAATTAGTGCCATTTGGACTTTGTGTTATTTTGAGGGAAAATATTAGTTACTGTAAACAGGCTGAAGGTGGCTCCAAAAAAGTTATATCCAATCCTAATTCCTGAAGCTTGTGAATTTCACCTTTGTGTGTGTGTGTGTGTGGGGGGGGGGTGGTTGGAAACAGTCTTTGCAGACATATTTAGGTTAAAAATCTTGAGATAAGTAATCATTTTAGACTATCTGGGTGAGCCCAAAATCCAATGACACCTGTCTTTATAAGAGGAAAAGAAAAAACACAAAGGAGAAGGAAATGTGAAGTGGAGGCAGAGATAAGTGATGAGTGATTAAAAAAACATGTATTAATTCATCAGGAGGAGAAGGCCTACCAGTGTAAAGAATGCGGAAAGAACTTCCGAAATGGCTCCCACCTTTCAGAGCACAAGAGGATTCACCTGCCAGGAACCCAAGAGCACTGTCAGGAGTGTGGAAAAGCCTTCCCAGGCAAGGCGGCCCTTCTCAAGCATCAGAAAAGCCACAGTAAGGATTGTATTTATCAGTGTGAGGAATGTGGAAAGGCCTTCCGGTGTAAGTCAAGCATCCAAAGACATGAGCGGATGCATGCCGGTGAGAGGCCCTATGTGAGTGCTAAGTGTGGAAAAGCCTTCACCGACAGATCAATTCTTAATAATCACTGCAAAATTCATGCTGGAGAGAAACCGTATCCATGCACCAAATGTGGGAAAGCCTTCCGGCAGGTCACATCCCTGACACGCCACCAGAAAACACATGTTAGAAAGGGACAATAAACTCATGGTGTATGAAAGAGACTTTGGCTAGAACTCACACTTTCACAATCACCAGAGAAGTCAAAATAGAAGGAAACTACATCGGTGGACACTTGCTTCATTTTTCATCAGAGGTCTTCTATTAGAACAGTACTTCTTACCCAGAGAAAATTCTGTCCCTCCCCAATATCTGGAGACATTTTTGGTTGCCCCAGCTCTGTAGTGGGGAGCATCCTACTGGCATCTAATAGGCAGAGGCCAGGGATGCTGCTGAACAACCTACAGTCACAGCACAGCCCCTTGCCACAAAGAATTATCTGGCCTCAAGCTTCAATAGTGTTGCTGTCGAGTAACCCTGTTTTAGACAAAAGCCCTATGGGTAATTGAATTTGAGAAGGAATCGAAGAATAGTTTTCTGTGCTGTCCAATGCAGTGGTCACTAACTACATGTGGCTATTTAAATGAGTCAAAATTAAATAAAATTTTAAAGTCAGTTTCTCAGTCACACCAGCCACATTTCAAATGTTCAATGGCCAAATGTGGTTAGTGGCCAGCAGACTGTATTGTACAGATATAGAACATTTGCATCATCAGTAAAAGATGATGCTATACAACACTGGTTTATATCTCTAAGTTATCAGAATTATCACCCTCATAGCTTTGAGAAAGTGGGAATGTGGGATGCAGGTTGGGTAGACTGAACTTCTGTGTTCAGCACAGCTAAATATAGTATTTTATAACGTGCTATTGGAGAGTTTCTTTTGCATACTGGTGCGTTGAGCACTTTGAGTCTCAGGATTGGCGAGTACCCAGACCAGTAGACACCTCCATCATGTCTGGGGCAGAATAACCAAGGGCTTACTAATAATGCTACTGATAAAAGCTAACATTTCCTGAGCACTTCCTCCTGCAAGTACGGTGCTAGGCACTTTGAATAGATTATCTTATTCAATTCCCACCAGACTGCTATGAAATAGGAACTATTGTGATTCCCTTTATGTAGTGAGAAAACCAAGGCTTGTGAGAGCCTTTGCTGTTTTTTAAAGATTATTTCAAAACTTGAATATAGAGCAAGACGATTGCTATTTTTATATTGCACTCTTTCAAATTCGCACAATTTGAATTTTCACAAAACATGTTTTTTCTTTTTTGTTTTGTAAAAAGTATCTGTTTACATCTCTGTCTAACTGTCCTTGAGTGCAGGGAGCAGTTTGGGCTTTCTTATGGCAGGAGAGGACACAGAGGAAACTCTAAATTAGGGGTCAGCAAACCATGGTCCGTGGGCCAGATTTGTCCCACTGCGTTGTGTGTGCAGATACGTTCTTATTGGAACACGGCCGCATCCACTTGTTTACACGTCCTCTATGACTGCTTTTGTGCTCCAACAGCAAGAGTCATTGCGACAGTGACTGTGTGACCTTCAAAGCCTAAAATATTTTCCATGTGATCTCAGCGAAAAAGTTTACCAGCTCCTGCTCTAACTAACCGACCAACTGACATGAATAAGGGCAAAAGTGTGGAGTTGTTAGAGAAAGAGAGGAGATAAACTCTAGATTGGGGTTTGTGAGCTTTTACGACTGTGACCCACAGTATAAGATATAACATATATTTTGTATCGTGAACCAGTGCACACTATATACATGTGTTTATATGTGTGAGCGTGTGTTTGTAGATACTTGAAGGACAGGTTAAACAAAACAATACTTACCCTCATCACATGCAAGCACTTACTCTCTTTCACTTAAAAAAATGCTGATCAGAAACTTCCAAGCTGATTTCATCCACCGTCATAGTGTGTGATCCATGATGTGAAAACCACTGCCTTTATGGCTGGCAATACACACTAAGATCAGAACCTGCCATTGCCTCCTTTTTGAGATTCTCAGAGAGCGAGGGAGTCTACAGCCGCCAGTTGGGGCTGTGGGTGGTATCCTCATTGGAGGATGTATCAGAAAGCAGAAGGTGGAAAGCACCAAGATGTTTGGGCTGTTGCTTTGCTTGCTTCAGCAGTGGCTTGGAGAGCAGAGTGAGGTTCTAGAGATAAACCCAGGCTCTCTGGATTGCTTTCATGTCCTCCAGGACAGTTCCCTGATGCCTCCTCCCTGGCATTTGGAAGGTTGGAAGATATACAGATTCTCAGGAGTTGGGGTGGAAAGAGGACGGTTGGGTCTCTCCAAGGACTCCAGTGGGACTTAAAATGAGAACAGCCTTTGGCTAAGTGGCAGCATCCTTCTGGAAGTCATCTCAGGAGTGGGGCTAGGGTGGATGGTGAGGACTCCACGTGGCAGGTTATTACAGCTGTTGTTGTCTGAGCACCACTGGAGTGTGGGGAGGGTGGTGGATGGAGGGGATTCCTCTAGTGTAAGCCAAGAATGGGTCTGTATTATTCACCAGGGGTTTTGGTTGCAAGTAAAAGAAATCCAACTCACACTTGCTTAAGTGAAACCAACAGCACCAAAAGGAACTTACTGGCTCACAGACTTTGGAAGGCTCCTGGACTGAAGGATCTTTGACATGGTCAAAGGCTTCAGAGACTGGAATTGAGGATTTCATGTGGACAGAATGTGTTGCTCATCTCTTCTCTCTGGTTCTCACTGCATATCTTTGCCTTGACCTTCTTTTAACAGATGGGAGTATTCTCTGTGTAGAGGGGAACATCCAGGGGACCACAGGCAAAAGGAGAGTTCCTTTGTCCCACACACTCTGCATCAGAAGGGTACCTATTAGGCTGCTATAACCTGGGGGAAGGGTGGGGGAACCTAATTTTCTCTTTTTGTTTGAGAGGTTGTAGTGAGAACATGTCACTTTTGTCTGTGAATAAACAATCACTCTGGCTGGAGGGGACAACTAGGTGGAAGCATGGAGGTGAACCAGAAGGCTGTTGGGGTCACCAAAATAAGAAGTAACAGTGTCTATCTGGTGAGGGAACACAGAAGTGGATGGCTTCAGGGCAAGTAAGTTTGCTCAAGCCACTCTGCTAGGAATTGGTTGTGGGAGACGAGGTATCCTGGATGATACCCTGGATTCTGCCTTGAGCCAGAGTGAAGTGCTAAGATCTAAGATGAGCAAGTCATAGGAGGAACAAAAATAGGACAACAGGAGATTGGGTGAAATTGGTTTTTAATTAAGGTAGTGTTGGCAAGTGTGCATTAAATTGATAAATAGTTCATCAAAAAAAAAAAACATGTATTAAATTATTTCAAGGACTACTGAAACATTTTGCTTTTACTACTTTCCAGGGGCTTACACAAATTCTTCTCTGACCCCCTCATAATGTCTATATGTTGATAAACAAATGAAAACAAATGTATCATTCTATCCATAAATCACATGAAATTATTATTTGTCTTATTTTGTTTTCCACTAAATAGATTATTTGCCAGTGGAGAGACATATATCAGAGGACACACAGTTATATTTGTTTTCAAAGAGCAGCTGAGTCATTTTCCCAAATCAGGCTCTGTTCAAATGTCACCACCTAAGAAAAGAATGTAGAAAAATCTCTGTGAAGTAGATATTCAAGACACTTAGGTTTGAAGAAACAAGAAGGCTTGCAAATTGATGGAATGTGCTATTAGTTAAGAACCTGTTATTTATTTAGAAACTAATTTCAAAAATAAAAAACAGTAAGGTCTAAATCTTCCTAAACATTGTTGATTAGATATACAGGAGGTTCATCAGCACTGACGTTCAGAAAGCACTAGATAAAAACTTCTTTATTTTCTCAACTTAAAATTTGTAACCATTGTATTGTGCAAATGTGGGGAGTTTCAAAAAATAAAGTTGAAAACTGAAAAGAAAAGAAGAAGCAATATTGTAACTTACTTGACTGTTGAGGATTGCATCATGTACCCCACAAAAGACATGTTTATATCTTAACCCACGTTCCTGAGGGTGTGAATTCACTTGTAAATAAGACCTTTACAGATATTATTAGGTAAGTGTGGCCAAACTGAATCATGATAGATTTTAATCTATATGATGGGAGGCCTTATAACGAGAGGGAATTCAGATAAATTGAGTCAGAGAAAGCCACAGGAAGAAGCAAGAAGTCAGCAGAAACCAGAAGAGCAGACACAAGAGGAGAGAGAGATTGCTATGTCAAAGATGGAGGACTGTCATTCCCAGAAAGCTGATAACTCCAGGAAGCTGTATGGCCTTGCAGACATTTTGATTTTCGATGTCACACTGCAAATCCATGAGACAATGAATGTGTATCATTTAAGCCAAGTCATTGTGTGTCATTTGTCTTAATAGTTCTTGCAGACTAAGACAATGCCCAAGGATATATTCCAGGAGAGTCAGAGTTGATGCAGGTATTAATGTATTTGTCTCCATCTAGTACATGTTCCTTCACAATATTACACCTATTCCAGAGACCTGGATATTAATATTATCAATAAATGTAATGTCCTAGGAGATTATGAGAGAGCCATACACTTGGAATGTTTTGTTGGATATAACTAAAACAGAAAAATAGGACATCAGTAAGATAATATCTTCTTTCTACATAAATGCTTTTATTCAGTTACTCCACACGACTGCCACTGGCAAACAGAAAAACTAAAAAAGGATAAAACTACTTCATAAGGCCAAGTCACAAACATGACCAACCATATAGCTCACACAATGGAAAGAAGATGGTCAGATCTTCATAAACACTCAGCAGTTTTTCTACTCTATAGTTATAAACTCATAAATATCAAATTTTATACTTCTATAGAGTATATCTCTAAACATACTCTTAAACTCTTTAATGTAATATATTATAATGCATTCTCAATACATTTGCACTTGAAAATATCTAAAACTTTCATCATCCAATAAATAATTCATTTTAAAGTAATTGCGTTATGTGTATATTTAGTTCACTGAAATTCTGCCCAATTCAAAAAACAAAAACAAATCCTTTGATTATATCTTTCATTTAACCATCTGTTTTCAATATAAAATATTTTATTTTCTATTTACAAAAGTAATTTTACAGCCATAGCTTATTTTGTCATTGTGTCTTTCATAAATAGTTCTGCTAGTAAGGTGTTACCCGGGCAGTTAGTGTAGGTATTCATTTAAGTTTTGTTTAGTTTAGTTCAGTACTGTATTATGAGAATTTTCCGTAATTCACTATCTTACTTTTTAGAAGAGGAATTAATGTGATTTCAGATTTCTTAAATGTAAGCCTTAAGGATGGTTCTGAAATAATTATAAATAACTACAAAATACATAAAATGAAATGATTTGTCTTAATTCTAACAAAACTCTTTCATTGTGAAGATAAATGGTTATAGTGTTTCAAACATGTTCCTTAATTTTATGATATTTATATATGTATATATACATATATGCACACGTATATATAGATACACACACAAACACATATATGTATAAATTAAGACAATATTTTTCTACTTTATCCCCCATTTATAAGTTAACAATCAAAATATATTTCTGTACTGTCTGTTTTGCATTTTGTCATGCATGTTAAAACTCTCACAGAACAAAAGCTCAGATAATTTGAAGGATATGAAAGGATACTAATGCAATCCTAAGTGCTGAAAATTTAAAAAATAATCACTTTAACCATAATAATCCTTACTGAAAATGCATTTGGAAATTCTGTTCCTAAAATATTTGACATTTTTAGTGTTCGTTTGAAAAGATTATATGAAACAATATCATTGAAGATCGGAAATTTCTGAATTCCTAGTTAAATATTTCACTTCCTCTTGAAGTTGACCATTTAAAAATTAAGCTGGGATATTCATTTAATGAGAGTTAAAATAAATATTTTTAGAATATTCTTTTCTCCATAATTTAATCTTTTGCAACAAAATTAACAAGCACATGGTCTCCATGGTCCTGTGAAATTTATGCAGTATATCAGTATTTTATTTGCCATTATTGTTAAAAAAATGTTGACAATTATTATAGCATGCAAGTAGAAAGCTGTAAAAAAACAAGGGGATGGGGTGGTGCAATGGTGGCTCAGTGGCAGAATTCTCACCTGCCATGCTGGTAACCCGGGTTCAATTCCCAGTTCCTCTCCATGCAAAAAATAAGTAAGTAAATAAGGGGATGAAATTGGGATCATTTGGGCATCAGACTCCCTATTTTACATCTTTAAATCCCCAAGTCCCAGAGAGGCTATACCATTTGCCAATGGACAGATATGTTATGAATGATGGAGCTGGAGATAAGCTTCAGTCTCCTGACTCCCAGAGTAGAATAAATATGGTTACTTCCACCTAGCAGGAGAGAGACCTAAAATTGAACTCAAAAGGTTAAGATTTCAGATCCACTTTTGTTTCTTGATATTGGCATGGCCATTATATTTTCTGAATCTCATCTTTCTCATCTACTTAGTGGAGATCATAATAATTACATTAATGTTTTCCTGGAGATTTGGTGGTATAAGAAATATGAAGTAACTTTTAAATGCTCTACTGCTATTAAGCACCAATTATTTAAATATTGCCATTTCATCACTGTAAGTTTTCTGATATGAAGTTATAAATATGGAAGATCTGTGAGTGTTTTGTTTAATTAATGATATTTTCATTTTAGACATACAAACTTAATGGTGCAAACTGTTACCTACTATATGTCAAAATCTCAATAGCTGTTGTGAATCTGAAACTCAATTTTGGGTTGAGAAAAATTAAACAATGCCTCCTATCTGAGCTATAAAAGATAATACCCAACTCTTTGATCTCTTTACTTCTTCATGACCATTAAATTACCATCTCAGCAAAATAGAAACCTCTACCTCTAAAGAACGTGACATCTTTACAAATCACAAATGCTTATTAATATCATTGCAGATATTAGTGAAGGTTGCTGGGTAACGTCTGATGAGGGAGAATATTTACTCAGTTTCTTATGCTCACAGTTGAGGTCTTCTGCTCTCAAATTCCTGCCTGTGGTTGTGTCCTGCAGAGTGGCAGACACAGTCAAGTGCGGCAGCTCTACAGCTCAGCACAGGGATCACTCACTCTCGAGTTCCCTCCCTCTGGGGTTCACTCACTCTCATTTTCTCCTCTATGACCTTGTGTCAACCCTGTTTGCTCCATGTGGAACAGTGAATCAACTATTACAAAAAGAAAATGAAGAAGAAAATAGTTGTTCTAATGTGAAAAAATTATTCTTGCACATATGAGGAAACAAATTTGAAAAGCAAGGCAAAATGAAATTCTGGTAGAAGAAAATCAAATGAGAGAAACAGCTGCAGCAAAGATGGTAATGAGAGAGAAAGCATAATTAAACCAGATGTTGTAAAACATGCAATTTTTAATGATATACAACATTGATTTAAAATACAAATGTAAATAAAAGGGGATGAATTGGAAGCATAATTAAAAGCAAAACAGAAAAAATAAACTAGCTAAAAGCTAAATTGCCTAGACAACAAAATATTAGACTCATTTAACAGTATAATTTAAATCCCAACTCTCAATTTCTCACTTGAACCCAAATTTTGTACTCACTTAGATGACCAGTTTCTTTTCATCCTGAAGCTAATTATACCTGCAGTATCTGGACAGGCACACTTTTTTTTTTTTTTTACCTTCTGATCTTGCAACTCCCTCATTGACTTTTGGTGGCATTCCCTACTTGTACTTTATTTGTGCTAATGTGTAGTCTGGTAAGTGCCCCAATTCCACACATTTGCTGATTGGATTATCATTGTCAAAGACTATTGTTGAGGCAAGATGCAGGGAATGAGATCATTGGACGAAGTGAGGGAGAGCACTTGGGAGAGCAGAGGTGGCTGGAAGGTTGGATCTACTTTAGAAGGAGAGAGTAAGAGTGTGGTCAGAGGTGGGATTTGCATGTGCTGCAACCCTGGAGACAGCCAGGGTCACCTTGAAGCCACAGTGGTTTCCTGGACAAGCTTTGATATATGGATGTGTATATGTATGGTGTGTCTATGTGTGTGTGTACTTGCATGTGTAACATGAACTCTCCTCCAAAGCAGCAATCTTAATTAGATATTGAGTTTTAGAGAAACCCAGCCAAGCCCAATCATATCCCCGGAAGATATGATGCAATATTAAGTGTAAAATCAATTTCACATCTCCCAAGTCAATAGAATGCTGAAAACTGTATTATATTTAAGATACTGAACAAACATAAAACACAGTGTAGATGGAGCCACTGGCAAACTGTCACTGCAAACATGGATAGCAATCTACAAGCACAGTGGAATGTTCTTCTAACAGTCTCTATCTTCATGATGATTCCACAGGTTCCATAGGTGATTCTAGTATTAAGGAGACATAGGCATCCCACAAACAAAAGGAGCAGAGGTTGAGGAAGTGTGCACTGGAATTTGATCAGCAAATTCTTCACAGAGAACATAGCTGGAGGCTGGACTGCCATTCTGCTCTTCCTAAAGAATAAATATTGGTGAAATTGGCTGTGCATGTAGCATGGCTGCTCATCATCCTCGGAGTCTTTTATACTCCCTGGGGAATGTAGAGAAGACTGCATGATTCATTCATTCCGAACTACCACTTCACAAAGGATGGAGTCTTCCACAGACCACCATAGCTCCACCATACCAAGACAATGCTGAGAGATGGTGAGATGGACTTGAAGCCCATCAGAAGGAATTCAATGGCCTACACAATATGCAAAGATGTCCCAGAAGCTGCAGAGATTGACCAAACAGCATCTTTGTTTGACATTTGAGCATATTATAAATAATAATGATGATGATGATAATGGTGATGATGATGATATCAATAATTAGAGCACTAGGGCCCAAAAGAAAAATATTTATATTAATACAAGGAAAATAATTTTAACACTAAGTGAATATTTTCTCAGTAAGAATCCTAAGAATAGTTCATTTTAAAGAAAAACATGTCTATGAAATATACATAGGTAAGAGAAAAAGAAGTTCTTTAAATTAAAATGAAATCATATGTACAAGTAGAAGAGATACAAAGTTGGATTGGCAATTTAGGAGGCCAGCTCCTGGGACTAAACAATTTATTTGCCAACTCTTTATTAGGGGCTTAAAATAAGTCATAAATTATTATCAATGATTAGTATCAGTTAGGGCTGTCTCATGAATGTTGCAGAAATGGAAATGCAAGCTATCCTGGAAGCTTTAACAAGTGGGCTCTTTCTTGACCTGAGGTCTGGGAAAAGGGTATATTCTGATTCCATGCTTGAGTCATCTTTCCCCTTCATTAGCTATGTAAATGAGGGCCAATTATTTAACTCAGTGTGTCTGAGTTTCCTCAGCTTATGGCAATAATTGTATGCAAAACATGGTGTTTCGTGATGATTTAGTGAGTTAATACCCCCAAACACTTAATGTCTAGAAGACAGCAAGAGCTAGGTGTTGTTAAACTTAAGTATTGTTATAGCCATTGTTTTAAAATCTTTAACCCTTTTGTTATTTAATTTTTGTGTATTTTGAAACAGTTATCTAGATATTGTCCTCAAATGTTGCATGCTATGGGCAGATGTGTTAACTTAATTATATTCTAAATATGTGTATATGTACATAAATATTCTGAATTTACACTTTATGGGGTATTTTATCATTTCATCTCAGTATATATATATGTATATATATATATATATATACATATATATATACTGAAAAGAAAAAATAAAGCCAAGAAGTGTCTTACTTGAATTCCGCACACACAGGACACACAAACAAGTGCACACACATACAGAGAATTGACATCTTCATGAAAAGTGTCAGTACAAAATAACCCTATTCATCTCCTTATGAGTTGTACAATAGATATTTCAGACTTTTTAATCTTTTTTGAGATGCTTTAGTTCTAATAATTTCTTATGAATCTCTTATTTTCTAAGTGGTAATATTTTATATTTTATGTAAATACATGTACTGTTATCAGTACTTTATAGTAATTTTTTTTAATTCTAACAATCTCATGAAATAGAGACTGTCATCATTCTTATATCACAGAGGCAGAAAGTGGGCTCTAGGGAAGGCTATGCATAGCCCAAGGTCACATAGCCAGTGGGAGGGGACGTGGAATCTGAGCTCAGGCCACCTGATTCCATACTCTACTTTTCCATTTCTTTAGCATTGGACTCTAAGAAGCAGTACATGTAACTGAAGTAAACTAAACCAAACTTAAACTAATTTGAGCATATCAAATTAGTTTCCTTATCAAATACTTAAATTTGTTGTGATTGATAATTATGCACTTGGATTTCACATATATTAACTCATGCAGTCCTTATAACATTGATAGCTAGGTATCTCAATCCTATAAATAATTCAGTCATAAAATTATCCAGCAGTCTTATGTTGGTCTCTCTAGTTTTGTTAACTAGCTAAGCAAAGACTGTACAAATGTTCACTAAGCTTCATCTTTTGAGTTGTGGAGAGAGAAGTGGGATTAGAATGAGGAGAATTTCACTTAAAAATGTGTATACTTGTATGCATATTTAACATATATGTGCATATATATATATATATATATATATATATACCGTTATAATATAATAAAATATTATTACATTTATAACAAAAATACTTTAGGGAATGTATATAATCATGATGATGATCCATTTGCTTCTGTAACTTAAAAAAAAACATATTGGATTTAATTTATGTCTCTGTCTTCTTTGACTATAAGCATGTCACTGTGTCCAAAAGTACAATGACTCAGTTGGGATTCTGTTATCACTCACGAAAGAAGGCAGAATATTCGTCAGTTGACTAGGGAATGCCAAAATATGGTATGAATATTAGTCAGAATTCATTTTCAAAGAAAATATGAACTGTTTTTAAAGTCCTGTGCATAAACCCAAAATAAAGCAATAATGATCAATACTATGTTGTCAGTAGTATTTTCTAATTTACAAATAATTTTACGTTTGCTTGTTGTTATTTAAGGGAATTAAAGCAGAGTGTTTCACAGCCAATCAAATGATGAAAATAATCTTGAAAGAATACTTTTTCCTAGGCTTTTGAGGCTGGATCTAAATTTGAGATTTAAGAAAATATAGAGGGTGAGATTACTATTTGTAACTGTATTGCAGAACATGATATAAAATGTTTCACAAAATAGCAATGTTAGAATACCGTGTATGGGGTGGTGCAATGGTGCGGTGGTTCAGTGGTGGCTCATGGTTTCCAGCCATGCTGGAAAGCAGAGTTCAATTCCCAGTGTCTGCCCATGCGAAAAAAAAAAACAGCAGTGTGTATGTCTGCATGAATATTTCCTTAAAATTGATCTAAAGATGGTCACAATGGATGAATGAGAACTAGATTGGCTTCAGAGGCCTGATAACAAATAAAGCAAAATAGCAAAATTATTTATATGGAGAAATTTACCTGGCTAATGCATTTCAAAAAGTAAGTTACATATCTATACACATTCTCTCTTTCTTCTTCCTCCCTACCATCCTGAGCAACCAATAAAGAAAACATTTTTACTAATTTCAAAATTCATCGATGCATAATCTAACTCAACCTATCTGTATAGCTCATTTGAACAACTGAAACACAGGGAGCCCATAATAAGAAAGAGGTCCTTTAATCCTAGCGTATAGTAAGCAATAATCAAAAAGTATTGGCAAAGTCCCATGAGGGATGGGAGAAAGGATACAGAACTATTAAACCTCACCATTAGGGAATCCCCTGATACTGTGTCAAATTTTAGGGACACCCAAATCAATAGGCCTTACCTTCAATCCTGAGGCTGACTCTTATGAAGCTAATGTAGGTAACAGAGAAGTTTAGACTACCTATAGACATGCCTAAGAATTACTGCTGGAGGACCTCTTTTGTTGCTCAGATGTGGCCTCACTCTCTCTAAGCCCAACTCTGCAAGTGAAATCATAGCCTTCCCCCTATGTGGGACATGATGTCCAGGGGTTAAAGTATCCCTGGCAACATGGGAGACGGCTCCCAGGGATGAATCCGGCCTTGGCACCACGGGATCAACAATTCCATCCTGACTAAAAGGTGGAAAAGAAGTGTAACTAATAAAGTATCAGTGGCAGAGAGAGTTCAATAGAATTGAGAGGCTACTCTGGGGGTTGCTCTTATACAAGCTTCAGTTAGAACTTGTTACTTATCATAACCTGCCAAACCCCAACCAAGACCATTCCAGTCAATCCTAAATAACACCTAGGGCAATATATAAGAATCCACAAGTGTTCCAGGCACTAGAGTAATTTTCCAGACACTTACAACCTCCTGATGGGTCCCTGGTCCCAGACCCAGAGGGCCCAGCCTCTCCAGGACATCAGCTAGTTTCATCTCCCTACCCCATATTAGTGACAGACCATTCCAATATGAAAAAGTTAGAATGGCCATAGTCCAAGCTTCCATAAAGAGAGGAATGGAAAGATCAAAGGTGATGGTGGAGTTATACAGAGAAGATAGGATTTAACAAATGAATATGAATGCTGAATCATTAAATTGATATCTCTTTTAGTCTCCAGTATCTTAGAGCAGCTGGAAGTAAAAACCTAAAATTTTGGAATTGTAACCCATGCCAAACTCTGAAATATGTTCTACAACTAATTGTGGTGCTATGTGTTGAAATTTGTTGCTTTTTTGTGTATATGTTATTTTTCACAAAAAGGAAGGAAAATAAATCAATTGTGGTGATAAAAAAATACTTAAACCTTCTAGCCTCCTATATTTTGGAGCAGCTAGAAGGAAAAAAATCTGAGATGATCATATGGTAGCCCATGACAAACTCTGAGATCTGTACTGTAACTACATGTTGAAGAGTGCTTTGTAAACTATTGCTTTTTTATTTCTTTACTTTGTATATATGTTATACTATACAATAAAAAGTTAAAAAAATTCATTGATTATTGATATGTTGCCAATAATTATGAAAATGGAACTATAAATTGAGCGTGTAAATGCAAATAAATGTCTTAGGGTTTATCCATTTCCATGTTTTCTGATTGCAAAACTCAGAATTAATGCAATATTCCAAGATGTATTTTAGAAAATAGACACATAGAAAACTCATAAAATCTACATACATTGTAGCAAAGATCACAAATCTATGAAATGCCTGCACACTAATATAATTACTCTCTTTCAATATACTCTGAAAGAAGCAAATTATACAAGTTTATTGACCAGGAATGGTTCCCTTTTGAATAAAGCAAAGAGCAAAGTTCTGTTCTTTGTTTTAATTCTGTGGGATCATGATATGCTGCTTTGGTATTTGACAAAGAAAAAAAAAAAAGATTGCATTCCCTCATGAAAAAAGTATTCCTATTGTGGGTAAAAGAAATTTGGAGATACTCCTGGATTTAAGAACCACATACTTTTCATTTTTATTAGAGAAGTATATGGACAATTGAGTTGTTTCTATCTTTTTGTAATTATGAATAATGTGCCATAAACACCAAGTGTAAATATCTAATCACTGCTTTCAATTGTTTAAGTTATGTACCTAGAAATGGATTGTTGAGTCATATGGGAATCCTGTGTTTAAATTTCTGAGGAACTGCAAAACTAGCTTCCACAGTGGCTACACCATTTCATACTCCCATCAATAATTAATGAGTGATCCTATTTCTTCACAACCCCTCCAATACTTGTAGTTTATATTTTCTTAATAGTAGCCATTAGGAGGTGTGAACTGGTATCTCACTGTGGTTTTGATTTGCATTTCCCCAATGACTAATGATGCTGAGCATCTTTTCATGTGCTTTCTTGTCATTTGTAACATCTTCTTTGGAGAAATACTTATTAAAGTTTTTTGCCCATTTTTTAATTGAGGTGTCTTTTTGTTGTTATTCTATAGAATTTTTTTACCTTTTGGGATATTAAACCCTTATCAGATATATGTTTTCCAAATATTTTCCTCTATTGGGTTGGTTGTCATTACTTTCTTGATAAGATCCATGATGCACAGAAGATTTTAATTTTGATAAAGACTCATTTATTTCCTTCTGTTTTTGTTATTTTTACTTTGGGTGCAAAGTTTAAGAAACCATTGCCTAGCACAAGCTCCTGGAGAAGATTTCTTAAGATTTTTTTTAGGAGTTTTATAGTTCTGGCTCTTATATACATCTTGTATTTTATTCATTGTTATTTGATTTTTTTTATATGGTGAGACTTAGGCCTCCTCCTTCATTATTCTGCATATGGAGATCAGTTTTCCCAGCACACTTTGTTGAAGAGACTATTCTTTCCTGATTGAGTGGATTAGGCACTATTGTTGAATGGAGATCCTGACCTGTTGGGTGCCTCAGAATTATGTTCCTCAAAATCAGAGATAGAATGTTGACTATTTGAGTCTTCTTTGTAGGAACAGCTCATCTTCATTAAGTGAAAGCTAATAAATTGTAAAAGAAAAAAATCATAGATGGAATACAGAAGAGACTTGAATTAGGGGGCAGGAAACAAGCAGTGAATATGATTCGGAGTAAAAATACAAAGCATATCCATTCAGGAAGAGATGACAGATATAAGTGATGTAATATATGATTAATGGAAGTTAAGAAAGCAAAAAAGGACCATCAGGAAAAAGAGGCATTGAGTAAAAGAAATCCTTTTAGAATTCTTTTCTGAGCTGAAGAATAGATTTGAATTCACAGATTGAATGCATTTACTGAGTTAAATGTAAGATTGATTTGGGAAAAAAAATGACATCTATTCTTATTTTAGTAAATTCCTAAACAACAAAGATAAGATTAAAAATCACTAGGCATAATACTTATTGGAAGTAAAGGGTTGAAAAATGATTCTAATAGCTGTGTCACCTGCAAGGATGGCTCAAGATTAGATCCTTTGGCAGAATATTTGTTTTAAATTTTATTTGAGGAATCCCAAGATATATGAGAATCTGGTGTAAAATACTATGAGCATGTGCCTCGTTGTGATTTTTAAAATCAATAATGAATTACTAATATTTATCAGATAGAGTTGCACTAGAAAACAGGAACTAGTTAGCAAACCTGGCAAGCATCATGGCTAGCAAAGTATGAAATCCAAGCAGACTTCTGAGAATGATGTCTTGCTTTCCTCAATTGATCTCCTCACTCAATCACTAATGATCATGTGTGTCCAAAGCTCTGTGATTTGGAGGTGTTTGACAACTATTTGGAAATCACAAGAAGTGCAATATGCTGTTGCTATAGATGCTATATTGCTTCCCTTTTCTGAATGCTTTTTTTTTTTAAGGCTAGTGGATAAAGTACATTTTATCTTGGTTTTTTGATTGATAAAGTGGTTTTGATTTTATTCACTTTGAACCAACTGCTGCTGCTGCTTGGAGAGTTGAGGGCATTTTGGAGAGTTGTGTCAGCAGCCTAATGACTGGCAGATCCTCATGATATTATTTCAAAGACAGTATTTGATAAGGGAAATTTTGGAGATGAAAAGTTCTCAAAAGATTTGATACCAACATACTTGAAAAGCTATTCTTGGTTTGATTTATTAACCCAGCTAAAAACAGGTACCGGACCAATCAAATTTTGGGGTATAATTGTGGCTGGGTTAATCATGGTGTTCAATTCAGCAAGACAGAAAAAGCAACTATCTTTACCAGACCCTAATGATAAGACTATTTTACATTTTTGTGAAGCTAATTTAATGTTTATAGAGAATACATACACTCTCTAAAGCATTCTGTTAGCTTCTATGCATCAAAGATCAGAAGAAATATGAATTTGAATGTGATACAGAACAAAATGAGGCCTTGAGAAATTTTAGAAGTTCTACTGCAAATAATTTTCTTAGGACTACTTCATAAACAATGATTAATAAATAGTTCATATTTTTCATATGAAAACATGACAAAAAAAGTCAACTCACAGTGTCTGGGGGTTGTATTGTACTTGAAATTTTGTATTCACAAGTTACTTAATTCCATGGCTAGCTAGAATCCTCTTGTGAGCCCATTGCTAGCCTATTTGCATACCTTTGGTAGGGGCAACGCAACTATTGAAAGACTTCACATAATTCTGAATCTCAAACAGGTTTGGCTTAATGGGTATGCAGTTTCACAATACCTCACACTAATAAGAGTCCATGCTTGGTTCAATGCTTTGTGGTCATTATCTCAAAATTCTTAATACTTTTTGAACAAGACGCCCCATTGTTTTCAATTTGCCCTGAGCCCCACAACTTATGTATCCTGTCCTTCATCAAAAAATTTTATAATATGAAAGGTTGTTTCAGACCAACATTCCAGTGAGGATGGAGTAGCCTGACAATTAATTGATAAACTGGAAATGGTTTTCTAGAACAAAGCCACTAGTAGCTCTAGCAGAACACATCCTGTCTATGACCAGATCTGTGTTCAGGACCAACAAATTGAAACTTCAGAACAGCTAACTTTTTGAAGGATTGTTCATTGATACGACATAGCATAATTTTGTCCCCCAATTAAGCAAAGTATGCTGCTTTATTTAATTAAGGAATTCCCTGAACCTGAATGATTTGGTGCTATTTGAATTTCTCCTGATATTAACCTTATTGATGATAATGGTTAAGTAGGTATGGATAAATCTATAAATTGGGCATAATTAAAATATATATCTGACGGTGGGGCAAAAATTGAGCTCTAAGTCCCAGAGCAATGTTTGCAAATGTATGAGCTCAGGAAGTCACTGCGTTGTCAGCGATATGAATACAGGTAATTAAATAACTAATACCTATATGTGGTGCATAAAATTATGAATGTCTCCATGGGAATTCCAAGAAACAATTAAAGTGTACCATGTAGATAACTACTAGAACAAGCCAGTCTCTTGCACAAAGGAAAAAAGATGCACACAAAAAAACTGAAATTCAAAAGCAGATACACTATTCTGGCCCCTGGAGTTGGTTACTTGGAAATGTGTTGGGATTGGTCCTTGAAGTGCTAAGCTCTGTATCTTTACATTGAAAAATGATGCATTTCTTTACTTCTCAGTGAAGCTGCTAATTTAGTTAAAAATATAGAGTTTTAACTGGAAACAAATAAGCTAAAGAAGGCTTTGGATTAAAGTCAACCCAAAAAAGGTGGGTGAATTACACAGAAGCCTTACAAGCAGCTCCAAGTGGCTTTAAAGGGATCCTGATTTGAATAGAAACATATTCTACTTATGAGTTTTCATAATCTTGTAACTTAAGACTCTGCTGAGAATCTCATTAAATGTAACAACACATTGTGTCTTAATTTTCTCTTCCAAGTTTAAATTTTCATCGGCTCAAGGTATACACATTTCAAAGCTAAGAATGTAAACAAACAGGCCAAAACCACAGCATGATCCATTATTCTTATGTTTCTTATCAAGCATGAAGTGAAGGCCTGGTAGATAAATGGAGTTGGCATTTAAACAACTATTATTGAAAGCAAAGAGGGAGAAAGAGGTGGTGATATGGGAGTGAACAGCTGTTTGTCGCAACTGAATTGGTTAAATGAGTACTTCAGTTGAATTTGAGCAGCAGCAAAGGAAGTACACATTTAAAAATGATTCTGGGGCAGGCCACGGTGGCTCAGCAGGCAGAGCTCTTACCTGCCATGCCAGAGATCAGGGTTCGTTTCCCGGTGCCTGCCCATGCAATAATAATAATAATAATAATAATAATAATAATAATAATAATAGGATATGCTGGCAGAAATAAAAAAGTAGGTAATGATGAAGTCAAACATATCTCTCTTTCCCACCTAATCAAAATTATATTTAATCTTATTATATCCAGTTGTATCCATCTTGAATTGAACTTCTATGACCAATGATGGGGAGATATTGCTGATCACAGCTCTATGTCAATTCCTCTGAATTTTTATGTGTTCCTTAGGTACAATGAAGCTGGATGGTGATTTCAGCTAAGCCTTCCTGGACATGCTCTTAGGGACCTAGTGGAAGAGATGATATCATTGTTCTTTATATACTTAGTCCTACTTCTTATTTTGGGAATGGACAAAGGAGCAATTACTGGGAAGTCTATTTATTTTGCCTTCCTTGTGGGTGGATAGTATGGCTGGAACAAAAAACTGCCAACATGAGATGTGGTATCTTTATTAAAGCAGGTAACAAATGAATGCAAAAAAGGGTAACTGGGGCAAATAATGAAGGTGCAAAATATGCTTAATGTCATTGGAAAAAAATAGTATTACTTATCCCCTGAGAGAATATCATCATCATCATTGCAATAATATTAGTAGTTGTTTCTCTTAGATGTGCAACCGATTCATCATTGAAGCTGGAGTAAGGCCTCTCACTTGTTTTTCTCTGATAAGGAGAATCTGGCTAAGTCAAACTATGAGATTGACTGATGAACTCTATTCCAGTAATTTGGAGAAAGTACATGAAATAATATACCTTTATGACCCAGCTGAAGAAAACAAGTTGGACTTCCTTTTGGGGTCATGTTTGTTAGCTATATTTATCACATTGGTTCTATTATAATATTAAGAAAATATAACTTTGAATCACATTACATATATTGTCACTGGAAACCAACATTTGGTATTTTTTCTTGCTAAGAATGAGGTTGATATCTTGTTAAGGTAAAAACCAGGTTATGAAGTGAAGTCTACACTACATCTACCTTGTACTTAAGAATCTACTTTACTCTTTTGGTTAAATCAGATGTAAATATGGATGTAAATACAAACATGCCAAAGTTCTTGAAATCAAAATAGTCCTGAAAAGAGTGAATATTGTCCTCTTATAGTAGTTACATCAAATTGTATCTCCACTCCTTGAATTTAAGAAATGTAACAACTGCTTTTTGCATGGCATACTCAAACTCAATTGTACCTAGTCTTGTAAAGTACTCAATAGCATTCTGGGAAACAAAATAAGTTTGAGTGCATATAATATATTGAAATTGCACCTGGAAGTATGCACCTTATGGTGACAGCCTTTGCAGTAAATTAAACAACAATAACCACAACAAAATAAGTAGAATATGGAGACTTTGGAAACTGGAATTGTTGAATAGATCAGAGGTTTTTTCTAGGAAATCACCATTATGATGAGAATATCTTGTTAACCCAGACAGGCACACTAGAATGCATTCTGTTATAGGAAGCTTATTATACATTTTGTTTAGAAGATTATTAGATATATGCAAATACACTATGGAACTTTTTTTAAATGATGGAACATTGTGTTGATGAATTTTGAAAAATGCATGTCTCTTCACATAGCAAGTTGTTACTGACATGCTGATTGCAATGAAATTGGAATGGATGTTGACTGGTAGATGTCTTAAGATGAAGAAAGTTGTTGGGAAGCAATTTTATGTTAGTCCTTCATGATTTTGCACATTGTGTTGGTTTGAAACTATTATGTACCCCCAAAATGCTGCCTTTTTCCTGATCCATTCTTGTGGGCACAGCTGTTTCTTTCAATCCTGATTCAATATTGTAGGATGGTAGCTTCTGATTAGATTATTTCCACAGAGATGTGGCATATCCAATTGCAGGTGTGACCTTCTGATTAGATGAAAACATGACTCCACCTATTCAAAGTGGTCTTGATTAGTCTACTGGAGTCCTTTAAAAGGGGAAACATTTTGGAGAAACCTCAGGTGTAGAAGCTTGGAGTACAGTGGCTTCAGAGCCAACAGGGGCTCCAGATATTTAGAGATGCAAAAAGGAAATGCCCCTGGGGTAGTTGTGTGAAACCAGAAGCCAAAGGATCAGCCGAGACCAGCCATGTGCCTTCCCAGCTGACAGAGGTATTCTGGACCCTTTGGCCTTCTTTGAGTATTTTCTACTGGATACCTTAGTTTAGACATTTTTATGGCCTTAGAACTGTAACTTAATAAATGCCTTTTTAAAAAGCCATTTCATTTCTGGTATATTGCATTCCCACAGCAATAGCAAAGCAATACGTATATGTTGTGATAGTTTTTGTTATGGACTTTTTTTTAAGGATGTATGTATAGCATACAACCTTGGAAGATAGAGATAATATTTCTCTCCAGTACAGAGGGTAGATTTACTTGCTGTCCAGGATAATAAAGATAATATCTCCTTCCAGGGCAAAGGATAATAATGTTTGACAGCAGTCATTTACAAAATGGAGATTTTCTAAGCTCAGAATTCTTCAGCTGTGACACAAATGTACTGTGCATGATGCATTTTCTGGGTATACCTCATTTTCACGTCATGAAACCTGGAGGATAAGGGGAATCCAATGTAAACATGAAGCACATACTACTACTGTGCTATGAGTAATACAGTTCTTTATCTCCAATTCAGAAGTCCCTTGCATCTTCTCCTGGCTTAAAATCTCAGACCCTTCATAGACCTTGACAAGGAGCAGATTCATAGGAACATCATGGCCAACCAAATCTATGGCAAGTTACCATTGGTAAGCATGACATTTACTGTTGCTTTTCATGACTGGTGGGCCACAAATTATTTCTTATGACACAATTGGTCATGATTGGACAAATTCAAATGAATGCCATGTCTCCCCATGGCAGATGGGTGGTAGTTCATGATATTCTTTGATCCTGAATGGTGAATATTTACTTGATGCTGACTAAGTTATGATTATACCCAAAGACTAGGTGGAACTAAGAATACTGAGAAGTAACTTTTAGTTACTGATTGTGAGATATGTATAAGGTATTGGAAGCACTGTTTTTCATGAGAATATTAACAGTATCACAAGGTGTGCTGGCTTGAAAGGATGTATGGACCCTAGAAAATCCATATTTAATCAAAATCCCATTCCGTAAAGGCAGAATAATCCCTGTTTAATACTGTATGTTTGAAACTGTAATCAGATCATATCCCTGGAGATGTGTTTTAATCAAGCGTGGCTGTTAAGCTGGATTAGGTGATAACATGTCTCCATCCATTTGGGTGGATCTTGAAAAGTTTCTGTAGTCCTATAAAAGAAGAAACATTTTGGAGAATAGGAGATTTGGAGAAAGCAGAAAATGCTGCAGCACCACAAAGAAGAGAGTCCACCAACCAGTGACCTTTGGAGATGAAGAAAGAACATGACTCCTGGGGAGCTTCATGAAACAGGAAGCCAGGCAAAGAAGCTAGCAGATGATGCTGTGCTCACTATGTTCCCTTCCAGATGAGAGAGAAACCCTGACCGTATTCAACATGCGTCTTTCCAGATGAGAGAGAAACTCTGTATTCACCATGTGCCCTTCCACTTGAAAGAGAAACCCTGAAATCCAAAGGCCTTCTTGAATCAAGGTATCTTACCCTGGATGCCTTAGAATGGACATTTCTATAGACTTGCTTTAACTGGGACATTTTCTCAGCCTTAGAACTGTAGAGTAGCAACTAATTAAATTCCCCTTTTAAAAGCCATTCTGTTTCTGGTATATTGCATTCTAGCAGGTAGCAAAGTAGAGCACAAGGCAATACTTACTGATATTTGTTGTGGTCAACATTATTCTAATATTTCCATGATATCTATGGGATGTAATATATTTGTATTTATAAAAGAAATGCATAAGAGCATATCCCTACCTGATCCAAAATAAATGAGAATCCAGCCAACATTACTATGTTTAGGAGAAAATACTATTATTTCATTTTTGAGATTCTGTTGCTGAACTGGGGCAGTTCATGAGAAAAGGAGCTGCCCAGGTAACCAATGAGGGCGCTAAATGACCAGAAATATATAAAAGCTGGAGGAGCTCAGAAAGGATATTTTCGCTATATGATACATATATCTTCTTTCCTGTGACCACATAGATAACCAAATATGGAGTGATTAGGACATTTGAACCTGGATCTATGCATCCTGAGTCTTTCATTATGCTGTGTTGTTGCCTGACATACTCTAAGTAAATAGTTGTAAGTGACATCTCTTGTGTTAGTGAGTTAATAGTCAATGTGAATACAAGTTTGTGATTGTTAGTTAAGCAGAGCAGGTTTTGCAATATACGTATAATTGTTTCAGAGCTAATGAGATACTGCATGTAAAGTACATAGTACAGTGGCTAATACATATTTAATCCTCAATAAATTGTGTCTATTGTTGCACACATCTTATCATTTATCATTAGAGGTGTCACATTTGCTAAACTCCAAGTAACAAACTCATCACACAGGTACAACTATTCATAAATGTATTTGTCCTCAAAATTGGAAACATATCTATATATTAAGAAAATTAATAAGCATTCAATATTGAATTTAACATATAGTCTCCAGATATGTTACATTGAAAATGTAGCCATGGGTGCATTATTTTCCTCCAACAGTGGTATTAGACATTGTATTATGTACCCCACATTCTTATGGGTATGAATCAATTTGTAAATAGGACCTTTTGAAGATGTTATTATTAGATAACGTGTGGACTTTTTGCAAATAAGATCTTCAAAGCTCCTTTTTAGGTGAGGCCAAATTCAATTAGGGTGGGATGTTATCCATATACCTGGAAGTTCAGATGCAGTCATGAGTAGGGGACAGAAGTTAGAAGAACCCAGAAAGGACAGGAAGATTTCTATATGAATAGAGTGAGGGATGCAAGCCAAGCAACCCCAAAAGGTTGCCATAATCTAGCACCAGAATGCGACAGACTTCAGGGATAAAACATGGCCTTGCCAGTAAGACTTCCAAACTGTGATCCATTTAATCCTGTTGTTAAGCCAATCAATGTGCAGTATTTGTCACAGCAACTCTGTCAAACTAAGACAGATGAGATAGGAAATTAGAATGCATCTAAGCTAAACGGCATCTAACATGCCTTTTTCTATGACTGTTATATAATTGAAAATTATCTTAATTTGAAAATGAAAAGATTGGAAAATTTGTTCTCATGATTGTTACATGTCCCAGATAAAATAACTCTGCCCATTTTTAATTTATAAACAGGTTAATCTGGGCATTAATGTAGAATATGATTTATTTTAGGACATCAGAATATTAATGCTCTCAAACATTCCGAAACTGGTTGTATGAACACCCAACCTGATATATTAATTCTGTCAAAAATAATTTAATTCTTTGGGGAAAAACTTAAAATTCTTGCTGTTTAAATTAGCTTTATTCAATAGTTTGCTAATTTATCAGTTCTCTCATATTTCAAGTTCTATTTTGTAGGATTGTGGCTTGAATATTTTGACTCATATTCACCTATGATCACAAGCATTCTTCTGAAATTTATTTTGCTTAATTTTTCTGTTGTGTTGTTTCATAATCTTTTTCCTTCTTGTGAATACAACTTAGAAAGTAGATGGCCCATTGGGAATTTTTTTGTAATCAATTATTATTAAACTGTGAGTTATTTTGATTCTTTTATTTTACCATGTCCTTGAAATTAATTTTGTATGTTTTTGTCTTCTTCAAGGCTATAGAAATGATTGATACAATAATATTTTTATTATGATTCTTTTACCCTAGGCCAATTAGTAAAATCATTTAAAATGATTTTTTATCATACAGACCAGTTTTTTTGAATTTATATATTCATGACAGCAACAAATGAGCAATTTTTTGGAAAATGCTATCATACAATAAAATTATCCACTCAGACAAAATGAGAAAAAATTTTTAAGTAGTTACATTTTACATAGATCATTGGAAACAAGATTTCTCAGGTTTTCATATACTCATATTTAGTGGAGGAATAGCCAATTCAAAGTATTCCACACCAGAACACACATACAAATATTTCATTTTTGTCATCCATGACTGTTTTTTATTTAAAGCCAAGATTTAATACTAATTTTTAAAAATGCTATGTGCTATCAATCACAGCTTGTGAGTAAAATAATGCATTTGAATTTCTAGAATGTCATGATTATGTAACTAACTACACAAGCACACAAGAATATATTTGCTGGGCGGGCCATGGTGGCTCAGCAGGCAAGAATGCTTGCCTGCCATGCCAGAGGACCCGGGTTCAATTTGATAAAAAATATATGTATATATTTGCTTATGGACGTTTCTCCATGCACATCATTTATCTTTCATTGACTCTGTACTCTGTTATATTATCCTTGAAAAATAAGGGTTTTTTTTCTGATTACTTTTTAATATCCTTCCAAACCAAAATCAAGTTGAAAATGTGTTTTGTTATAAAATTATTTTTTTAAATGCAAAAAGTGTTGCATTCTATTTTTCAAAAGAAGCTTAAAAATGCTCACATTTTAAAAAATCAGTACCCTTTGGAATTTAATACTGCTTCTACCTTCAGAAGACTATAAAATCGTTGAGGGCTTTAAATTACTGTTTCAATTTTCCTTATCTTTTATGATATAACGGAATAAGAACTTACTTCAATTTCTAAGAACTTGACCAATTCATTGTCTAACATACAGCTCAAAAAAAAAATAGTTTGAAGCCTCTCAAATACATGATTTGTTGTTCTTAAGAGACCATGAGTCCTTCAATAGCATACACCACTTAATACATTAATTTTGCTTCTAAATGTCCACCACGGTATAAAGAATACACATGTATATGTATAGTGACATTTTACATATGCATACACACAAACACATCCACACACACATATATATATACACACATACATATGTAATAGTGTGTTTGAGAATGCATATATAAAATGTGCTTCTAATATACGCTGTGTTTATAATACAATGTACATATGATATTATATAATGTATATACTATACATTATATGTATGTTAAGGTGAATATATATACAAACAGTTTGATGAGTTTGAAGGAGATTGAAATAGTGACCTTCATTTTCTCCATTTTCTGTTTCCTAATGGTATATCTTTCATGAAACATTTAAGCGATCATTCCCTGGGTTTCTTTCAGTTATGACAGTATGCATAGAAATATTTCAGTTAAAAATGCCCTGCAGAAAACACATCGTCATAGTGGACAAAGACAAGGTCAAAATTTTATCCAATTATATAACTAGAGTAGAAATTCATTATATTAGGTAAAGCCCTTTGTAAAATATCTAAATGGCTCAAATATTTTCTTTGAAAACCTATCACCGATAAAATTAGAAATTATTTTGGAAACTTCAGTCCCTTAATGATTACAATTTTCCATGGAAGGGATGACTCAGTAGGCATAAATTAATCATGAGCATCTTAGAATGAATGAATTGCAGATTTTATTTCCAATTTTACTGCCAGCTGAAATCAGAGGCCAGAATGGTCAGGGATATTTAATTAGTGAGGTGTAACTGAGTGAGACAATATAGTTTCCTACATGGTTTGTTATATTTGAAAAAAAAGTGAAAAATAATATCTTACTCTCATTCTTTTTCCAAGAAATTGATGGAAACTCTCTATTGATACATAATGAGGTCAACATAGCCAAGGGAAGTTTGAGGACACTAGGTGCTTTGTCCTAAAAATTTGAACATGGTCAGAGCTAATATTAAGCTTTCTGCATTATTAGATCTTTAAATGGTTCAATAGTGGTACTCCAATAAAGCCACAAAACCAATATTATAGTCTTTGTTGTAGATTTCAGGGTGTAAACAGTAAAATGATGAGGTTGCCAGTCATTAGTTGCAAGTTGTCTTGGAAATTAAATTTCATCAGTGTGAACTGTAAATAAAAATGTTATAAATTCATATATTGTTAAAGAGTTATGATGGGATTTTCAGGTACTTTTTTTTTTCAGGTACCATTTTATAGACAGTTTTAAAAAAATTTCAATTGCTTGAGGAATCTGATAAATTAAGATATTTTTTTTTCAAAATAAGCAATTGAGATAAAGTTTTAAAAATTCATTGAATTATGACCTTTCATTAAAGGTCAGTGAAAATAACAAAAATCTTTTTTAAGTTATGTAGTTATGGTTGGAATCATACAGAGTACTACTGTGAGCTTCTTCAGTGGAAGGAATCGTGTCCTCCAGGTGATTTCCCTCGGGAAGAATGAATGAATTGAGAAATGCTGATGGTGAGACAAGAGTATAGCAAAGCTATTTCAGTAAAGCTCTGGCACAGCAACTTTCAGGAATTCAGGAGCCACTGTTAAGTACATGAGAATCATCTATAAAGCTGTCTCCTGATTATTTGTTCAATTGATTAACATTTTTATCAGTATTTCTTAAAGTAAGGTGCATGAAACAAATGCATCCTGACTTACCAGGGGAATAAAGTTTAAATACAGACTTCTAACCAGACCTCATAAATCACAAACTCTATTGACCCAGGTTGCATTAATCCACATAGAACTTCATGAAGTTTTAGTCTACTATTTGTTAAGGGCTGTACTTGTGTGAATTAATTAAAAAAAGACTGTCACATCTGTTAATATTCACCTTCCTGGTATAACATTTATAAAATCATAAGGTTTGTCTTGAGGAAACACTGTACCTTGTGTATTAAAATATATTTTTCCATGTTTGATAAAAAAGGCAGAATGTGAATGACCTAAAACTGAACATACTTGCACTGAGAAAGTTTAGTGTCTTTTAAATCGTATTTGAAGAAAGGCAAATCACCCAAACACACAAATAGAAAATAACAGAAAAATGTTTCTGCATTTCTTAATGGACCAAGCTTTTACATAGAAGCTTTTTTTTTTTTTTTTTTGCAATCTTGCTGGTGGCAGGTTTTCAGATTGTTAAAGGATGAAGAATAAGAGAGTTCACCTTGACTTAGATCTCTTTTTCATCAGGTTTAGCTACAAGAAATGTCAGACTAAAATTGCTTCATAGCTTTGCCATAAAACTTTAGAGAAGAGCCTCTTTTCTTCTGCAGTATATAATTTAGTTTATAATATCAGGAAATGTAGGTTTCAGGAGAATAAACTCTTGGAGGGGAAAAAACAATAATCTATATTGTTTTGACCTTATTCTCTTTTTTACTGCCTTTTTTAAAATTTATCTGTTTGCTTATTATAACAATAACCCCAAACTTGGACCTTAGATAATATTTAACCTGGACAATATAGTAGGACAATTTTCTTAGTTGCAATTCTGATTAAATTCCAACAAATATAAAGTACTGATCTTTAAGGTTTCCTTGAAAATGTTGGAGCTGTCTCCTTTACTCTGCCAATAGGACCTTTATCTTATTCTATGAATTGAACTGTAACCTGTAAAGTCACTAGAAGTAATCTTTCTCTGAATATCTCTTCTCAATAATCTGTCTAGAAAATTTGATGTAGATATAGTAAATAAGCCTTTGAACTGTGCAAGAGAATGGCTCAAGCTTGTCATTTTCAAACTGTATATCCTTGTCTAACTATATATAATGGAATAGCTTACAGACTTTAGAATTTTTCCTCATGTTCTTATATTTAATGACTCTTATATAAGTATCCATAAATAAATTGGAACTTGCTATAAAATTCACACTTTACCATTCAATTCCAGAATTTTTTTTAACAAGTTTTGATGTCATTCTGAAATGTTAGCAGACTCAATCAAGACCACAGAGTTAACTTATGGCAAAAAGAATCTATGCCTGTATTTCCAGGACACTGTTTTTTCCATCATGTCACTTTTATGTTTAGTGCCAGTTTTTAGACAATCACTACTTGACTTTGGTTCTTTTATATTGAGGCAAATATTAAAAGGCATTACAATATTTTACTGAAGTTAAAAATTGGAGAAAACAAAATAAATATCACACTCATAATCACTGAATTATTTCAATTATGGAAATCACAAAGAATCAAAATATTAAGCAAACACTAGTACAAATTATTTTTAAAAAGCACTCATAGCACAAAATTTTTGTCAGGATATTTGAATTAGCTTATTTATAAGATTTGGCCCTTTCGATTTCAACATATATTCTGATTTCTTCCAAAAAAGCCATTCTGTTTAAGGTGTTGTTAATTTGCATTCCTGACACGAGATGTTTTTGAGCTAGACCAATTTAAGTTGAACCATCATTCATATGAAAAACTTCATTTGAGTCAGCAATGTGACCAGCTGAAGGAAAAGAAATCTAGTTTTAATCACATATTGCGGCAAGGACAAAATAGCACAATCTTAATTGTTTGGTTCACAAAGATGCTGATGCTCATTTAAATTCTTTTCTGGAAATGGCAATCAGAACACTATGCATGAATCCCTCTTGGGACATTATAGAACAATTCATTTTCATATTGGGCATTTATACACTGTATCTTCATGGAAAAATAAAAAATATTTTTTGCTAAATAGTTTATGATGATTGTTAGCATAAAGACAAAATATGATCTTTTTCAGGGTGAGGTGAAATTATATGATAAATTAAAACCATGTAAGTCCATGTTTGTGTATTAGCAAATAAATCCTTTGAATAAACTACAATTTCACAAAAGGATAAAAATGAAAGCTTAACGCTCAAACTCTGTCTTTCAATCCTCATTAATTTGTCTCTAATGTTCTGAATTATCTCTTCTAGGTCAAAACTGCTAGGTTATTGCTAATTGCATGTTGCTTATATTTAGCACTATACGCAAATTTTCAACAACCACCTGAAAGTACACATGATATGACTGTTTCAAAGAAACAGAAAATGATGCAGGAAAGATGAGTTCTAACCCAAGCTCTGCCCTTATCAGCTGTATCATTCTAGGAAATTAATTCAACTTTTTTTTGATGTTTGGTGATTAATATATTTATTTAAAATTTTTAACTTAAAAAATTGCGACCTGCTCAGATGAAATCTGAAGCATACCTGCCATGAATGGAAAACCTTCAATAGTACTGTGCAAAGCCTTTAACCCAGAAGTTCTTTAAATATCATAAAACCATGCTTACAATTACACAGAGGTTTTTAATTGTTGAATTAATTTGTTTAGAAGAATATACAAAACTACATATCATGCTCAGGTCCAAAAACTGGGTACAAGTCTGGAGGTAGCCAGGCAGTTTGTGCCAATACTCTTTGTAGATATCAGAATGTAAAGAGTAATATTAGATTCCAGGTTGTCATAGAAGTTAAATTTGTTCAGTTTGAACTGTAAATAAAAATGTTATAATGTCAATGAATGGTCACTATGCTAAAGCTTTTCTAATGTTTGAGTTTCTAATGAATATTACATAAAATATTTAGATGCAATCAAAATCAGAATATGCATTTCTTGAGGTAACTTTAATTTAGAAAAATGAAAACCAAAAGAATTATCTTATATATCTTCTCTTATCCAAACGTAAAGTAGAACATATCCCAAGAAGAGAAATGATGCATCAATTAATTATGATACATATAGTTAATTTATACTGTATATGTTATATATATATCAAATGATCATATATTTATTTATATCATACATAAAATGAATATATATATGATCATATATATATTCAACATGGCTACCTGATAATGGATGTCAGAGATATAAAAGTAGAAGTGTTCAATCTTTCAATTACAGGTACCCAGCCAGTGTACCTGTAACCTACAGTGTATCTACTACATTATCCTTTGCTTTCATTTTCTAAGATGGGGCTTTGATCAAGATAGGATTTGCTTTCAACTTTGATCTGCAGCTCAAAAATTCTGCTATAATTGCTGTTTTAACACTCTGCAAGAAATCTTCATTAACTGTTAAGCCAGAGGAGAAATAAAAGACCTGACAGTTTTAGAAGTAAAATGATGAAAATCTCAGAGGTTAAAATAATCTCTGAAAATGATGCCATTTTGAGAATGTCACAATAGAAGTATATGCAGGGTGCTGGAAAGAAAGGGAAGGACAAATTGGATCCATTATAGTCAGGTTTCCGTGCTTTTTAAATTACAAATAAGCACAGTAATTTTAATAGTGGTTAATACGAACGGAATGATCATTATGGGTCAGGACCTGTGCTGAGAGGTTTACAAGTCTTGGTTTATTCGATACTCACGAGAGGCTTGCAGATGAGCAATTTAACTCCCATAAATTAAATAATTTTGCAGATGCATAAATGATAAAATCATGTAAGTAATAAAGAAAACAGCGCCTATTCTAGGGGAAATAGTTCAGTAAGTTTTGAAATCTTCTGAAATGATTTTTCTAGAAACCTAACTCCAAGGTAAATTTCTGGGTTGTGACTATTTTCTCACCAACTTTTTTAGATTGCATTTTAAATTTGTCCTAGTAATGTGTTCAAACTCTAAAGTTTAATACTGGAGTGCACCCAAAGATAGTCACTGTTGTATTATGGTTCAAAAAGCATGAAACATTATCACCACCTTGCAAACTGAATATTATTAATATGGAAAGATCGAGATTATTGATGCATTATAATAGAAGAGGAATTGCATTACTATACTGTTCTAGTTTGTTAGCTGCCAGAATGCAATATGCCAGAAACGGAATGACTTTTAAAAACAGGAATTTAATAAGTTGCTAGTTTATGGTTCTAAGGCCGAGAAAATGTTCCAATTAAAACAAGTCTGTAGAAATATCCAATTTAAGTCATCTGGGGAAAGATACCATGGTTCAAGAAGGCCGACGATATTCAACGTTTCTCTCTCAGCTGGAAGGGCACAGGGCGAACATGGTGGCTTCTCTTAGTTTTTCACGGCTCTACCAAAAAGGGACTCTCTCCAAAATGTTTCCTCTTTTAAAGGATTCCAGTAAGCAACTCTCCACCTTCAGTGGGTGGAGATACACCTCCATAGAAATCATCTAATCAAAAGTTACCACCCAAAATTGGGTGGGTCACATCTTCATGGAAACAATCATAATGCTCCCACACAGCAACTTTGAATGAGAATTAAAGGGCATGGCTTTTCTGGGGTCCATCACAGATTCAGACCGGAATATATACTATGAGTTTCATGTGAAAATTGGTAGATCATGTGCTCTGCTTAATATTCTCACCTATTTTTAGACTTCTTCCTCAAGTAAAAAATTAATGTGCAACAGAAATGATGTTATCAAGTAGTCTCTGAAGAGGAAATCCATAATAAAAGATCTAAATTAAGTTAATGGCATCATATTAATATATAAAGTGTTAAGAGTTAACCAATACTAGCAGTCTGGAAAAAAGCTTCCAGTTTCTCTTTCTAATTACTATTATATGACATGACATTTGAAGCAAATATTAGCTCTTGAATTTACACAAAAATTTACTTATAATACGATGTCTTATTTTGGCAAAAAGTATTCAGCATCACTGCTGTTCAACCCAAGTAATTCTTTTAAGAACTTAAGATATTCATGCTCTCTGAAATCTGATTTAGTAAATGAGTTAGAAAATTAAATTTTATTTTGTTACCAATGGTTATTTTTAATGATAACGATACTTTTCCTTTGTCACATTTATTATGACATAGATAATTACCTTCCTTGGGGCTAACAAGATTTAATACATTAGAAAATTAACAGAAATATAAATATCACAAAGACTTACTCCAGGTTTAATTGCATTATTAAATTCAATTTTCCGTGCAGGTTTTTATAATTTTATTATATTTAAATAATAGTCAAAATCTATTATTTTCAAAAGTAACACTATCAGAAATAAGTATTCCATGGTTTAGAATCATAATATACTTCAGTTATTGACACATAAACATCAAGATCTTTCTTAATTGGAGGTTGAACTTCTAACAGAATTCTAAGGGTTTGTGTTTTAAAAATGAAAATTTTCCTGTTATCATAGGAAAAAAGTAACCTATTGCCCTTGTTTTTATTTTGAAAATTGTACTTCCATGATCACAAAAATAAATGTGAAAAAAATGCTTTCACGACATCTCTCTGTAGAACCCATGAATAGAGAACTTAGAGTACATCACAAACAACATTGCTGATATGATGATGATGTGATTGTGAACATTCTCAAGTGACTCTGCTTCTTGTAAACTGAGTCATGTCCCATGCAAGCACATGCTCAAGTCCTAACACCCACGTCCTGTGCGTGTGAACCTATTGCGAATGGGATTTCCGAAGACCCTATTAAGATGAGGCCACACTAGAACGGTTTAGAGCTTAACTCAATAGGACTAGAGTCCTTATAAGCAAAGAAAATTTGGACATAGAGTGAAGAGGAGACAGATGGGGACAGATGGTCATGTGATGGAAGTATAATACCAAGTCTCCAATAGAATGCTACAGACTTTGGAGAAATCATGGCCTTGATACGGTGACTTGGATTCAGAGCCTCTAAAACTGTGAGACCTCAAATTCCTATTGTTCAAGCCAAAACAGTCTGTCATATTTGTCATAGAAGACCTGACAAACTAAGACACTATCATTTTAAAAATAGACAGGTGAACACTATTCAAGTTACAAGGTTGTATTTGGAAAATTACAGCTCAAATTATTTAGAGGGAAATTAGAGGAATTCAAATCATAAGGGACTTCAGTTTTGGATCAATTAAAATAAATATAATAATGAATCTATTAGATGGAATGAGTGAGAAAATACACCCGATTTGAGAATTTATTTTATTGACATTTAAGGAAACAAACTACTCATCATTTGGACAGAAAGTCATTTATTCTGACATATTCAAGTTCTTAGAAAAGAGGTCACAAGTACCTATTAAATGGCTAGCACTTAAATTTCACCTTTCACCCACCTTCCATTTTCCTTCAATGGGGAAATCACAAACACACACTAAGTGGCATCTTCTTTTCTCCCATGACCCCCACATCTTTTTCTAATGTATACCATCCCACAACCTGGGGGAGATGTTAAGTCTCATGAAAAGACCCACCCAGACCTTAAACCAGGAACCCAGGGAAAGCAACCCCAAATGCTTATTTAAAAAGGAATGTGAGCAGCAGGAGTCCCTCCCTATGAGGTGTGTAAAAACACACACAAATATTATGGTTTGTCTTCTCCAAAATGAAGTAGGGCATGCAGGACTGCCATCTACCCATCCTGACCTGGGGCAGCTCTCACCAACTCCCAGAGACCAGATGCGATGGAACCTCTTCCCTGCTCTTTTAGACTCCTTATATTAATTGACAAGGAAATGTGCCATTTTTGGACTTTTTATTCTTTACAACAGAGGAATAAGTTGACAAAAGCTTCCGCTGTGCTCTGAACCTGTGTTCCCATGATGCACTGTTGTAACAACTCGTTTCACACAAACAAGTGTCAATAGTTCTATAAGCATAATATTCTTAATCTTGGCATGGGGTGGGTTTAGTTAAAATAGAATAGACGGTATTCCACAAATACCTCCACACAAGTGATCAGCCTCAAATTTTCCAGGTTAAATGGCAAAGTAGGGAGCTTCAAGACCCAGTTTGTCCTCCAGGGCAACTAGTAAAAAGCCAGGACTGTCTGAAAGAAGTGTTCAGGAGCTCCAGAGACCAGAAGAACCCTATACACCACCCAAGGCAAAGTGAAAGGAAAAGACTGATAACCTGTGGTGAAGAAGTGTGAGTAAAACTCTCCATGCTGTGGAGGCTGGTGCCCATACACCACTCTTGTGACAGGCTACCCTGGGATCCAGTCTCTGAATAAAAAGTCCTCTTCCTGGGTGAAAGCCTGATCTCCAATCACAGCATATGATCAGCAAATTCATGTCACTGGGTCCTGGCTTTGTGTTTAGAATTTCAACACACCCCAAACTAAATGTCTGGCAGCCACTATTTCAACCATATTGCTGACAGGGACAGAGTCTGAAGCCACAGTGTCACCTTAAAACTGTAGGGAATTGTTTGCTGACAATCACCATCTACTGCACAGGACAAGAAGGCACAGATTAGGGGCCCATTGAAGAAAAATTTGGAAGAGGACTGTTGGAAACAGTTATTTAGAAACTTTGCTGCTAGCTAACCCTACCATTTTCACTTCAGTGTTATCTTCAGACACTACAAAAGATTTTAAGTAACTCTAATAGTTTATCTTTTTCTATACTCCCATCCAGAATTTGTTCTCTAATCCAAATCTCCACGGCTCCATTCCTTGATCACAGCATTCTCTACAGTGCCTATCAGAATTCTTTTTCCATGGTATACAAACCTCTAATATTCTCAACCTCTTTGCTTAGTTCTTATCTCTTTGCTGTAGCTGAAACCTGGCTATCCACCTTGAGTATTCTTGTCCCTGCTTCCTACTTAAGTGGAAACTGCTAACATTCAGGATAGGGAGAAGTGTAAAGTCTCCTACTCATGTATCTCACTGGTGAGAACTTAATCATGTGGCCACACCTTGCTGCAAAATATTCTGAGGAGATCTTTTTTAGCAAAGTACATGGTTACCCTGAAAAAAGTTGAATTATCTTAGGAAGTAAAGAGTGGAGAGGCAATTGATGCAGAAAATTCATATGACAAAATCCAACATACTTACTTGATGAAAACACTTCAAAGGATAAGAATAGAAGGGAACTTCATCAACACAATAAAGGAATATATGAAAAACCTACAGCTAACATCATCTTCAAAGGGGAAAGACTGAAAGCTTTCCCTCTTAAGTCAGGAACAAGACTAGGATGCCCACTGTCACCACTGTTATTCAACATCATGCTGGAAGTTCTAGCCAGAGCAATTAGACAAGAAAAAGAAATAAAAGACATCCAGATTGGAAAGGAGGAAGTAAAGCTCTCACTGTTTGCAGATGATATGATACTATATATTGGAAATCTAGTTGCACAGCTCTAGTTGCTAGTAAATGAGTACAGCAAAGTGGCAGGGTACAAGATCAAAACCCCAAAATCAGTAGTGTTTCTATACCCTCGTAATGAGCAATCTGCGGAGGAAATCAAGAAAAAAAATTGCATTTACAATGGCAACCAAGAGAATAATATATTTAGGAATAAATTTAATTAAGGATACAAAAGACCAATACACAGAAAACTACAAGACATTGCTAAAAGAAATCATGGAAGATCTAAATGAATGGTTTCCTCTGCAAAGCACTTTGGAACTGACCTATGCCACATTTATGGGCCCTGGGCCCTGTGCTGACTGAGAAATACTGACTTGGGAAAGTACTCTCCAGGGTGACCCTCCCCCCCCAAATTTGCCCTCCAGACAAAAACAGCTAGAAACAATGAAACTAGTGCTAAAAAATATAGAGGTAATTAAAAAAAAAGTCTTACCTCTTTTGGTTCTTTGCTCTGATGTTGTGGGTCAGCATTCTATTGTCATGTTTCGTGACCTTTGTCTTTATATTCAGTTTCTCAGAAGGAAATCAGTTGGAATGATTTTACAATTAGAGGGTTAAAAATGGTGATTATGACTAATAAAACAGGTGTTGAAAAAGGAGTGGATATTGTGTGAGAAAATGATGAGTTTACTTTGAAATCCCCATATTTTTCTTTCTTTCTTTCCTTCTTTTTTTTTAGGTGCATGGTCTTGGAATTGAACTCAGGTCTCCTGCATGGAAGATGAACATTCTAACACTGAACCACCCAGGCCCCTGATATTTCCTATATTTTTATATCTCCAACTAAAAACATTCATTATACAGTGTTAAATGTTGATTTGCAACTAAGAAGAGAATTCTGGGCAGTGATACTTATTGAGATTTCAGAATTTTAAAGTTGTACAACTTTGTAATTCACACTTTGAATTGCATTAGTAGCCAATCATCAGAGAATACACCAATCATAGTGGAGCATAGTGTAAAATGAATGACCAAAAAAAACCCAACAATATTTAAAGGAAAGAAAAGAATGAAGAATGTACAATTAAGTTTGTGAAGTATCCAAAGGGATAGGAGAAAAAAACTAGAAGAATGTGGTGCTATCAAAATGAATTTTGAAGAGAATTTAAGAGAAAATATCATAAATAAAAGATGTTACATGGTAAAGTAATTTATGTTTATCATGGGAAAAATGGATATATGTTACTTCCTACAGACCAGAGCTCAAAGGATATTAAGGAATGATGAGAAAGACAGACGGGATCAGGGGGTCTGAAGATCAGCAATAACAGACAACAGAGAAGTTTATTCTTAACCAGATCATGCTTATATACTGCAGGGTGACAAAAGGCGTGCATGCATTTCCTGAGGGAACAGAGTGTTTATCTTTCAGTGCTCTCTTCCTTCATAATTAAGATAACCATTTGAGGTAAACATTCTCTTCTTCCTAGACTGCTCTACATAACAATCTCCACAGTTTACTGCCACTGCCACCCTGACACCAGCTGCTCCCAACAAATTCTGTGGGTCTTGTTTTAACCCTTGCTCCTACATTTCCCCCTTTTTATTTTATTAGCCGAGGTGACTGTGCCTGTCTTAGGTTGCCCTTAAAAGCTCTGAAGGAAGGGACTTACCCATCATTGGCTACCAGTCAAGCTCTCTGACTTTGATTCATGAGGGAGCCAAGGGCTTTTGCCAGAATCACACTGTTGGTGCAGCTGTGCTTAGTGGCATGGCTTGCTACTTTCACACAGCTGAGGAGGAAGAGAAAGAGTATAAACAGCCCCAAACCTAAGCCTATAGTAGTAAAAAAATTATGTGATTTCCACCAGTAAATAAGATTAAGAATTTTTAGCTCTTGGGTGAGTGATTGTATAACATCATTTCCATCAGCTATATGTAAATTATTCTGAGATATTTCTAATACCCTTTTTTTGTAATTCCAATATATCGAGACTTAAACCATCCAAATGCCCCAAAAGATACCTCTTTACCTTTTCACATTCTATTTTAGATTGATTATATTTTAAAGGGGTAATACAAAAATTGCTCTCATTCCAGCAACATTTTAAACTTCTTAAAAAATTTCAATTATATATTTGATCTACAATATGAATCAATACTGTCTTTATGTCATTTAGTCTATTATTAATTTGCTCATCAACATGAGATAGACTATGCCACAGTTCACTGGCATTTTTATGCCATCCTCTAACATAATGCTGCATCTGTATAATTTGATGCAATGCAGTTTTTATGATATTTTCCCACAATAGTGGTGAAATTCCAATTTGCTTACCTGACCAGGCCCAGTTGGGTCCTCTGGGAACTGGCTAGGGACCAAGATGAGCTTCCTGGGACCTAGATATCTTTATTAAAATACACCTCCTTCTGGGACAATAGCCAGTCCTCCCAGCTAGAGTGCATATTTTACCTGTTTCTTGCCAAAGCCACGTGGTAGCAACATCAGCTGCATGTAATGACAACATTAGGTAAACAGAACAGACTTCACAGGTATATTTTTTCCTTTGCATTCAGCCCTTGAATCTGATCTGCTCTCAACATAAGCCATGGTTATTTTGGGATAAATTTAGTTTATATATATGCAGTTTATATAAACACTGGACAAAGCATTAAAATATTTTGGCTTGATGGAATTTATGTATTTACATGATTTGAATATTAATTAGCCAGTAATAGATTCATTTATAGCAATATTACTTAGATTAATAGATTAAGCTATCTGGTTTAGGGCAAGAAAAGAAACATTTTTTTTTTGTCAGTATAATGATACCCAGGAGAAAATCAGTATTTTTTATACAAATAATGAGTGATAAAAATTAACATAACTTATTTTGATAAAACATAGACTCTGCTTTTTATACTGATTATTTAGAGAAAAAAAATGTATCTTTTCATTAAAACAGGCTAAGAGTCCAAGAAAACATTGTCATTTTAGACTCATTATGTCTTTCTTGATTTTGACCATAATTTCCAATTTTACAAACCCTAAGCAATTATTATGTTAGTTCAAGCTTTGTCCTACATTTTTTCTCATTTTGTAACAGTTATTCATTTCATCTTAGGATAAAACTATTCTCTTTTTCCTATTTATAAAACTATATCTTTTATATTTTCCATACTTAAATCATTATTTTAAACAAATATTTTGCCACATATAATTACCATCAAAATTAAATTTGTTAGAATAATGTTAAATACTTAAAATACTTTAGTTAATGCATATTTGAAACATCAGTATGTGGTTTTTAACAATAATTTTAATTTTAAATTTCCTAAAATATATATTTTTTTCAAATATGAATAGGAGCTAAACTCATGACCAGTTTCCAAATTGCTGTTTGTTGAGGATCTAAGTTAACAAAAGGAGATGGTGTACCATTCCCATTCCTTGTCACAAGATTTTATTTGTAGCATTTCAGTAGAATAATTATTTAGATTAAACCAAGGGAACTTAATAGAACACTTTGAGCCAGAACTACAATCCTGAATTGCATACCCCTTAGGGGACCAATCTGTTACAATTCCATAGGAACCATTAATGAATACTGACTTTGTTCAACATGGCATTTCTCCTATTGAATATTTTCTGATTCAGGTGTATATGAATTTTTATATAAAAGTGTGGGGGGTCAGAAACAGGAACTATAAATCAGGCCCAACCACAACAGAAACAGGAGCCATAAATCAGGCTCCAACACAAAAAGTCCCCAAAACAAATAGGGTGAAAAGCTCCAAAAGTTACAACTGACTCCACTTACCAAAAACAATAAAACAAAAGGTAGGAAACGGAAGGAACAGGATGTAGTTGGCATGAGCTAACAGCAGTTTTTGCTTCTGTGGTCAAGCTTGCTTGCTCTCAGCTATGAACTAGGATGTGGTTTTAGCCTTTATAAGCTAACTCAGAATCTATCGGGGCTGCTCTCTGAATCTCTTCTCAGAGGTTTCTGAAGCAGTCACTGGTAGGCTAATAAAGACTCCAAATTGGCTTGCAATTTAAATTGTGTGGTCTCTCTTTTGGTGTGCCTCACAACAAAAAGCAGCTCTTTAAAAACAATCTCAGAAATTAATTTTTCTTTATCTTACTCTGCTAAAGGTATGGTAAAGAAGCAATTGTTTTAATCTATTATAATAATAGAGCAATTTTTAGGAATTATAATTGGTGTGGGCAAGCCAGGTTGTAATGACTCCATAGATTGAATTACAGTATTAACTTTTATCAAATCAGTTAACATTCTCCATTTTCCTGATTTCTTTTTTATAATAAATACTGGATAATTCCAGGGACTATGAAAGTCTTCTACATGTCCCACTTTAAACTGTTCTTGAACTGAGTTAGAGCCTTTAACTTTTCTATGGATAAGGGCCACTGCTCAACCCACAAAGGGTCATTTGTTTTCCAAGTTAAAGGTATGGATTGGAGTGTTATGTCAGCAGTGGGCTCAATTATATATTTGGATAGCTGAGAAAAAGTACATAGTGGAGATTGTTTAAGATTAAGTGTCTCATATCTGTTTCTTAATTGTTTTCCTATTTTTGTCCAAGTTTGAGGATTAACTGTATTTTCTTCTGAAAACCATGGGCAACAATCTTGTGCATGACAAAGAAAAGTTTCTAATTGAGACTGAGAAAATTTTGTGCCTCTAGTGGACAGCATAGATTTATAGAGGTTCCTTTCTGCTGAACCTGAATACCCCATGCTTTACACCTAGATAAGAATATCTCCAATTCACTCCTTACCCTTTTGTAGCTCTTGTTAGCTCTTTGTAGTATTTGTAGTGGACATCCCTGGAGCATCTCCTCACTTTATGCTTTATGAGTTCCCCTATCAGATCCCTGTCCGGGCACCAATTGCCGAGTCCAGCTCAAGTAACTGTCCAAACAGGGTTAGAAGGGGCAGTGGAAGGTTGATAAAAAACACAACACAGAGTTTAAGAGAAAGTGGGGGCTAGGTGGTCCATTGCCTGACTGAACACAATGACCAAATAGAAACAGGAATATCTTCCCCATTTTGTTATTCTCACTGCAAAGCCTTCATAACCAATTTCTGTTGCTTAAGATTTAAAACATTGCGGCCTTAAGGCTGAAACTAATAACAATGCTTTTGTACCAAAGAAAAGAGCTCTAGTGATTCTGAAGTCTTCATCGAGACCCCTGTAGTTTTTAACAATGTTTTTAACACACAAACATACTCCTCCAGCCACCTATTATGATTACCCATCACCCTGAAGCTACAAGGAAAATGCTTATTTTTATCAATATGGCTCTCTTAATTATCATTTTGATGCTGTTTTTATTGAAAGGAATTCCACCATGGAGCCTTATTCTTAAAGCTTTAATACCATAGGATTATAAAAGCTCTGAAAAAGGTTTAAAACCCAGTCATAGGGCAAAAATCATTTTGTTTTTTTTTTTGAGATCCATAATGATTTACCTAGGCAACATAAGCAAGATTGTAGAATATGTGATTGATATAGCAAATCAGTTACATTTCTATAAATTAGTAATAAACAGAAAAAGGGTAATATAATTAAAAGGAAGAAGCTAGATGTGGTTCTAAAAAACTAAGAAAAATCATATTGAAAGAGTTATCAATGTGCCTAGTCAATATAAATTTATGTGAAAATCTATAAAGAGGTAGATTCACCATTTCTTTTTTGATTAGTTATTATGTTGGTTTAAAATTATTGTGCATCCCAGAAAAGCCATGTTCTTTAATCTTGATCCAATATTTTAGGGTGGGATCCTTTTGATTAAGTTGTTTCCATGGAGATGTGGCCTACCCAATTGTGGGTGAGATTTTTGGATTTGGTAGTTTCCATGGAGATGTATCTCTGCCAATTCAAGGTGAGTCTTGAAAAGAAGGAACCATTTTTGAAAAAGCTTCAGAGTTATCACAGAGTGTTTGGAGATGCAGAATGAAAACACCCCCCAGGGGCTCATTTGAATTGAGAAGCCAGGAGAGAAAGCTGGCAGTTATCCCCATGTGCCTTCCCAGCTGACAAGGAAATACTGAATGTCCTTGGATATTTTTATGGCCTTAGAAGTGTATGTCTGCAATTTAATAAATTCCTTTCATAAAAGCCAAACCATTTCTGGTAGATTGCATTTCTGGCAGCATCAACAAAGTAAAAGTTATATTTGTAAACTTCTCTACTATATATAAATGCTATTACCTATCTACTATATTTTTATTTTATATTTTTACATACTTACTAAGGAATATAATTGAAGCCCCATTTACCTGAGTATTGCTTGAAGAATTGCTACTCAAAGTGATCCATGGTGTGGGTTGAAGGGTTTATCAGTCATCTATGAGTATATAGATTAAAAGTAAATATTTATTAATATTTATAAATTATATAGTAAGTTTGACAGTATACTGTTGTCAGCTTGAATCTAAAATAAAGAAAATAGAAGCTTTAATTTTTATGACTTTCAGATTGCATTTATTTTCCCAGTAATGTATTGTTTTCATTTAGATTGTACCACAGCTAACCATTTTCCTATTATTATGAATTTATTTCATTTACTTCCAATATATTATTATTATAACTAATACTGCATTGAAAATTATTATAAATATAGAACTCCATGTTTGAAACTATTTATTTTTCTTAGAAGCTCATATAGGCATTTTTTAAAATTGACTAAACTGCATAGCTTATATTAAGGTTCATGTTTTGTGATGTGCAATAGGCTGAATTACGACAAATGAATAAAGTCATGCATATACCATTATAGTACCATACAGAATAGCTTCTCTGCCCTAAAAATGCTCTGTGTTTCACTTATTTATTCTATTTTGGAAATATGAATTATTGATTTAATATCTTTCATAAATATAGGCCTGCTGAAATTACCTTTGTGTGAATTTTGGTAGAGTGTGTCTTTCAAGGAATTGGTTCACTTCGTCTAAGCTATCAAATCTGTGGACATAGTTTTTCATAATTTTCTTCCATTATTGTTTTGATATCCATAGGGTCAATAGTAATGGTCTCTTTCATATTAGTAATGTATGTCTTACTCTTTTTTCCTCTATAAGACTGATGTTTGTTAACCACCTGTCATGGTCAGGTTCATGTGCTAATTTGGCCAGGTGGTGGTGTGTGGTCATCTGGGCAGATGAGCACTGGCCTGTCTGTTGCTACAAGGACATTTCATGTACTTAACTCATGATTAAGTCAGCTGTACCCACAACTGATTGCATCTGTAATCAGCTAAGGGGAGTGTCTTCCACAATGAGTGATGCTTAATCTAATCAGAAGACAGCTTGTAAAGAAGATTCAGAAGAGACAGTCACTCTTCCTGCTTCAGCTGGTGAGCCTCTACTGTGGAGTTCATCTAGATCCTTCATTGGAGTCACCAGCTTCACAGCCTGCCCTATGGATTTGGATTCTTCCATCCCCGGTGATGTCCAGCCATCCTCTCCTGAGAGTTCATTGCTGACTTCATCAGAGTTACTAGTTTGTGGCCTGCCCTACAAGCCTTGGACTCTACATTCCCCAGGTTACATGAGACATTTTTATAAATTTTACATCTATGGATATCTCCTGATGATTCTGTTTCTCTAGAGAACCCTAGCTAATACAACTTGGTACCCGGAGTGGTTCTTAAGAAACAGAATCTTAAAAATTTTTTTTTCCCATTGGTTTTCTACTCAGACTCAAAGGCACTAAAGACTCTGTTTCCTGTAATCAGAATGACATTGTCAAACCATGGGGTGAGTGGGCAAAAGAGATAGTGAAAATATCACCTTTGGATTCTTCTAATGCTCCACTTGTACAAAGCCAGGCTCTGGGGGATAATGTTTTTGGTACCTTTATGGAGTTTTATGGAAATAGAGATGTTGGCTGATTGTTGTTAGATTCTCTGTACACATTAATGAGGGAAAGGGATAGGCTGAAGGCTTTAAATGAGAAGCTTGCACACCATATAGCAGATGTAAACATTTCAATGAGTGCCCTGGAGGAAAATCTTATTTCCTGCAGCCACAGACTTGAGATCTCTGAAAATCAGACACATAAGCTCATTGCTAGAGTTGCAACTTTACAACATAAACAGAAATCTCAATCTTGCATCGTATCTGAGGCTAAAGTGAAGACACTGATTAGAAAAGAGTGGGACCCTGAAAAATGAGATGGTGACATATGAATGGATAATGATGTTGGTGGAAAGGTTGAAATCCTAGGTCATTGTAAGTCTTCTCTAGATAACCCTGTAATAGTCTTCCCTGAGGATACAGCCACCCCACCTCCAGCCTGCCTTGAAGAGTTGGTTACCCAGCCTCCACCTGAGGGGATTATCCCTGGAGTGATTAAACATGTTTCACTGAATGAAACTGAAAATGAATGCCCCAATGCAAATGGCTTGGAAAATACTTCTAATTCTTTTCATGACCTACCCCCACCACCCTCCATTTTTTCAGACCTACAATTAAAGTAATGGCCCAACAGGCCCCAAAAGGTGAGGTGCAAAGTGTCACCCATGAGGAGGTACATTATACTCCAAAAGAACTGTATGATTTTCCAATTTGTATAGACAGAGATCAGGGGAATATACGTGGCAATAGATTTTAAGGGTGTGGGATAATGGTGGGAGGAATATAAAGTTGGATCAGGCTGATATTTTTTTTATTTGGGTTGACAAAGCAGAGAGTTTGCATTCAGTGTTATAGCTTGAGGGTTTAGAAGAGGCATTAACAGTTTGTTTGGATGGCTAGCTGAAACATGGATGAAAAACTGGCTGATATTACCTGAGGTTGAAATCCCAGAACTGCCCTGATATAATGTAGATGATGAGATCCAGTGTCTTAGAGAGATTGAAATATTAGAGTGGACTTATCATGGAAAGCCTGCTCTTATACCCCAGGAGTGTCCAGAGGATGTACCTTTTACCAGAATTGTGAGAAATAAATTTGTGAGACTGGGGCCAGCATTGCTGAAGAGCTCTGTAGTTTCCCTTCTCTGTAGGCCAGATGTTATTGTAGGGACTGCTGTCACTGAGCTGAAATCCTTAAACAAAATGGGGATGACTAGATCCAGAGTTGGCAGAAGCCAGGCAGCAGCACTTAATCACCAAAGAAAAGGTGGATGTGGCTATCATAATGGACAGTAGACTCAAAGCAGGAGTCAAAATAATCTGACACACAGAGACTTGTGGCATTGACTAGTAGATTGGGGGTACCTAGCAGTGCAATGGATGGGCAGTCTACTAAATTCTTGTTTGAACTGTATAAACAAAAGATTTCTAGGTCAAGTGAACAGAAGTCTAACTTGAATTGCAAAAACAGAGAGCCATGACCCATTAGTCAATTTTCAGACTTAGGAAAGTTTATAAATCCAGAACCCCTTGAATGAGGGGAAGGCCAAGACCCTTCGGGGGAGGCAAGGACCCTTCGGGAGAGGACCCTGTTACACTGCCACAAATTTATACTGTTAATCTTCCTTCAAGCCTTCTCTAAGGAGACTGACAGCCTTTTACCAGGATAACTGTGCATTGGGGAAAAGGAAATATTCAGATATTTCAGGGATTATTAGACACTGGTTCAGACATGACATTAATTTCAGGGGACCCAAAATCTCACTCTGGTCCACCAGTTAATGTGAGGACTTTTGGAGATCAGGTGAGTGATGGATTTTTAGCTCAGGTCTATCTTACAGTGGGCCCAGTGAGGTCCCTGAACCCACTCTATAGTCATTTTCCAAGTTCCAGATTGCATAATTGGAATAGACATACTGAGCAACTGGCAGAATCTTCACATTGGCTCTCTACTCATGGACTAAGGGATATTATCATAGGAAAGCCACTACTAAACTGCCACTACAGAGAAAAAAATAGTATTCTAAAGCAATACCAGGTTCCTGAAAGGGTTACAGAGATTACTGCCACTCATAAGGACTTGAACGATGCAGGGGTGGTCATTCCCAACACATTCCCATTCAACTCTCCTATTTGGCCTGTGCAGAAAATAGGTGGGTCTTGGAGGATGACAATGGATTATCATAAGCTGCAACTCCAATTGCAGCTGCTGTTACAGATGTGGTATCATTGTTTGAGCAAATCAATATGTCCCCTGGTACCTGGTATGCCGTTATTGATCTGGCAAACACTTTTTTCTCAGTAGCTGTTAATAAGGACCACCAGATACAGTTTGCCTTCAGCTGGCAAGGTCAGCAATATACTTTCACTTTTCTACCTCAGGGATATAACAACTCTCCAGCCCTATGTTATAATCTTGTCCACAGGGAACTTGATTGTTTCTCCCTCACACAAGACATCATGCTGATCCATCATATTGATGATATCATGTTACTAAGACTTAGCAAGAAGTAGCACCTACTCTACACTTATTGGTAAGGCATTTATGTATCAGAGGTTGGGAGACAAAACCAATAAAATTATAGGGCCCTTCTATCTCAGTGAAATTTCTAGGAATCCAATGGTGTGGGGCATGTCAAGATATTTCTTCTAAGGTAGAGGATAAGTTGCTGCATCTGGTCTCAACTCTGATAAAAAAAAAAGGCACAGTGCTTAGTTGGTTTCTTTGGATTTTGGCAACAAAATGCTCCTCATTTGGTGTGCTACTGCAGCCAATGTTCAAGTGACCAGGAAAGCAGCTAATTTTGAATGGGTACCTGAACAAGAGAAGGCTATGCAACAGATCCAGGCTGCTGTACAAACAACTCTGCCACTTGGAGCACATGATCCAGCAGATCCAATGGTGCTTGAAGTGTCAGTGGCAAATAGAGATGCTGTCTGGAGCCTTTGACAGGTCCTTATAGGAGAATCACAATGCAGACCCTTAGGATTTTGGAGCAAAGCCTTACCATCTGCTGCAGATAACTACTCTTCTTTTGAGAAACAACTTTTGGCATGCCTCTGTGCCTTAGTAGAGACTGAATGCTTAACCATGGGCCACCAAGTTATCATGAGATCTGAGTTGCCTATCATGAGCTGAGTGTTGTCTGATCCAACAAGGCATAAAGGTGGGTATGCGCAGCAGCACTCCATCATAAAATGAAAATGGCATATACAAGATAGGGCCACAGCAAGTCCTGAAGGCACAAGTAAGTTACATGAGGAAGTGGCCCAAATGCCCATGGCCCGCACTACTTCCACACTACCTTCTCTTTCCCAGATCAGAGCTATGGACTCTTAGGGAATTCACTACAGTGAATTGACTGAGGAAGAGAAAACTCAGACTTGGTTTACAGATGGTTCTGGACAACATGCAGGTACCACCCAAAGGTGGACAGCTGCAACAGTACAACCCCTGTCCAGGATGTCCCTGAAGGACAGTGGTGATAGGAAATCATCCCAGTAGGCAGAACTTTGAGCACAGCACCTGATTGTTCATTTTGCTTGGAAGGAGAACTGGCCAGAGGTGCATTTGTATACTGACTCATGCTGTTGCTAATGGTTTTGGTGGATGGTCAGGGACTTGGAAAGAGCATGATTGGAAAATTGGTGACAAAGAGGTCTCGGGAAGAGGCATGTGAATAGACTTTCCTGTGTGGGCCAAAAGCATGAAGATACTTGTGTCCAATGTGAATGTGCAACAGAGGGTGACTTCAGCAGAGGAATGTTAATAATCAAATGGATAAAATGACCTTTCAGCCTATTTCCCCAGCAACTCCTGTCATTGCCCAATGTGCTAATGATCAACATGATCATGGTGGTAAGGGTGGAGGTCATGCATGGACTCAGCAACATGGACTTCCACTCACCAAGGCTGACCTGGCTACAGCCACTGCTGAGTGCCAAATTTGCTAGCAGCAGAGATCTGCATTCACCATTTCCTGAGGTGATCAGTTGGTTACATGGTGGCAGGGTGATTACATTGGACCACTCCCATGATGGAAGGAAAGTGGTTTGTTCGAACTGGAATAGACACATACTCTGTATTTGGGCTTACTTTCCCTACACACAATGCCTGTGCCAAAACTACCATTCATGGACTTACAGAATGCCTTATCCATTGTCATGGTATTCCACACAGCATTGCTTCTGATCCAGGAACCCACTTCACAGGAAATGAAGTGTGGAAATGTGCACATGATTATGGAATTCTCTGACCTTACTATGTTCTCCATCATCAAGAGGCAGCTGGTTGATAGAATGGTGAAATGGCCTTTTGAAAACTCAGTTACAGTGCCAACTAGATGACAATACCTTGCAAGACTGGGGGATGATCTCCAGGAGGCTGTGTATACTCCAAATCAGCATCCACTTATCATGCTGCTTCTCCCATAGTCAGGATTCATGGGTCCAGGAACCAAGGGGTGGAAATGGGAGTGGCACCACTCACTATTAATCCTAGAGATCCACAAGAAAATTTTTAGTTTCCCATCCCTGCAACCTTTGGCTCTACTGGTCTATAGGTTTTAGTTCCAGAAGGGGGAGTGCTTCCACAAGGAGAAACAGCAATGATTCCATTGAACTGGAATCTAAGGGTGCACACCTGGTCACTTTGGGCTACTAATGCCCATGGATCAATAAGCCAAGAAGGGGATTACTTTATTGGCTTGGGTGATTGACCCTGACTATAAGGGGGAAAAGAGGACTGCAACTACACAATAGAGGGAAAAAAAAAAAGAGTTTTTCTGGAATATAGGAGATCCCCTAGGGTGTCTTTTAGTTTTACCATGCTCTGATTAATATCAATGGAAAACTGCAACCAGCTAATTCAGGAAGGACTACCAATGGCTCTGAAATTTCAGAAATGAAGGTTTGATTCACCCCACTATACAAAGAACCACAGACAGTTGAAGTATTTGCTGAGGGTAAAGGGAATATGGAATGGATAGTGGAAGGAGGTAGTGAATATGAGTGACAATTACATGATTAGTTACAGGAACAAAGACTGTAATGCTGTTCTTTTCATGTTATAGTATTTAAGTTGCAAGAGTGAATATTACCCAGGAACTTGAACTCTGTTCCAGAAAGATTTATTGAATTACTGGTTGTATGTGGGACAGTTGAATATTGTTAGGCCAGGAAAAATGCGTCCATTATTGTTTTCTAGTTAGATTAAATATGGTTTAGGTGATGTGTATAGTTGCCAAGTTGACAGAGGGTGGACTGTCATGGTCAAGTTCATGTGTCAACTTGGACAGATGGTGGTGCCCAGTCATCTGATTGGGAAAGTGCTGGCCTGTCTGTTGCTATAAGGACATTTCATGTACTTAAATCATGATTATGTTGGCTGTATCCACAGCTGATAGCATTTGTAATCAGCTAAGTGGATTGTCTTTTTCAGTGAGCAATGCTTAATCTAATCAGTAGAAGGCTTTTAAGGAGGACTCAGAAGAGACAGTCACTCTTCTTGCTTTAGCTGGCGAGACTCTCCTGTGGCATTCATCCAGGCACTTCGTTGGAGTCACCAACTTCACAGCCTGCCCTACAGATTCAGACTTTTCCATCCCAGCATTGTCCAGCCAGCCTCTCCTGAGAATTCATTGCAGACTTCCTCAGAGTTACCAGCTTGTGGCCTGTCCTACAGACGTTGGACTCCACATTCCCATGGTTACATGAGACACTTTTATAAATTTTATAACTACAGATATCTCCTGCTGATTCTACTTCTTTAGAGAACCCTAGCTAATACACCATCCATTAAATCAAATACATACAATGGGTTGGCTAAAACAACAGGAATTTATTGGCTCAAGGTTTTGAGGCCAGAAAGTTTGCTTCCTCCTGTGATCAGTATCTTTTGATTGGTTCACAATCTTTAGGGTTCTTTGGCTTCATCTTCTGGATTCCTTGGACTTCCAGTTGCTTGCTTCTCTAATGGCTTCTCTCTCTATTCCCATTTTCTTTGCTTATAAGAACTTGAACCATATTGGGCTAAGGTGCACCCTCATTCAATTTGAGAATACCTTAACTGGTAATATCTTCACAGTTTCCATTTATAATTGGGCTCACACCCATGAGAGTATGGATTGAAACTTGAGCAATTGTCCAACATCTGGCAACAGTTATTAATTTTATTGATCTTAAAAAAAAATCAGATTTTTTCATTAATTTTCTATTTTATTTTTCTACTTTCCATTTCTTTTTATTTCTGCTCGAATTTTATTATACTTTTATTTTGCTTGCTTTAGCTTTATATTGCTTTTCTTTTCTAATTTCCTTAGGTGGATATTGGATTATTGATTTTAAATCTTTCATCTTTCCTAATATATAGTCAATGCTGTAAATTTCCCTCTATGCACCACTTATAATGTGTCCCACACATTTTGACAAGTTATATTAGCATTTTTATTTACTTCACAGTATTTTAAATTTCTCTTGTGACTTCTTTATTTGGAAGAATATTTTTAACCTATTCTTTGGTGGTTTTCTTTTAAAATGAAACATTTTTTTCCCATTATTTTCCGATTATTTGTCTTTAAACAATATTTATTAAAATATTAAATTTTATTTATGGAGTGTCTTAATGATTATTTAGATAGAATTGTCTACAGCATCTCTCTCTCTAAGACTTCTGCCTTTCTGTTAAGGTGTACATTCATCATATTCCAGAATTTCACCCACAGGTTGTATTCCGTGTCTTCCTTTTTCTCATTGTCCTCCCTGTTTAATAGTGAGAAACTTTCTGAAACCAAAACTTTCTACATTGTTTCATTTATCTATTGCTGGATAATAAACTTCCCCAAAGTTTAGTGGATTAAAAGTAATTTATTATTATCTCAAGGCTTGATTGTCCTGGGTGGCTCACTCTCATAACTGGGAGTTGTGAGTGTATCTTCCAAAAATTGCATGCTTACATGATCCTTGTTTGTCATTGCTTCTTCTTAATAAACTATCTTTTTCTAGTTGCTATATAATGTGAAAGATAGCCCATGGCCCCCATAAGCTTCTTGTTATATTTTTCTCTTACCATTTAGATAATTTTCCTCTGTTTAGCTTTTCTCATATAAATTATTATACTTCATTTATTTTTTCTTTTTTAAAAATACATACTAAAATAGCATTCTTTGCTGGTATGTAGGTTCATTTTTGTTTGTTTGCTTCTTTACACTAGGACCCTCCCCTGATGGACTCAGCAATTCTGGAAGAGACATTTGAATGTCTTTTCTTTGATTTGGCTAATAGCTAGATTTCTGACAACTGGACACTTAAATTTCAAGTGCAAATTGTGATGTTGTCTGGGACTATCGGTTATACTATGAGGAAGTTTCATGTTTTCCTATGTGGTTTAAGTTTTTAGGGAAGAACAATGGTTGTTTTTTGTTTCTTTTATTTTTGTTGCTGGTTGTCTTTAGTTTGTTTTGTTTATTTTATTTTTCCTGGGTGTGTGAGTTATGAATGTCTGGTGACATATGGACCAAATATACTCTGCTCTTAATGGTGGGTAGATATTGGTAAATATCCCAATTTTTACCCTGAACCTTTATTTGTGTCTTTGGATTCTGAGCACAGAGCCTGTAGATTCCCGTCTCTTCTGTAGCCACTATCTAGTTATATTAGATTGCTGCTTTCATGGCTGGATTCATCCACTTACACACCCTGATCTTTTTCTGTCACCAAGGAATTTATTGAGCTCTACAACCCACTGCTAACTGTCTTTGCCATCAGGTCTGGATGTGAAAAGAGTCTCTGGATTTTCATTTTTATTCCAATAAAAGTTTTTAATTATTAGCTGACTTTTTAAGTCATTCAAACTTGACAATAATAGGGGTATGCTTGCCTGACTCTTTAATATGAGGGAGGATAAAATGCAAAGGCAGAGAGAAATATTTCTTCCCTCATATTTTAAATGACTATATTCCTTGTGGATTACTGGAGTAGAATAGCTCTTAATGGATGTTAGTATGAAATCTATTTTTAATTTCTGTAAGCACTGTATCTATTAAAGATAAGGATTATAAGAAAGTAATTCATTTCAGTTGTTTTTAGTTTGCTAAAGCTGCTGAAATGCAAATACCATAAAATGAGTTGGCTTTTTCAACCCATTGGTTTACAATTTTATAGTTCCGAGGCCAGGTAAATGTCCAAATCTAGGCATCATCAAGATAATACCTTTTTCCTGGAGACAAGATGCAGGCAATCTGGGACTTTTCTGTCACATGGTAAGGCACATGGTGATGTCTGCTCATCTTTCCCTTCTCTTCTGAGTTTTGTTGTTTCCAGCTTCTGACATCAGTGGCTTCCCTCTCTTAGAAAGCTCAGTCTTTCTTTCTGTATCTTTCCCTCTGATCTTCATCATCTTATAAAGAACTACAATAAAAGGATTAAAACATACCTGGGACATGCCTCAATTGAAGTAACCTAAACAAGAGGTCCCACCCACTATAGCTTTTAAAACACAGACATGGATTAGCTTTAAGAACTTGATCTATCTGGAGCACATAACAGCCTCAAACAATCAAAACAAGTTTTACTATATTCTATTTTCATCTACTTTAGATTAAATGGTTAGTGATTAAAATATCTATGACCACAACATTCCATGGAGAATGAGGCTTTGCTTTGCCTCCTTTGGGAAATGCTGAGTTTGAGTCTCTCTATGGCAAAGTGTGACCCTAGGATATATTATGAAATTTCCAGGTTCATTTGGCATTTTATATTTAATCATTTAACTTGGAAAGTCCAAGGACAAAAGGAATGCAAAGTAACAGAAAAAATTATATAGTTGTAGGTTTCAGGAATTAAATTTTAAGTCCATGTACTACAGAGACCACCTCATAAAATTGCATACACACAGTGTACCTCACACTGACAGGTTTATTACTCTGACCTTGTGGTAAAAGTTATGGTTACTTGTTTTTTGGGACTGTTCTTGTTTGCTAGCTGCCAGAATGCAACACACCAGAGATGGATTGGCTTTTAATAAAAGGGGATTTATTTTGTTGGTTCTTCAGAGGAAAGGCAGCTAACTTTCCACTGAGGTTCTTTCTTACGTGGAAGGCACAAGATGGTCTCTGCTGGTCTTCTCTCCAGGCCCTTGGGTTCCAACAACTTTCCCCAGGGTGATTTTTTTCTCCATCTCCAAAGGCCTGGGCTGAGCTGCAAGTGCTGAGATGAGGAATGCCAAGCTGTTAGCAGTGCTAAGTTGCAATCTCTCATTTAAGCACCAACCAATTAAGTCAAACATCACTCATTGCAGCAGACACGCCTCCTAGCTGACTGCAGATGTAATTGGCAACAGATGAGGTTCACGTACCGTTGGCTTATGTCTGCAGCAACAAGACTAGGTATGCTCACCTGGCCAAGTTGACAACTGAATCTAACTAACACAGGGACCAAACATTCATAGAGGGGAATAGTAATGAATGGTGAAATATGAGAAATAACTTCAAATAAAGAAATTTTGCAGGCATCAGATTTGTATTAATTAATATACTTAGTAGATAATTTTAAGTAAAGGGTTTCTGCATGTAACTCTCTCTGAGCCACAAATGTGTTCAAATGCATCCAAGAATCTTCATGACATAAACAGACAAATTGACAAATACAGAACTCACTTGACTTTGAAAGAATAAGATCAAATATAGCAATCACTATGTAACCCTTTCTAACAAAAATAACTTTTGGTTTGCCACCTTTTATATTTATTCAAATCTGAACTTTCTGATTTTGATTCATAGAAACATTTTTCATTAAAAATGTAGGAGCTATTGTTCAAAAGAGGGCAGTGTGTCTTCATAAATGTATAGAAACTTATAAAAGAGGCCCACATATATATTTGAATTTCAGTCTTTGGGGAATATTGTATGGAAATGAATCTGTATATAATGAATATTATAAGAACATGCTGCTTAATTTAAGTGCCTTTTAAATGTGCACATTATTTTTACTTAATTTGCTTTAGCATCATGTTAACTTAGGTCTTTAAATATGAAAAATAGATTGCTTTATATAAGGGTCAAAGATTAAATATTGTGCTAAATCAACAGAAATATCAATTAAGGGATTTTTCAGATTTTAATCTGTTTTAGTAAAAATATTTGCTTATTTTTTAAAAACTTTTTTATTATATTGAAAAGAGAAACCTTGACTAGAGTGATTAAACAATTAGGGATTGTATTATTTCTTAGTAGAAAATATGGACACAGCCATTCCCAGGCTGTTGCAGGAATTCTGATATCATCATGAGCCCCGAAATTTAGATAATTGTCAACTCATAAAGTGGATGCTGTACATCCAAAAATATTCTTGAATAAATCAAAGAACGGAAACAAATGAAGGTGTGTTGCTAAGCGACATTTCCTTAGAAACCTACTTTTTGCATCTCTTATATGAGTATTGTCTCATTTGACTATCTCGAGGTTCAAGGCATTCAAACAAGATATTTTTAACTGGCTATTCTTCACCTAAACAAATATGGTATCTGTTTATAAGGAAGAAATTCAAAGGATATTGCAGCAGTTTCTGCTATTATCTCTTAGTGTTCACTTCCTCTCTACAGAACGTATTGGTTTTTCTTTCCTTACAAAATAATTTTAGCATGCTTAAATACTCCAGGAATAATGTTCCCTTCACACCTTCAAAACCTACAGAATTTAAATGAAATAGTTTCAAACACTGGGGTGGTTATATTTATTTATTTTTAAATATAAACAGTGGAAATATCATACAATAGTTGTGAATTTTTCTATATTATATAAAAAATTGTAGAATATTTTGCAAGTAGAATTTTTCCTATTTCTTATCAACTCATATTGACAATAGTGATTTACAAAACTTGTGGTGTCTTTCTTTCTTTCTCTTTCTTTTTCTTTCTTTCTTTCTTTCTTTCTTTCTTTCTTTCTTTCTTTCTTTCTTTCTTTCTTTCTTTCTTTCTTTCTTTCTTTCTTTCTTTCTTTCTTTCTTTTCATTCTTTCTTCCTTCCTTCCTTCCTTTCTTCCTTCCTTCCTTCCTTCCTTTCCTTCCTACTCTACTTTTAGTATATTGTTGAGTTTCATAAAATTAAGAATCTAAATAAAATTTCATTAAACAAAAATATAGTATAACTTACCAAGATGAAAATGATTATTCTTGAGCCAGGAAATAATGTACCCACTCTTTCCTTTGAGTAATGAAAATGATTGATGAAGAAAAATACAGAGCAGATAGGGATCAAGTACCTGTATAAGTCTGATATGTTGGCCTAGAGATTCTACGAATGATTGTATTACAATAGTGACCACCAATATCAGTCTTAATCTTTCAATTCCATTTGGCCTGTGAATGTAATCAATTGATATCACTACTGAGTCTTCATTCTTTAAGCTGTTATTTAATAGCTACATGTTAAAAGAGATACAATCCATCCCATCACATATTAGATGTATAAAGGAACAGATCGCTACAGAAATCTTGAGAAATATGATGATGAGTTATGAATTTTGCACATTTGAATAACTTTATAACCATAAAGTGTAAGAATGGGGTGAAGGAATATTGAACACACATTTTTTTAAATAATTACTTTTGACCCCTAAGTAAAACAGAATCTAAGCAGTGGAATCAAGTTGAAGAATAGATAACTCCTTTTCTAACACTGTCAAGCTATATTAGTAACAGACAATAGGAAGAAAAGTAAAAACTGCCTTTGAAGATTGAAGTATCAAAGTTTTATTGCCACAGATATCCACAATGTGCAAGACATCTCTACTGTATTCCACTTGCTGAGAGACATTAAATCTCAAATAAGTGGGAGATTATAGAATATTACTATTTTCACCATATAATCTGCAAAATGCAAAATACAGTTGTAATTTTTATGATATTTTACGACTTCTTGCTAAATTGGATCAGCTGATCCTAAAATTCACACGTAATATGTAAATCTGCAATTCCCTTTCAATTTTACTGTCACTACCTATAGGATTATGCCTTCCACTGAGTCAGAAAAGGGGTTAGGGTGAGAGGGGCTTTCCTTAGTCTGTACTATGCTTTGCAATAGTGCATAACCATATGGTCTACTTTAAGAGGAAACTTTCAATATCTCATCATTACATATGAATTTTCTCTAGCCTGTTTTTGTTAATTATTTTTTGTGATTAAGGAAGTTCCTACCTGATTACTGCTAATTAATAATTTCAATAATTAGTTTTAATTTAACAAAACTGACTGATGTATATAAAACAGTGCAGACAACAAGACCTCGAATGCTTTTCAAATTTTTATTTAACAAAAAACAATAAAAACTTATTATGAAGAAAGATTTAATACTACTCATGTTGAATTTTGTCATGTTTGACATATATCTAGGTGATCATATTTATTTTTTATTGCTTTATATGTTGAACTAAAAGTGAGACTACTTTTTTAATTCTAGGAATTAAGCCTCATTTGTTTTAAGATATTTTCCTTCTCATATTTTACACAGATGCTATTTGCTAATATATTGTTTAAAGTTTTGTGGTTATATATATGGTGCTATTTAATAATTCCTTCTAAAGGGATGTTTGCTTGGTCAAGCTTTATAACACATTTAATGTAGTTACATAGAAAGAGTTGATAAGAGTACTCCCTTTTGATTTTCCAAAAAAAAAAAGTGTATAAATTGTTATGGAAGAATTCACAAGAGAAGCCATATGGGCATGGAATTTTCTTAATTAGAAGAGATGTAATTAAAAATTCATTTCACTTACTATATTGGCCTATTTGGATTTTCCAATTCTTATTTTTCCAGGATTTGAAAGTTTAAACATTCATGTAATATTTCATTTCATCCAAAATTTTAAATTTATTTGATAGCAGTCTTCAAAGTATCCTTTTATTTTTATGATGCCCATAGGATCTGTAATCGTATTCTCTCTTTTTTTTTTTTTTTTAAAGTATTTTTTTATTTATTTATTTTTTTTATTTTATTATTTTTTGTTTGTTTGTTTGTTTTTACATGGGCTGGGGCCGGGAATCGAACCGGGGTCCTCCGGCATGGCAGGCAAGCACTCTTGCCCGCTGAGTCACCGCGGCCCGCCCCCGTATTCTCTTTTAATTACTTGATGCTCTTTTTAAAGTGTCTTCCTAGAGATTATTCATTTAATTAATCTTTTGGGAAAAATGACATTTTATGCTATTTTCTCTTGTACATTTTTTCATTTAATTGAATTCTGCTGTATTATTTGTGTGTTTCTGTGTGTTCTGTTTGACAGGGTCGCATTTCATTACTTTTCATATTAATGTCCTTTTATTGCAGCACCATTTATTGAAGTTTTTTTATTTGTTTGTTTGCTTTGCTTGTTTTTTGGGAAGTGCATGGGCCAGGAAGTGAACCCAGGTCTCCTGCTCGGCAGGCAAGAATTCCACCGCTGAACTACCCTTGCACCCCTCTGCTGTATTCTTTCAATAATTTCTTTCAAACTACTTTCCCAATGTTTGAATTGTTCTTCTTTTATATATTTTGAGGATTTTTTTATTATTAATTCATTCAGCTTTATAAATTTATCTCTAAACACAGCTTAACTTCATTGCACTAGAATTTCTAGATTACATTTTAACTCTCACTCAAAATATTTTCTAATTCCCATTGTGGCTTACTTTAAACATATGATCTTTTTAGAAGTATAATAGTTGTAGTCCATGCATTTAGAAATAACTATATTTATATTTAATTCACTTTTAGTTAAATTCCATTGTAGTTAAGAACGTTCTATGAATGATGATATACCTTTGATTTGTATTAAATCTTTCGTAGTCCCACGGTTGTTATTGATTTTTTACCAAGTGCATTTGAAAAAATAATGAAGTTTTTTTTTTGGCTGCTGTCTTTTATATATATCAGTCAATTTTATCAATTATAATATTGAGTGTTTCATATATTTGACTTCTTATGATTTCATGTGCATTTACTTTTGGTAAAATGTGCGTTGATGTTTTCTGCTATAGTTATGTGGTGTTTGTGTCTCTTTCTAATTATTTTATGGCCACATTTGTGATGTGTACAGATTTAAATTTATAGTATCTTTCTTTTCATTAATGTTTATGCCAGTATAACATGTCTGTCTTTTTTTTTTTCTTTTTTTTCTTTTTTTTTGTGAATGGTTTCTGATGTATATAGGTACAGGCTACCTCTGTATGTCTATATCTGTTATTATAACTATATATGAAATAGGCTATTATTTATCTATCTATTTCTTATTCCTATCATCTACTTTTTTTTATTATGCTATTAGTTTTTAATGATTTCAATATTATACACATTCATATTTTATATCTCTGATTATATATGTATATAATCTTTTTTAAAATTTTTTTTATTAATCAAAAAAAAGAAAAGAAATTAACACAACATTTAGAAATCATTCCATTCTACAAATGCACTCAGTAATTCTTAGTATCATCACATAGATGTATGGTCATCATTTCTTAGTACATTTGCATCGATTTAGGAAAAGAACTAGCAAAACAGCAGAAAAAGATATAGAATGTTAATATAGAGAAGAGAATTAAAATAATAATACTAATAATATATATATATATAAAAAGGAAAAAGAAAAAAAAACAAAAACAAAAGATACAAACACACAAACAAACAAACAAAAAAACATATTTCAGGTGCAGCTTCATTCAGTGTTCCAACCTAGTTACATTACACTTAGGTATTATTGTGCTGTCCATTTTTGAGTTTTTGTATCTAGTCCTGTTGCACAGTCTGTATCCCTTCAGCTCCAATTACCCATTATCTTACCCTGTTTCTAACTCCTGCTGGTCTCTGTTACCAATGATATATTCCAAGCTGATTCTCGAATGTCGGTTCACATCAGTGGGACCTTACAGTATTTGTCCTTTAGTTTTGGGCTAGACTCACTCAGCATAATGTTCTCTAGGTCCATCCATGTTACTACATGCCTCATAAGTTTAGTCTGTCTTAAAGCTGCATAATATTCCATCGTAGGTATACGCCACAGTTTGTTTAGCCACTCGTCTGTTGATGAACATTTTGGCTGTTTCCATCTCTTTGCAATTGTAGATAATGCTGCTATAAACACTGGTGTGTTTTTGCCCTTTTGTCTTTGCCCTTAAGTCCTTTGAGTAGATACCTAGCAGTGGTATTGCTGGGTCATAATCCATTCTGCCATTCTATGTCTTTTGATTGGGAAATTCAGTCCATTAACTTTTAGTATTATTACTGTTTGGATAATATTTTCCTCTACCATTTTGGCTTTTGTATTATATATATCATATCTGATTTTCCTTCTTTCTACACTTTACTCCATACCTCTCTCTTCTGTCTTTTCGTATCTGACTCTAGTGCTCCCTTTAGTATTTCTTGCAGAGCTGGTCTCTTGGTCACAAATTCTCTCAGTGACTTTTTGTCTATAAATGTTTTAATTTCTCCTTCATTTTTGAAGGACAATTTTGCTGGATATAGGAGTCTTGGTCGGCAGTTTTTCTCTTTTAGTAATTTAAATATATCATCCCACTGTCTTCTAGCTTCCATGGTTTCTGCTGAGAAATCTACACATAGTCTTATTGGGTTTCCCTTGTATGTGACAGATTGTTTTTCTCTTGCTGCTTTCAAGATCCTCTCTTTCTCTTTGACCTCTGACATTCTAACTAGTAAGTGTCTTGGAGAACGCCTATTTCGGTCTATTCTCTTTGGGGTGCGCTGCACTTCTTGGATCTGCAAATTTAGGTCTTTCATAAGAGTTGGGAAATTTTCAGTGATAATTTCTTCCATTAGTTTTTCTCCTCCTTTTCCCTTCTCTTCTCCTTCTGGGACACCCACAACATGTATATTTGTGTGCTTCATATTGTCATTCAGTTCCCTGATCCCCTGCTCAAGTTTTTCCATTCTTTTCCCTATAGTTTCTGTTTCTTTTTGGAATTCAGATGTTCCATCCTCCAGTTCACTAATTGTAGCTTCTGTCTCTTTAGATCTACCATTGTAGGTATCCATTGTTTTTTCCATTTTTTCTTCTTTGTCCTTCACTCCCATAAGTTCTGTGATTTGTTTTTTCAGATTTTCTATTTCTTCTTTTTGTTCAGCCCATGTCTTCTTCATGTCCTCCCTCAATTTATTGATTTGGTTTTTGAAGAGTTTTTCCATTTCTGTTTGTATATTCAGCATTAGTTGTCTCAGCTCCTGTATCTCATTTGAACTATTGGTTTGTTCCTTTGACTGGGCCATATCTTCAATTTTCCGAGCGTCATCCATTATTTTCTGCTGGTGTCTGGGCATTTGATCAGATTTCCCTGGGTGTGTGACCCAGCTGGTTGAAAGGTTTTTCTGTGAAATCTCTGGGCTCTGTTTTTCTTTTCCTGCCCAGTAGGTGGCGCTCGTGGCGCTCGTCTGTCTGCACGGCAGTGGGCCCGGGAAACCGCGCGTGGAGGCGGGGGTCGCTGGCCGCCGCGGCTTGGGAGAGTGCCGGTCCTAATTGCCCAGCTGGCCCGAAATGCCAAGCGTGATGGGAGGGCCCCGCTATCCAACGTTCCCAGTCAGACCGGGGAGCCACGTGCGTGGAGGGGACCCCAGTCGCCAGCCGCCCCGGCCGGGAAAACGCGTGCCCCTCGGGTATCTCACCGCAGCAGATTTTCCCTGCCCGTTCAGCCGTTCCAGAATGGGGTACGCTGTCTTTTTGGTCTCTGTCGTGACTCCGGGAGCTGTTTCGTATTGTTTCTGTTTCTTTAGTTGCTTTTCTGGAGGAGGAACTAAGACCCGCGCGTCTTACTAAGCCGCCATCTTCTCCGGAAGGCCCTATCATCTACTTTTTCTGGTAATTTATTTTATTTAGGAATTGTGTTTCATGTGTCCTTCCATAGTTTTATTTTTGTCTTTTTTGTTGTTCTTATAATTAAATCTGTTTTCTTATTAGCAACATATATTAATGATTTTTTTTAACTCCAGTCTGCCAACCTTATTTTTATCCTTTGTGACTTTAGTCCATTTACATTCAATAATATCACAGATAGTTGATCTTAACCTATAACCTTCAGATGGGTCTCTGGACCAGATAAGTCCTGAAACCTAGAGGGTTCAGCCTCTCCGAACATTAGCTAATTCAATCTTCCTACCCATATTATTCACAGTTCCTTCCAACATGAAAAAGTTGGAGGGCCATAGCCCAAATACCCTAAGAAGTGGTATAGAAAGATCAAAGCTTATGGTAGAGTTATACAGAGAAGGTATGGTTTAACAAATGAATATGATTGCTGGATCATTAAATTATACTTCTTTTAGTCTCCAGTAGCTTAGAGCAGCTAGGACTAAAAACCTAAAGTTGTGGAATTGTAACCTATGCCAAACTGAAATCTGTTCTACAACTAACTGCTGTGCTCTGCTTTGAAATTTGTTGCTTTTTTTGTATATATGCTATTTTTCTCCAAAGAGAAAAACAAAGTCAATTGTGATGATAAAAAATTCTTGAGCAGCTCGAAGGAAAATCTGAGATGATGGAATGGTAGACCATGATAAACTCTGGGATCTGTCCTGTAACAACTTGTTGAAGAATGCTTTGAAAACTATTGCTTTTTTATTTCTTTTATTTGTATATATGTTATATTATAAAATTAAAAAGTTAAAAAAGAGCCAGTGCTTGAAAGATTTAATTACCTACGATAATTTCTCAAAATAAGTCACCATAACCAAGATTTATTAAAAAATGAGTAATTATTTTCAATAACTTCAGTAGTTTCAATGTTTTTTGTTTTGTTTTTGACTCAATGATATGTGTTCTAGTTTGCAAACTGCCAGAATGTGATATACGAGAAAAGGAACAATTTTAAAAGAGGGGAATTTATTAAATTGCAAGTTTACATGTTCTAAGGCTGTGAAACTGTCCAAATTAAAGCAAGGCTATAGAAACGTCCCATCTAAGGCATTGAAGGAAATATACTTTGGTTTAAGAGGACCAATGATGGTCAGGTTTTTCTCTCAACTGGAAAGGCACATGGTGAACATTGTGATGTCTGCTAGTTTTCTCTTCAGGCTTCTTGTTTCATGAAGCTCCCCCAGGGGTGTTTTTCTTCTTCATCTCCAAAAGTCCCCAGCTGCATGGGCTTTAATGCTTTTTCCAAAATGTTCCCCTTCTTAAAGGACTCCATTAAGCCACTCCACCTTGAATGGGTGGAGACCGATTTCTATGGAATCCAGCCATCAAAGAAATTAAAACTGGCACAGTTTATATGAATACATTCTGTTTTAGATGTTATATAATAAGTTAGTTTCTCAAAATTATCTTTCTGAGGTTTGATTACACATTTTCTACTTGGGTTTATAATACAACATGCAATATGAAATACAAAATATGACTATATATGTATCTGATAAAATATAATTAATTCCAATTTGTATCTCAAATCTAAATTAAGGTATGACAAAATCTGGGGAAAACAACAAATTAGTATGTAGAATATTCTAAATTGTTTTGTTTGTTAATTTGCAATAGTTTTTTTTTTTTTCCCTATTCAGGATTATTCACCTACAATTGTATATTTTCTAATATTTATCTGTCCATATCTCTTAGTTTTTCTTTTTATGAGCATTATTACTTTGCTTACAATTTTATTCTAAATCATTAATACCTTGCTTTATATGTTTTTCATATTTATTTTTTTATTAATTGATATTCCATATCCTTTATTTTCTGAGATATTTTATTTATATTTATTACACATGAATTTTGTTACTTAATTTTTAAATTATTTCATTTTCTTTCACTAATAAGTATTTTGCTTCTTAAACATTTTGGCTATCATAAATGTAACTACTGTGAATACTTGTGTACAATTATTTTGTTTATTCTATGTCACATTACTCGGGTAAATGCTTAGTAATGTAATTACTGTGGAGTTTCATCAATGAATATTTACCTTTATTAGAAATTGATGAACTGTTTTTCAAATGTTGCTCAATGTTATATACTTCTACAAATTTTTAATGAGACTATGAGTTGCTCCACATTATCACCAAACTGAGTAATTAGTTAAGCACCTTGAAGCTTTGTTTCTCTGGTGGCATCTCATGGTGGTGGTAAATTTAAACCGTGGCCTGTTTTCAACTGCTTGTCAACTCTATGTAAATCTTTTGTGAAATGTCTGCTCCAATATTATTATTGTCCAACTGGGGTGTATGCCTTATTATTCTATTTTAGGACTTCTTTTTAACTACGTAAATGTTTGTAAGAGTTATAAACTGAAAATGCTTTTCTCCCACTTTCAGTTTGTTTTTTTTTCATTTGATAATGTAATTTTATAAAAAATACATATTTTTTAATTTTCAAAAGAACAATTCATCATTTTTAAAGAGGTTTGTAAGATTTGATTTTTTTTTCTTGCTGGCTATAAGAATAAACAGTCATAAAGCTGATCAACTGTCATTTACTCCAGAAGTATTATGGGGTATAGTTTAGATGTGTAATTCATCATGCATTCATTATATGGTTGGTGTAATTCTTAACCCATTTGTTTGAACACCATTTGTAGAAAAGCTTCTCATTTCAGTGAATTGCCCACTGAATTACATTGAACTTTTTAAAACATAAATTCATGATTATATGCAGTTTATTTCTTAGCTATCAATTTTGTTCCATATATATAAAAAATAAGAAACAGATATATACATATATGTGCTTACACAAATTCTACACTGTCTTGATTACTGTAGCTATAAAGCTAGACATCACATAATGTGAGGGTAAACTTGCCTTCCTATTTTTCAAAACTGTTCTGGTCATTTAAAGTTCTATGATAAATTTTAAACAGATTGTCACTTGTATGGAAAAATAGAAGCCTGCTCAGATTTAATTGTGACGGCATTGAGCCTTTTTTAAATTGAAGAGAAGTGCCATCTTATCAAAAAATTTTCTCTTGGAAGTGTTTTTGCTTGTTTTTTGCAAGGTTGTGAAAGATCTTAAGCATATGTTGTTAAAATATTGCTATTCATTCAATGTTATATCATATTTTTTATTGCTATATGTGGGATTTTAAATAGGATTTTCCAATTGTTTGCTGCAAGTATAGAGACATGAAGCCGATTTCTACCTTTTGATTTTGAATCTTGTGCTCTTCTTAAACTATTTTATTGTTACTAATACAATATGTATGACTTTAAATATTCAATCAAGTCATCTATGCATGAAGACAGTTTTAATTCCTCCTTTCTAAGCTATTTACATTATATTTTGTTGTGCTATTTACTGGATAATATCTCAAGTACAATGTTAAATAGAAGTAGTGACAAAAAACATCCATGAATTGTTGCTTAGTATAGGATAAAGGAGTATCTAGTCTTTGAACAATAAGTATGAAATTATCCATAGTTTCATAAATGACCTTCGTAATTTTATTGATATAGTTTCTCCTTAGAAGGCTTTTAATTATCAATTTACTAGATGTAATGTTATCTAAAGTCTCTGTTTCCTATTGTGTTCATTTTGGTCATTTGTTTCTTCCAAGAAATTTGTACACTTTATAAAGTTGTCAAATTTTGGAATAAAATAGTTAATGGTAATAACCCTTAATTAGCCTCCAAATATCTGTATGCTTGTTATTTATATTCCTCTTTAATATTAAGATATTAAATCATATTTCAACCTTTTTTGATAAAAAGAAATAGACACCAATGTTTATAGCAGCATTATTTACAATTGCAAAGAGATGGAAACAGCCAAAATGTCCATCAACAGATGAGTGGCTAAACAAACTGTGGTATATACATACGATGGAATATTATGCAGTTTTAAGACAGAATAAACTTATGAAGCATGTAATAACATGGATGGACCTAGAGAACATTATGCTGAGTGAGTCTAGCCAAAAACTAAAGGACAAATACTGTATGGTCCCACTGATGTGAACCAACAATAGAGAATAAACTTGGAATATGTCATTGGTAACAGAGACCAGCAGGAGTTAGAAACAGGGTAAGATAATGGGTAATTGGAGCTGAAGGGATACAGACTGTGCAACAGGACTAGATACAAAAACTCAAAAATGGACAGCACAATAATACCTAATTGTAATGTAATTATGTTAAAACACTGAATGAAGCTGCATCTGAGCTATAGTTTGTTTTTTGTTTGTTTGTTTGTTTGTGTCTTTTGTTTTTTTTTCTTTCTTTTTCCTTTTCTTTTATTATTATTATTATTATTTTTATTTTTTTCTCTATATTAACATTCTATATCTTTTTCTGTTGTTTGGCTAGTTCTTTTCCTAAATCGATGCAAATGTACTAAGAAATGATGATCATGCATCTATGTGATGATGTTAAGAATTACTGATTGCATATGTAGAATGGAATGATTTCTAAATGTTGTATTAATTTCTTTTTTTCTTTAATTAATAAAAAAACTAAAAAAAAGAAATAGAAATTTTAAAATATTATTGATTTTAAAGCAATAGTTTGTATGACTTTTCTGTAGTATTTGCCAATTTTCTATTTCATTTTTTTCTAATCTTATATACATTATTTTGTTTGTGCCTATTACTTTTTATATTGGTATGCATTTTTTCCTTTAGTTTACTAAAGTGGATACATAGATCACTGAATTTTTATAGACATTCTTCTTTATTAAATTTAATTTGTCAGATTTTATTTTTAGAACAAGTTCTAATAGAAAAATTGAGAAGAAAGTACAGAAGTCACATATTTTACATTAGTTCAATATATTTGCTACAATTAACATAATAATATTAATACTTCATATTAACTAAAGCCCATGCTTTATTCAGATTTCCTTATTTTTTTCTTAATGCCCGTTTTATTAAAGGATTCCATCCAGAGTCCCACATTACAGCTATTTATCATACCTCCCTGGGCTCCTCTTAGTTGTGACAATTTCTCAGACTTTCACCTTTTTTTGGTGAACTTGTATGTTTTGGAATTTGACCAGTTTAAAATATTTTTTTTAATTTTATTGTGTTATTATTGGCTTTTGGAAGGAAGACCACAGAGTTTATGTGTAGTCTTGATTCCATAATATTATATGAAGGTTACATGCTATAAACAAGTTTTGTTATTATTGATATTGACTTTGATTACCTGGCTGAAGTACTCTTTCACAGGTTTCTCAACTCCTAAACTTACTATTTTACCACTTCTCATACCACAGTCTTTGAAAATAAATACACTTAATGAGTAGAAAGTTATGACCCTCCTTCCTGAGAATGAAGTGATTGCATAAATGATTTAGAACTCCTGTGCATGAAAAATTGCCTTTTCTCCTACATTTATTTATTTATTCAATCATTTACTTAAATTGGGATGGGTAAATGAATATTTATTTTGTACTTTAGGTTATAATTCAATACTTCTTGGTTTATTTTTTGATTCAAGTTTTCCAGCTTTGATCACTGGGCGCTCTTTCATTTGTCTCCACTATTCCTTGAACAACCTCCATGAGAAATTTTTTTTAGCACTCTTTACTTTCTTTTGCTATACAGACATTCAGAGCTCCCATTATATATATTTGCCCCAGTCCTGGAATCAGCCATTTCTCCAGGGGGCCTCACTTCCTTTTATTGAAGAATAGCATTAAAAACCAAGATCTGAGCACTATGTATGCTTGTTGCTTCTGAGCCCTCTCAGGAGACACAGCAAGGAAATATAAATATTTATATGCTAACCTGTGATAGTATATTCACAAATATTTTTATTTGAAACCATCTGCATCTACATTAAGCGATACAAGAACTCACACTACTGTCTCTAACTCTAATCTATCACCACATGGATCATTCTAGTGGCTTCTTTTTGATTATCTCTAAAGTTCCACCCCAACAGTGCGAAACTTGGCTCCCACTGTCTGCCTTCTATTTACTTATTTATTCATTTCCAGTATATATGCATAGGAGTATCAGAACAGGAGACAACTTTTTCAAGTAAAGTAAATTTACTGAGGAAGAATTTTTCTGCTAGTCCCTTTATTTGGGAATATTTTATGTATTCACAAGATAGTAATTAGGTTAGTCAGGGTTCTGTAGAGAAACAAAACCAAGAGGAGAATTCTGTAAATATGAGATTTTATTATAAGTGTCCCACACAACTGTGGGGATGCACAAGTCCAAATTCCATAAGGCAGGCCAAAAGTTGGCAACTCAAGATGAAGTTCTTGATAAATACCCCAGAAAATATAGGCTGGCTGAAGTGGAGAAAGAGGTTCTGTCTTCTGACTTCTCCTTTTAAAGCATTCAAGTGATTGGGCTAAATGTGTCTGATTGCTGAAGACACTCTGAGTTGACCATAGATGAAATCAGTAATGGATGCAATCAATTTACTAATGACTTAAGTCCATGAAATATCCACACAGAAACAGTTAGAACAGTGCTTGTTTGACCAGACAGCTGGGCACCATTACCTTGCCAAGTTGACACATAAACCTAACTATCACATTAAGGATTCTTTTGTCACTGTCTGCATTCCCTACTGGGATCCTTGACTTGCTATTAGCTTTTTTAAAAATTTGCATACTTCGAGGATCATTCTTTGTGTTGTAAATTTCTATGGGTCCTAACAAATTATTAGTGTCATCTACCATTTTACTAATATGCAGAAGAGACTTACTGCCCTAAAAAAAACACCTGTTTCACCTGTTTAACCATGTTGCCTTCCCACAAACTCCTGACAACCATTGACCTGTTTACTATCTCTACAGTTTTGCCTTTTCCAGAATGTCATATAATTGAAACAATATAGTAATCCTCTATTGCAGAGTGGCTTCTTTCAATTAGCAATATGCATTTGATATCCATCCATGTCTCTGTTTGGCTTACTAATTCATTCTTTTTTATTGCTGCATCATATTTCATGTATGCCCCTACCACAGTACACCTGTTAAGAACATCTTGGTTGCTTCCAGCTTTTGCCAGTTATGAATAAGGATGTTACCGACATTTCTGTGTTTTTGCGCATGGATATACAATTATAAATCATATGGGTATATATCTCGGTATGTGATTGCTGCATTATAGAAGATAGTCATGTATCTTAGAATAGTTATCCACTTTACAAAGTGGAAGCACCATTTTGAATTACCAGTAACAATGAATGGGAGTTTCTGTTACTTTACAACCTCACCAACATTTTGATATATATATATATTTGGTCATTCTGAAAAATGTGTAGAGATACCTCATTGCTTTTTAATTTTTTTAAAATTTAAATTCCATAATAATGACAAATGATGTTGGGCATCATGTTGCATGCTTATATACCATCTGTATATCTTCTTTGTTGAAATGTTTGCTTTTATTTTTGCCATTTTAATGCGGGCTGTTCTTTACTTAACGCTTGGTACAAATTATCTCCCAGTTCTGGCTTATTTGTTTATTATTATTTAATAATTTCTTTCACAATGCAGCTGTTTTTAATTTAATAAAGCAAAAGTTGTCAATTTTTTCTTTCATTTCTCATGACTTTCATGTGTAAGTAAAAAAATTAACTCTTATCCAAAGTCACCTAGATTTTGTCCTATGTTCATTTCTATATGTTCAGATAGTTATATATGTTCTATAGTCTATAGTTTTAAATGTATAATTCATACATTTAAGCCTATGATCAATTATCACTAATTTTTGTGAAAGTTATAAGGTTCTCCATCAAAATTCATTTATAGTATGAATCTTGTAGCTGTCCATGTAGTTATACAATTATTCCATCATTACTTTTTGGAAACCCTATCCTTTCCACATTGATTTATTCTTTTGTCAAAGATCAGTTGACTGCGTTTGTGGGATCTCTTCGTGGGTTTTCTATTCTGTTCCATTTATCTATGTATATATTGTTTTGCTAGTACCACACCATACTGTTTAGGGTTCTTTTATAGGAAGTCTTGATATCCAGCAGTGTAAATCCTCCTATTTTGTTCTTCAGTCTCATGTTGGCTCTTTTAGGTTATTTTCCTATCCGTGTAAACTTCAGACATTGTGTGTACAGGTATCTATGAAACAGCTTACTAGAATTTTGAATGTGGTTTCAATGAATTGATAGATCAAGTTGGGATAAATTGACATCTTAAAACTTTTTGAATCTTCCAATATGTGAACATAATATACTTCTACCTTTATGAGGTCTTCTTTGATTTATTTCATCAAAGTTTTGTAGTTTTCCTAGTGCATGTTTTGTATGTATTTTGTTTGATTTATACTTGGAACTTTATTTGTTGTACTATTATAAATGGCACTATGATTACTTTTGAAATTCCAGATTCTGTGATTGTTAAATTAGGTATTAACTTGGCTGGATTATGGTGTCCAGTTGTTTGATAGAACACTAGACTAAATAATGCTTCCATAAAGGTATTTTGTAGATGAGTTTACATTTACAATAATTTGATTTTAAATAAAGGAGATTATTTTTGATATAGGGACAAACCTTATCCAGTAAGTTGGAAGCTTTAAATACCAAGAACTGAGGATTCCTGAAAGAGGGAATTATGCCTCACCTCCACTCCTTATACTCCTCCTTGAATTTACAGCTTGCTTTGACAATCTCTGTCTAGTAATTGATGTACTTAGATCAAAAACAATAAAAGTGACTATTTATACAGTTAGACATTAATCTACGGTGCTTGTAAATTGTATCTACTCATTGAATTCATAGTTTCTTTGTTTTCCTTCTTTTTCTTTCTACTCCAATTTTATTTGAACATTTTGTATGATTCCATTTTAAGTAATATTAGCATATCAACCTTATTTTTTAAAAATTTTTTACTGGTTATCCTAGAGTGCATGATATACATTTACAATTTAGTTAATTCTGCCTTCAAATAACATACCACTTCCTGTGTACAACCAGAAACTCATAATAAAATACTCCAAATTCCTCTGTCCTTTCCTTTATAACTTTGCTATCATTCAGTTCACTTTTTCATATTTTATTCTCATCTAATAAATGTAAACTGTAAATGAAGAGTTATTTTCTGATCCATTAAGAATAAGAAAAATAAAAAAGTTATTTAACATTCATTTATTCATTAATCCAGCATCCTTCCTTCATTTCTATTGATCCAAGTTATCAACTTATAAACATTTCTTTCATTCTGAGGAATTTCTCTTAACATAATGCAAAGCATGATTTCTGACAATGAATTTCATTTATTTTTATCTGTGTGAAAAAGCATTTATTTCTTATCTTTTAAAGGAAATTTCACAGAGTATAGAAATGCATGTTGATTTTTAGTGCTTTAAATATTTGACTTTTTTCTTGTCTTGTTTGCATAGTTTTTAATGAGAAATTTGCTGTTTTATTGTCCTACTTCCTCTACAGCTACCGTGCTTTCCCCCCGATTCCCCAGCTGCTGCCAAGATTTTCCCTTTGCTTTGGTTTTCTCTAGTTTATGCATATGAATACGATATGTTTAAATTTGGGTTTTTTTGCTACTTATTCTACATGGTGTTCCTTGAGTTTCTTTATATATGTTTTGGTGCCTGTCATTAATTTGGGAAAAAAATATTAGCCAGCATTAGTTCATGTTTTTCTGCTTTATTCTCTTTCCCTTCACCAGTTGTATTCCATTTGTGTATACATTGAACCATTTGAAATTGTCCTACAGATTTTTGATGCTCTGTTCTGTTTTTTTGTTTAATCATTTAATTCTCTTTCTCTATTTACATTTCAGTTTGGGAAGTTGCTATTCACATATCTTCAAGCTCACTGGTTATTTCCTCTATTCTATCCAGCTTATTGATGGGTCCATCGAAGTTATTCTTCATTTCTATTACAGTGCTTTTGGTTTCTAGCATTTCCTTCTGATTTTTTTCTTGAAGTTTTCATCTCTCTGCTTACATTATCTGTCTTTTCTTGTGTGTCATACACTTTTTCTCTTTAAGCTCTTAGCAGTAATATGAACCATGCTGTTGCAGGATGCAGTGTTCTGTATGTCAAGTGCAAATATGTCATATGCTAATTAGTCAGTTGGTTGATAGTATTGCTTATCTCTTCCATAATGTACAAATTTTCAATCTATTTGTACCATTGATATTACCATAGGTGTTTGGCACTCTCTGGATATAGATGTGGATTTTTAATTTCTCTATTCAAGCCTAGCAATTTTTGCTTCATGTATTTTAAAATTCATAGCTACTATGTACTTACAATACTTAGTCTCCTAGATGAAGTGATTATTTTACGAATATGAAAATTTTCCTTTATTCACCATAAAAATTGTTGTCCTGAGGTTTGTTTTGTCTGATACCAGTATCCCCATTTCTGTTTTGTTATTAGTTTGTGTGACATGTTATTTTCTTCAATTTTATCAGTGATATTCTGTTTCAAGTGCATTTCCTATAGTGATCATATGACTGGATCTGGATTTCTAATTCAATAAGTCTATGCTTTTAAATGAAGTGCTTATATAAATTTTATTTAATGTGATTATTGATATATTTATTTTTGTCTATGATACTACCACCTAAGTTTTGTTTTTCTCACTTTTTGTATCCTTTTCTCCCTTTCCCTGACTTCAAGCTTATTTTTAGCATCCAGGTTATCTGTACTAATGCCTTAATAGCTATACCTCTTATAATATTTTAGTTGTTTTTCTACAGCTTGCAAATGCATTTACAGCTTATCATCTATGTTCAAATAATACTACCTCATTCTATGTATATTTATAATTCTTCCATGCTTTTAACCATTTTATTAAATCATCTGCCTCAACATTTGTCATGAATTCTGCATGTTGTTATTTTGCCTAAATCATGAAATGAATTTCGAAAAATAAAATTGTGGGGAAACGGTGACTCAGTGGCAGAGTTCTCGCCTGCCATGTCGGAGGCGTGGGTTCATTTCCTGGTGACTGCCCATGTTAAAAATAAATAAATAAGTAAAATTGTGAGAAAATTATTATATTTATATTTATTCAGGTATTAACGATTTTGCATTACTTTCCTTGAATGAACCACCGATGTTATTTTCCTTAATTTGAAGAACTTACTTTCTTCTTCAAGTGAAATCTTAGACTGTCAGTAGAAGGTCAATTCTTTATGCTTCAGAATGCTTGGAAAAGCATTTATTTTGTTTTTGAAAGATAATTTTAGAGGAAATAAAATATTGGTTAATTGCTCTTTGCTTTGGTCCTTAAAAATGTTGTTTTGTTGTCTTCTAAAATATTTCATCAGTGCTTCTGATAATGCTTATATTTGTTCTCTAAATGTTACATTTTCCTTCTAGCAATGATCATAAATTGTGGTCACTACCACTAGTTTTCAGGCATTATAGTGTGAAGTGGGTTGATTTGATTTTTGCAGTTGTTGTTTATCCAACTGCTGTACATTAAGCTTCTTAGTTCTATGTTTTTATAAATTTCTGTAAATGTGGAATTTTTGCCATTGTGTCTTCACCTGTGTCCTGCGCATCCTTCCTCATGTTCTGCTCGTGGGAGGCATCTCTCCATCCCTCCCCACGCTACCAGCATCTCTTCTTTGTTAAATGTGTTCCTTCCCTTTTTTCTAGTGTTCTTTCTTTCTTTGTGGGTCTTTATGTGTGTATGTGTTGGGGGTGTGTGTGTGTAATGTCCAGTTTGATTATTAGTCAATCCAACGATTTGTGTTTCTTATCACGTTTTGTGCATTTACACTGAAAGTGCCATCTTAACATTGACTTTCATTTCATTCTTCATTATGTTCATGGTTTCTATAAAATCCTTCAGAGCATCAAAAAATGCTTTAATGTAATTGTTTTCTAATTTCGTCATTTTTGAAATTTCTTTTCTATTTTCATTGATTGATTTTTTTTACCCCTGGTTATGGGTCACATTTTTGCACTTCACATGTCAACTAATTTTTGCTTGTATGTCATACAAAATGATTGTTACTTTGCTTATTGTTTCGATTTAGTTGTCTTCCTTTAAAGAGTGGTGATAATTCCTTTTTCAGGTAACTGAATTTCATAAAAATTAGCTCGATTATTTCAAGGCTTGTTTTTAAGCTTTGTTAGGTCAGATAAAAAGCAGTCTTTGCTCTAGGAATTGTTTAGGTCTATATGTGAGATTTTTCTCTCTTATTAATTGTCCAATTTATTCAAAATGTTCTCTTTATTCTGTCTTAAAAAATCAAATATCTACAAATCTTGAGTGAGCATTTTAGCTGTTCTTTCTTTGAGTCATGGAGTTTTACCTTGTGCCTACTGTTTTAGCTTCTCAGCCACTAAAAGAAGTACCATATAATGTGTTAACCCAAACAACTTCCTGGTTTTGAAGCTAGGAGAAGTCCAAAATTGAGGCATCAGTAAGACAATACTTTCTGCTCAAAAACTGAAGCATTTTGAGACTGGATAATGGCATACCTCGGTCTTTAGTTATTTTGTCACATTGCAATGCACATGATGATGTCCTCTCCTCTCTATTCCAGTTTCCATGGATTTTTGTTATTTCCACAGACTCCCCTTCTGAGTCTAATTTGCATTACTTTTCAGAATTTCAGCCATAAAGATTAAGGCCCACTGTCATTTTGTTTGAGAACAACTTAACCAATAACATCTTCAAAGGTTCCATTTACAAATAGCTCATACCCACAAGAAAGAGGTTGGAACCTGAGTATAGCTTTTAGGTGATTATGACTCAATCCCCAAAACATGTACACACTAACATTTAGCCAACATCCACATATGCTCCTTTGCAGATTTCTAATGTTCTTTCTCTGCCTGCTCATCTTTCTCTCTTACATTACCCACAACTTTATTTCATCACTTGAGCTCTTGCATTTATCTGCTCTACTCAGTGAGACCCTCAGGCTTTGCTTGGGATATCCTCTTTCCTCTGTATCTAGAAATTTCCTGGAGGCAGAAATATTAGTGATGAGTTCATTTCATATACCTCTGAATATACAGTTCTGCAGCTCTAGCTGATTAATATCTAAACTCAGTTTTTCATGTATGTTTCCAAATTGTATTTATTTATGGTGGGATGACAATAGTAAACAAGTTATTACTTCATGAGTGGCAACATAAAGACATATGCTCATTAGTTTTTAAGTTTATATTAATTTTCCACCAAATTATTGTTTATTAGCCATTTTCATCTTTTGGTAATCAGAAAACCATATATAATGCTTCATCACCCTCAATACTGTATTTTTGCCATCTCCTACCAACCCTAACAAGTTTATCAGTTTAAAATACTGTCCCACCTCTGCTTTCCTTCAAGGAAAGCTGTGATACATTTAAACTTTGTTTCTCTTCCCTAGCAGCCATAACTTTTATCAGTGAAGCATGTCATTTTCTATGTCAGCGTCCAGATTTGGTTTTGTTATTTAGAATAGCATTCTTTCTTCTGGAAGTAGTCCATTTATTATTTTTCTTCTTTTTAATCCATAATTATCTATCTATCTATCTATCTATCTATCTATCTATCTATCTATCTATCTATCTAATCTAATCTATCTATCTATTTATCTATCTCTATTTATCCATCTATTGAATCTATCATCTATCTATTAAATTGTAGGTCGATTTCATCAGTGCAGATGGGATCTTTGCTATTCAATCAATAGAGTCAGGCATTTCTTCAGTTCAAGAAAATTTCTTGAATTATTCTTCACTTAAATATCTTCTTTTGGGGGGAATATCTTGTTCATTATATGGTAGTCTTTTGGATCTATGCTCAGAGACCATTATAGTCTCCTCATTATTTCTATCTCTGCATTTTGTTCTTTATTTTGTGGCATTTCTTACATCTCTCCATTCTAATAATGTGTTACATTTATCATTCTCATTTAAAAAAATTCATCCACAAATGATTTGGTTTACAATTTGATTTTGGCTCCAGCATAGCAGTTGTATAACTCCTTTAGCACTTTAGCAGGTCTATTTTCATCGTCAGGAGTCATGGATTTTCTGTTTTAGAATATATAGGCTACTATTTTTCTTTGTATGCACACTGAGTTCCCACACATAAAGAAGTGTTTTCGTTGCTCATATGTTGGCTTACAGTTGATATAGCTAAACTTCAGTAATACTGAAGACAGCAGAATTAGGAAGGATTGTTATATCCATTTGCATTTTTGCATAGTCAGCAAGGATTTCTAACCTATTCTGCATTGTTTCATTGAACATAATCACCAGTTGTCAGTTCCTTGCTGGAGAAATGGAATGGAGTTCCTGTTCTTAGGATGTGCGTTCAGGTCTCCCTTTCTGTGTTGGAATCTCCTTCTGCTTAGCTTCGATTTTCAGGCACTTACTCTGCCCCTGCACGTTGCAACTGAAGGGTCACAAACCCATACATGAGTTTTTGCATTCTCCTATAGGTAATTCCTTACATTCTAAGGGCAATATAACCTGGGGCTATTTCCATTCCTTTTACTTTTTCTCTCTGGATGTGAGGAGGTGTCAACTACCCTAAATAAACTATAGGTCGCATAATTGTTGGGTTCCTGTCTTTGGTACAAATCACTGCATACACAGGCACACTGGTGAATATCTTGCACTCACAGCATGGCCAAGGTGGAATCGGACCATGGGCAACTCATGCAAGATGCTACACGACCCATTTTGCTGTAAGTACTAAGCCACCTCTTTTCTGATATAGAGTCATGTTTTCTTCCAGAACATGAGTTTGAATAAACTCAGTCTTAACCCTAGCTCAGTTAGTCTCGTAGCTGTTTGTTACTCCTACCAGAATGTCAGAAAATCCCAAGCACCATTTATATCTAGTGTTCTGTAGATGCCAGCATGTTTTGTTTTAGTTTGTGTAGTACTTTCATATATGTGAAGTACTTAAGAAAACACATGACAGATTATAAACACATAATGAACAACTTGTAATATCTTGTGTGATCTATAAATTACAAAACTAGCTTAGAAGTTTATCATGTTGGAAGATGAATACTATGTCCCATATTTGTTTAGTCCCCACAATATATAATACAGTGTCTTGAACAGAACAGACAAAAGGAAAAGTTCCTTAACAGTGTAAAGTAAAGAAGCTTTGAAAAGTTTTGATCTGAGCAGGGCATGAAAATAATGCACACTAAATGTGAAGGAAATGTGCTGACAAAGAATTAGAAACAGACATAAATAAATGTGCTTAAATTCATTGATCAATCTACGGCCTTGGCAAGATCCCAAGGCTTTAGAAGAAGTTTTACTCCTCTTATCTCGCTGGACTTCTAATTCATTTCCCTCTCCCCCCACATCCATGGTGAGTCTTTGGTATTTACCACCTCAATTAACCAGAGATATGAGTGGTGGCAAGTCATGACTTTAATGACCTTTAAATAGAACAAAATATGCAAGATAGTAGAAACAAATAATGGACTTGCTTTCAAGTGATCTATGCTCTATCTCTCGGCAAATGCAATAAATCGACGTTAGAGAATTTTCCAATTTATAGTTCAGAGATAAACAAAAATAGATTACTATGACCTTTCCTAATGAATTCTATATCTAATCAAAGATAATGGACTGTGGTGTTAAAAATATTTGTCTGGTTTTCTAGAGGTTGAAAATATAATTTTCATCAGCAGAGCATATCCCAGTAAGAGTTTTATTATTTGGTACAAACAATTTCAAGCTGCATTGTTTGGTATAAGCCCATGAAATATACTATACAACTGTGAACATCAGTATTTAATTTGTCACATATTTCCTGTTATACATGTCCAATGATCACAGAACATTTATTAACCAAATGCAAGTGCAGATAAGCAAGGACACTTAAATTTCTTTAGCAATTAATGAAGCAAACAGAATAAGTTAATAAATTAAAATATTACTACTAGTATTGGGCAACTACATTTTATTATATTACTTTGTAACTTTGAATAATAGTTTAACTTGTAAAACTCATGAAGTATTTCTTAAAATATGGTACATATTTAAAATCTTTGTATCTTTTCCAATAAAATAAATTTACTCCAGGGGCTTACAGGTAGTACTAAATTTGAAAATCGTAAATAAATGACAGGAATTGATGTTTGTAAAATATACACAGATTTATCTCATTGTGATATGTAGATTTATGAACCACTTTAGTCATTGAAAATAAGTGGAAAGTAAATGAGGCAGTGATCATTAGAATCTATGGACAGGTCACCAAGGACCACTATGTAAAAAAAAATTCAGTGCTCATTTATTTGATTATTGCTTAAATCTGCTGCCGCATTATTTGTTAATCTGATTTGTGGCCAAGTTCTTATCAGATTTTACAAAAGCATTCTTAAAATTAATATTTTTTTTTTGTTTTAACCTAAAAAGCTAGCAGGAAAAAGTTACATAATAGAAAAATTGATCTAATTTTATGCTCAACTTGCTGTTTTTCTGGCTTATTTTAGAAGGCAAAGTTAAGCACCTTTACTGGTATTTAGAAGAGCACATTAAAATACAATATAATTACACAGGTAAGCATAGGTAACTTGTTTCTTTGGTAGTCATTGGAAACAGTTGCTTCAAAATAATATCAGCGACCCCAGTAGTAGATAGTATTTGCTCTTTCATTCATATATTCAAATTTCCTCAGTAGCACTGACATATCTGTGGAAAAGTTTTCCAAAATGCAAAATATTAAAGATTTAGATTGCTTATTATATTCCAAGAAATGGTTAATTTAAGAAAGGTCTTACATAAAACAGAAGGAAAAGATTAAACCTATATTCCAAACTCAAGCTGTTAGTTTTTCTCCATGCTGAAGCAACTGAATTCTCAGGTTATCAATTTCCCTGTAGATAGTTGTTTTACAAGGCACGGAAAAATACACCACACTTCAACCTTAATGTTTTTGCCTCATTATAATCCTTGAAACAAGAGAACACTTTTAATTTTTATCTGTGAAGAATCCAGATTATTTGTCATCTTTCATAAACCATTCTCAGCAAAGCACAACAAGAGTCTAGATCTTGATCACTAATACATCTAATACCTTCTTTATACCTCTCTATGAAAAGAATCAGAGTTCCTAGGAGATAAGGCCACATCTAAGGTTATGGCAGGAAAAATACATGATGAGCCTGGACCATCTTGGAGTGGCAGAAAACAGGAAGTAACCAAAAGAGAAAAGGATAGGGCCATCTCAAAGAGACACAGGAGACAACTTGACAAACTATCAGTGGCAAAAGTTATTGCAATTCAAGGAACAAAATAAAATAGAGAGAACTTGGTTATAGCCAAGAGCAAAAAATTAATATGACATGCGTCCATAGTGATATAAACAAACAGTTGAATAATAAACAAATGGAGATGAAAGGATATGTATTCTTTATTAAACAATTCCAAATAATATGCAAGTGAATTCCCACCCTCCAAGACATCGGGGGAAAGAAAGAGAGGAGCTGAGAACTGAATTCTTAAGCCCAAAGGAATAAGCAAATGTTGATTTGGAAAATACTCATCCTATCTAGACAGAATGTTCTGAGACTTAGGCCAGAAGGAAATCAGGAACCTCCATGAGCTTCCCATAAGTCCACAGAGTATAAGGCTCTTTGTGAGATTTAACTGAACACACCTTTGCTAAAGAGAGTGTGATTGGACATGTTTCCAGTCAATAATTTCAGTGGAAATCAGGATTGGAAATGCAGTTACCCAGAAGGATCTATGGAATGTCCTTCCTTCTCATCAACTGGACCTCCTTGAACTGCATGGAAAACTGACAAGGTCTTTTCTTTAAAAGAAAAAATTCTGTATGAACAGAAGTAGTACTAGCCTGGACTGAAAGGAATGAATAGAAGGAAGAATAACTTTAAGGGAAGAACCATGGAAGTAAAGATTGGAACCAAACAGATCCCCTTAGTCCAAGAAGGTAAATCCATCCAGGTGTGCAGAAAGGAAAGGTCTGTTCCTATACTTGGAAAGAGAAGTCCATCTGCTGCAGTGCTTGAACTCAAGTGCTAAAGCATTGAGTTCAGGGGGGGGGTTGATTACCATTCCAATGCTTGGAGAATGTGGAATTTATGTCCAGGTGTTTTTGGAGAACCCTTTGACCACTCCAATGCTTAGAAAGGGTGAGACTTATACCTCAGTTATTGGGGAAAGTGAGAGTCCCTCTTCTGTGCATGCAGAAGGTGGGTCTTATACACAAGCATTGAGAGAGACCATGATGGCTGCCTGTGCAAGCTCTTAGAAAGGGTGGGGCTGCTGCTCCAATATACCTCAAGGACAAAGTATCTAGTCACAGATAACTCTCAGACCTTAACATGTGATGGTGTTTTCCCTGTTGGGTTTCACACTTGCATGGGAACGTGACCTTTGTTTCCCTATTAATTTCTCCCATGCAGAATGGATATGTCTGTCTGTCCTATGCCTGTACCACCATTGTATCTTGGAAGCAGATAACCTGTTTCTAGATTTCACACCATCATCAGATAGAGAGGAATTTTACCCAAGGAAGGACAATGCCTGTGATTTGATACATTATTTTAAAAATTAATTTATTTTTATTAGAGAATTTGTAGATTTACAGAAAAATCATGCAGAAAATACAAAGTTCCCATACACCCTAAATGACCAGTTTTCTCTATTATTAAAACTTTGCATAAATGTGGTACCTTTGTTACAATTGATTAAATATTATTATTATAATTATACCGCTAACTATAGTCCATAGCTTATATTAGTATATTCGAGTTATATAGTCTTATGTTTTTTTTTACTTATTCCCATAATATATATATATATATGCAAACATTTACAATTTTGTAGTATAATCATCACTATCCATTACTCAAACTTTCCATCAATCAAAAGACAAATTCTGTGCTAATTAAGGATTAACACTCCATTTCCTACCTGCACACTGGCCATGTGACCCGTATTCTACTTCCTGATTTTATGAATTTGCTTACTCTATTTAATTATTATATAGATTATGCAATGTTTGTCTTTTGAGTCTAGCTTATTTCACTCATCATGGTATCTTCAAGCTTCATCCATGTTGTAAATGTATCAGAACATCAATCTTTTATGGATAATTAATCACATTTTTTATGCATTCAGCTGTTCAAAGACGTTTGGGTTGCTTCCATCTTTTGACAGCCATGAATGGCGCTACTCTTAACATCATGTGCAGTCTTTCCTAATACCTGCTGTCCTAGTTTCCTAGCTGCTGGAATGCAACATACCAGGAACAGAATGGCTTTTAAAAACGAGATTTAGTAAGTTGCTAGTTTACAGTTCCAAGACTGAGAAAATGTTCCAATTCAAACAAGTCTCTAGAAATGTCCAACCTAAGGAGTCCAGGAAAGATACCTTGGTTCAAGAAGGCGGATGAAGTTCAGGGTTTCTCTTACACCTGGAAAAGCACATGGTGAACACAGCATCATCTGCTAGCTTTCTCTCCTGGCTTTCTGCTTCATGAAGCTCCCGGGAGGCATCTTCCTTCTTCATCTCCAAAGGTCACTGGCTGGTGGACTCTCTGTTTCTCATGGCTACATTGTTCTGCTCTCTCAGAATCTCCTGCTTTCTTCAAAATGTTTCCCCTTTTATAGGATTCCAGGAAACTAATTAATGCCCACCTAGAATGGGTGGAGACATGTCTCCACCTAATCCGATTTAACAACCACTCTTGATTGAGTCACATCTCTAGGAAGATAATCTAATTAAAGTTTCAAACATACAGTACTGAATACAGTTTAGAAGAAATGGCTGCCTTTACAAAATGGGATTAGGATTAAAACATGGCTTTTCTAGGATATATTCTTCCTTTCAAACCAGCACACCTGCTTTCAAGTCTTTGAGTATCTACCTAGATGCGAGATTACCAGGTGGTAATTATATATGTGACTTTCTGAGGAACTGATAAACTGTTTCACGGAACCACAAGAGAAAGTCACAAATATATTAAAACTTTCCACTGCCACCCTAAACTGTGATAATTTGTTCTATAGGTAATATTTTCATGAACAAATCGATAAATAAGTATGTTCATAAAAGCACTGCTTATAATATAAAACTAATGGAAACTACTCATCACTCAGGGACTGGTTTATAAAATATAGATATCCATACAATGATACATTAAATGGAATACACACACATACACAAATGCATACATATTTTATATGTGCTAAGTAACTGTTTCTAAGATATATCAAGTGAAGACAAACTCCAAAACTTCATGTATTATGTGCTATGTTATATTATATAAGCCTGAGTATATAGCAATATATGTTGCTATTCAGTTATATATTTATAAGGGAACTCTGAATTGTTACAGAGGAAGCTAATGAAGTGGGTTATTTTTAATTTTGATAGATGGACCAGGACAGATGGAAAACATTGATTCAAAGCAGATATTTTTCCATTTATTTTTTTAATAAATAAAAAAATATATGAATATATTATCTGGTCAAAATATGTTAAACAAAAAAGGATCAAGAAACAACTAACAAAAATAAAAAGTAGGAAGATGGACTTTTGTAGAATTGCAAGAAGTTCACCTTGGTATATGTTGCTTTTAAAAATTTTGGTTAGAGTAATTTTAGCAATCTTTTTCCAAATCACTTTTATAAGATGAATTAATGATATTAGATGGTAACTTCTGTTCATTACAACAACCTAGTACTATTTTTTATGGATGCATATACAATATATATTAAGGAATTTTGTCTATTTTATAACATAACTTACCTATAATAAATGCTCATATTACATGGTATTGGCATATCCACAGTCACCGAAAAGAAACAAAAACAGCAACTTCAATAACATTCTCTCTGTCATAACACATCCACTGATCCTTGAAGAGATGATCACAATATGAGCTTCAGCTTACTAAGGAAACATTTAACTGTGATATTCCATTAGAGGTGGAAATAGAAATAAGCAGAATGTGAGAAAGATATGGTTTAGAAATCATCTATTTTGTGATAATGGAAGAAAATAGAAGCCAATTCAATCATCAAGGCAAGGAAAATGGAAAAGGAAACTAGAATTTAAAAGACAGAGATGTAAGATATACCTGCAATTTTAAGTGGGTAAAAGAAAGAAGCATTATTTGAGCAGACTAAGTGGAATATCAAAAAGCAAGAAAAGATGTAGTTAACTTTACAAGCCAAGATGTTGAAAAAGAAAAAAAAAATGAAGATCTAAGTGATGGTCAATTTGATTAAATAATAGAATAAGTTTGTTGAAAGTTGTTAACAAAGAAAAGATAATTGTGATGACCAATTTCATGGATCACCTGGGCTGTGTTATGGTCCAGTTGTTGGGTCAAGAAAGCTCTGGCTTGATTGCTACTGTGAGGGTAGTTAATAAATTTAAATTTTGTCAGTTGATTGTGTCTATGGCTGATTATGTTTCCAAACAACAAAGGAACTTGCTTGGGAATCATTCAATCATTCTGAAGTTCTAAAGCCAGAACAGAGGATTTCAAAGTCAGAAATTCTTTCCATCTCTACTTCAGTTAGACTATGTCTGGGGAATTCAGTTTTACTTACATCAAGTTTGCAACTATGCACTGCCCTAAATAATTCGGACTTGTTAATCCACTTAGGTACATGAGAGAATTCCTATAATAAATCTCAGTCCTGTGATTCTGTTTCTCTGGAGCACAGCAACTAATACACTAATTTTGTAAAAATCTGTTTTCTTCAAAAGCTCAACTCCATATGGCTATGACAGATTGCTGCTCAAGAGAACAGTGATTAGAATCTAGGGTATTAGACACATGGAGCAAAGGAGATCTCTGGTCATAAACAGAGCATTTCTAATATTCTATTATTATAGTTTCAATTTCTATTTGAAAAGTCTATGGGCTACTATCATTTAAAAATCATTGTATGATCAGTTCATTCTTCAAATCTAAGATACTTGGAAGAGATTCTTCCATCTGATGATCTTTAGTGATGATCAATAAATCGATATAAAAGGTTTCATTGATGGTTTAAGTTGTTTATAAATGATAGTTTCAACAACCATACTTATTGATGTGTTCTTTAATTGCTGACTAACATTCCCCTTGAAATTATCTACTGAGAGTCAATGATCAGTATTTGAAAACAAATCTTCTGCAGCTGAGCTTTCAGTTGGCAAACCTAAAGTCTACAGGGAAACAAAAATCTTTCCTTGTACATTCAAATGCTCTAGTAAAATTATTCTACTCTTTTTACTGAAATTGAAAGGAAAATAACTTAAACATACATTGTTCTTATAAAACAATGGAAGTCAAATTTATATGAACATTTAAAGTCAAATGCAGTGCTTTTGTCTTCCTGTTAGTGAATTGTTTAGGTTATATGCAAAACAACAATTACTTAGAAATTTTATCATCATGAGATTGAATTTAATAAACTGATTTATTTTTACTGAGCTAACTATTTCCATGTAAGTTTTACCACCATTGGCATTTAAGGGCTTATATTTTAAAGTAGCTAACATCAATAATTCTGACTCTAATATAATATTTGAAAAAGAGAAATAGAGGACATTGGGAAGAGAAGCAGGAGTGATATGGAGGACGATCACAAAAAAATATGTTGTATTCCAGCTACCTCAAGAAACAACTGCAAGCCAAAGGTATTTTGATTTAAAGAAAATATTTTTCCTATATTCCTGAGACAAAGGATGAAACAAGCTTAGAGCACCCTGCAAGTAGATCCAGACATAGGCTATCACAAAACCAGACAGAATTATATTTTTCTTTAAATACAAGAATAGTTTGGCGTATATGAAGTTGTTTCTCTTTTCAAACAGTCCTGCTTTGCTTATCATGGTTTATTGACTATTTTACAAGTATTAAGGGGAGAGCAAGTAGTTATTGACAGCTATGATCTGATTAGTCAAGAGAGAATATATTCATGTGAAATATCTACTTCTAAATGTTTTTTCAAGAAGGCATCAAAGTCATCTTTACCATATTACATAAAAGCTAAAGTTTAGAAGATTAAAACGCAAAAAAACCACCTAATGCAAAATATCACTGTGGATGAAGTTTTTTTGTGAATCTCATTTATTTTTACTGTACTCCTTGAATTACATATCATATTTAGTGAAGGTCAATGTTTTAGTTTGAAATGCATTATATCAGAAACAGATTGGTTTTTACAGTGAGGATTTATTAACTTAAAATCTACAATTCTCAGGCCATGAAAATGTCCAAATCAATGGATCAACAGGATGATACCTGGACTCTGAAGGCAGGCTGCTGGCATCTCGGACGCCTCGGAGTTACAAGGAAAGGCACATGGATGGCATCTGCTGATCCTTTGCTCCCAAATTTCCTTCTTTTAGCTTCTGGTTCCTGTGACTTCCTCCCCTAGCTTCTGTGCATTCTCTCTTAGCTTCTCCAGGGATTTTCTCTATGAGTGTCTCTTAATTTCTCCTCTTTTAGCTTCTTTCTTTCTCTTATAGAGGACTCCAATGAGAGGATTAAGACCCACCTTGAGGCAACTCCTCACTTAAAATAACCTTATCAAAATGTCCCCCCTACAATAGGACTGCACCCACAGGAATGGATTAAATGGACATGGATTTCTCCAACAGCTTCAAACCACCACACTTCATCCTCTGAACTGCCCCAAGATGTGTTCTTTTCATATGCAGAACACATTCATTCCATCACAATGTCACAAATGCTTAAATCATTGCAGTAACAGTATTAATCACAAAAATCTCATCACAATAAGTTATAGGCATAAATCTATGTTGGGGCAAAATTCCCTTAAGGATGTGGGCCTGTGAAACTTAGAACAAATGATCACTTCCAAGATACAAATGAGGGATGAGAACAAAGTAATCATTTCCATTGCCCTAGGGAGACATTAGGAGGAAAACTGGGGTCACCGTTCCTAAGCAGTTCTGAAAAAACTGCAGGGTATACTTCACTAGATTTTAAGGTCTGAAAATCACCTATTGAATGATGCCTTCTCCTTGGGGCTTGATAAAGCAACAGCCCCATCCTTTACAACATCTCCTTTCCAACATATCCAAGCCATGGGGAGACAGCCATGCTCTCAGCTCCACCTCTTCAAACAACATTGGGATGGCAGCCAAACTCAAGGCCCTACCTTCTTCAAGCTTAGGGGTGGCAGCCAGGCTATCTCCAATCTCCAGGGGACAGGCTCACCAGCCTCAGAATAGTGTGATGGTGGCTAGGCTCTCCCCATTTCCTGGGGAATAGGCTCCTGAAGCCTGGGATAGAAGCATTCTTCCTGAACCACAGGGTGAATGGCTTGCCCTCTGCACATTCTGGGGCAAACTCACCCTTTTGACAAACATGGGTGGGTCTACTCTCCAGGCCTGAGATATCTTGGCTCCATATCTCAGTATCCAAGTTTCTACCTTTGAAGTCATTTTTCCTTCAATCGTTCCCTTTTCTGTCCCTTTTAGTACTAGCTAGCAGTGGCTCCATTCCTACAGATCTTGCAAAAACAAAAAACAAAAAAAATTGTCAATTTTCCATGGAGCACACAGGGTCCCAACCATAAGATGATAGGATTTTACACAAATCCTTTCTGTATAACTCCATTGCCAATACTGATTCACACTGAAATGGCCAACTGGTTCCATGTTCAGGTAAATCCTCACATAAAGCTCTGTAATCTGGGGACTTGCATAGTAGAAACTCAGAATTTTCCAAACCATTAATTTCTTTGTACACAAGAGTTCAGTTTTCAGAACTTTCCCTCTTGCATTTTATATAATTTGCTAGGAGGAGCCGATAGCTGGATAATTGGAAAAATATTCAATATAATCCTTCAGTTGGGAAATGCTTAGTATAGTCTTCAGTAGCTAGAAATGCTTATTATAATCATCTCATTCAAGCAGCTTTGATTCATTTCAAGCCTAAAATCCTTGTTGGCATAATTTGCTGCAATTAATCTCAACTGTTTACTCTCTATTCTTGGCTACGTTAATGAGATCTTTTCCCAGCTCTGCCTTTCAGGGATAAAGATAATATCCAAGACTATTTAAATGAATAATATAAACACCTTACCTCATTTTAAGGAAAAGTTGAAAAGCCTGAACAATCAACAAAGAGAGAAAAGGCCTGTAAATTAGCAGGATATGCTGACCAAACAAAACAAAGCAAGTAACCATCATCCAACTTTAATGAATCCTGTGACTTTTAATTAGTTTTTTTTCTTTTTTTTTCTGCTATCTTCTGGACCTTTGTCATTCCTTCATCTGTTTGGAGTCTAAATATCAAATCACCTTTCTCACTTTGAGCTAGTCTTGGAAAGATGTTTTTTTCTCCAGTTCTCTGTTGATGCATCTTAAATACATTCACCTTCTCACCAAAGCAAAGACATTTGTTTCTCTGGTGTGGAATCAGCAGGCCTAACTTTATAAGACCACACTTTGATGACAGTAACAAAGCCAGGCCACAATTTCCAAAATTCATTTTTGGAAATTTCTTCAACTAAATATCCAAATTCATCACTTTCAAAATTATGTTTCCATCTGAATTCAGTACTCAATTTTGTCATATCCTCTGTCACTTTAAAACAAGGACTGCCTTTCTTTCCAATTTACAATGATACATTCATCATTTTTAGGTGCTCATTGGAAGTACTTTTAGAGTCTCTGTTTCAACCAAGATTCTCTTCAAAGCATTCTAGGCCTTTGTATCAAGAGTCTCACAATTCTTCCAGAATTTTCCCCTTATCCATTTTTAAAGCTGCTCCAGCATTTTTGGTATTTGCAAATGGGCTTCTGGTTCCAGTGGCTTCTTCTTTTAGCTTCTGAGGATTCCCTATTAGCTTCTCCAGAGATTTTCTCCATGAGCATCTCTTAATATCACCTCTTTTAGCTTCTGTTTCTCTCTTATAAACAGCTCCAATTAGAAGATTAAGACCCACCTTGGGGCAATTTCAATCAAAATAACTTAATCAAAATGTCCACAGGAATGGATTAAAATAACATGGCCTTTACTGGCATATATAACAGCTTAAAGCTACCACAGTCAATTGGCATTTTCCATGTATTGGGAGACAGATCTCAATGAGTCTGTCATGCTTCTATATGTCTTCTGAAGATGGTAATTAGGAGAAATGGTCCTATTAAGTATGTACAAGGATATAAGAAACAGCCTTGAAAGATTGAGATGGCCTTTCCCTTTAGGGCAGAAGACAGATTTATTGCTTTAAAATAAAAAGGAGACTGTTTCTCTCTGGGACAAAATGTTGGACATTTTGTTAGCAGCCACCTTAGAAAGACTGGAATTTTTTGTGATCAGGGTTACACTCAGGGATGGAAAACCCACTACGTACCCAACCTCCACCTGGTATGCTCTCTATCATCTAGTTAGACTAAATGATAAAGGGAACAAATGTGCACATGAGGCTCATGCCACCTGCTGTGCTATAAGGAATAAAGTGCTTAGTCTCTGACCCAGGCATCTTGTGTCTTCTGCCACAAATTACGACAGCTTAAATTGTTAGACTGCAGCAGGGTAAAATATGAAACCCTTCACAGTTTCTGAAAACAGTCCTATTAGTTCCTGCATGATCAAATTTATGTCAGAATTGAGGCAAGCTCAATATTTAAGAAGTTTGAACTTATTGTTTTTAGTCCTTTACCCCATTTTAGTTCCCTAGGCTGCTCAAGTACATACCATGAAATAGTTAGGGTTAACAATGAGAATTTATTTGTTCAGAGTTTTAAAGCCTGAAAAGCATGCAAATGAAGGTCTCATCAAGGCAATGCTCTCTCCCCCAAAATTGTGGCATTCTAAGACTGGCTACCATTGACCCTTGGTTCCTCCATCACATGGTAAGGTATATGGTGGCATCTTCTGACCTCTTCCTTCTCCTCCTGGTTGTCTTTCAGCTTCTTGCTTACTGTGGCTATTTTCTCGTTCTTTGTGAATTTCATTCTCTTATAAAATATTCTATTAATAAAATAACCATCCTGCTTGAAGTGGATACATATCAACTTAAGCAACCTCATTACAAAGGTCCTTCTTACAATAGATTCATACCCACGGAAATAGACTAGAATTCAGAATGTTTTTATGTGATGCCTACAGCTCAAACCACCACACAAACACACACACCTCTTTTTTCTCTTCATTGAGTTGCATTTGAAATTCCTTTTACTATTTAAGATAATTTTCTTCAATAAAACACAGAAAATCTGCCACTTAACATTTTTTAAAATAATTGTGTTTCAATGAGCAGGTCTATCAATCAGATAGGGTTGAACACATGCTTGTGTGCACATATGCATTTGTGAGTATGTTAGCTTTCTTGAGGGATAAAGGATTTGAGGAGACTGTTTTGACTGTCATAATTTATACTATGCCTAATGCTTCTTTTCAATTTGTGCATTGTCTTAAAAGTGTGATTTGAAGGGGGCTGTGAATTGAAACATTTTTTTTTTTTACCCTTGGTAAAGATTTCTGAATGTTGTGCTTGATGTGAAAGCAGTTATCACTGTTCATAGTCTGCTTCCAAGCTTTAATGTTATGGCACTGGTAAGATAGGCTCAGTCCCTTAAGGATTGGCTTACGTTAGCATACATTACACAGTGATATAAAAATAGTATAGCAGTTTACTGCATTGTAATGACTAGTATAAAATCCATGATGATAATCAGCAAATTTCTTTGTTAGAGGATAACAGTCATGTAAGATAAATTTTAATCAAAAGTTTGGGGAGGATGACATCAGATAAAAGGAAATAAATTATATTAGAATATTAGCATAATGACATCTAGCTGTTAGTGGTATTGAATGCCTCTATCTCTTCCAAAAGAATATATTTCTGCTACTATAGTCCTTCTGAGCAGAGATCATATTAAAATAAATTGATAAGGCCTCACATTCCCTGGGATTTCAGTAATTGGGAAACAACATTTTTTCCTCTAATATCTTAGTCCTGATTTTCATTTTATATGCAGATATTCTCTACTTATTTTTAGTAGAGTCTTCCTTCTGTAAAATTGTTTTTAAGATGCAGACATATTTGTAGCAGTTGATTTATTCATTTTAGGATTATTATGTATTTCTTGGAATGTGATTCCCTAAAACTTCTAGAATAACTCAGGATAACCCTTCTTCCCCTAGCTATCAAAATAATTTCCTTATATAAATGTTAAAAGCCTACACACTCCTGAAATTTTTTTTTATCTTTAGGGTTTAAACAATTTTCATCATTTAAAAATTTAAAATTATACATTAGGAAACTCTGAATAGAATCTACCAATATCAGAATATTCCTTGGAGGTTTACACGTAAAACTTTGACTATCTTGTGATATTTTCAGCTCATCTTTTCTATGATAACACTAAAGTTTTCCTTGAGACTGAAAAATGGGACAGGACTTTTTCTCTCCTTCCAAGAAAGATTCTTCTAAGAGAAGTAATCCCACTGATTTTATTTCTAGCCCTGCATTCAAGCAAAGAGAACAGAAACAGTCTCCCAAGAGTCCTACCCACTTTGAGGTAATGGTATTATAAATAATTGAGCTACATAACCTGGGAGAAAATTTTTCTTTTTTTTTCTTTGAAATTTTCTTTTGACTTTAATGCTTTTTACTTCTAGGTAAGTTGTATGAGTGAACTGGATTCTGAACAAGTGAATTAACTGTCTCAGGCAATATACAACATACAGAAATATTAATTGTATCCTGACCTACTATATTTTGAAAAGTGTCTGTGATTAATATTTATTCTCAATCATCTATCTGATTTTAAAATAGGTTATTATATGGTGTACAGAAACTGGATTTCTGACACATTGATTTATTTCTACCTTTACCATGTGAGTAAAATGGTAATATTACTGCTGTAATATAGGTAGATATTATTGAGAAAAACAGTATGATTTCTTTATATACTCAAAATCAAAGGTCAAACTATTATCTAAAGAAGTTTGCTAGTGAATAACGAAAGAATTTCATACTCCTTATCAATAAGTGCTTATTTTTAAGTACTAGAGTATTAATTTCATTAATTCATGTTTTATTTGAATTTCATACCCATTATCAATAAGTGCTTATTTTTAAGTAATAAAGTATTAATTTCATTAGTTCATGTTTTATTTTTTCCTCTTAGAAATTTACACATGTGGTCAATTTATATTAAAAAAGCCAGCTCATATCTAGATCTCAAAAGAAACAATGCTTAACATTAGGGACTAAAAATAGCAAAATAATATAAGAAAAGGAGCAGGAATAGAACTCAGGAAATAATTTTTCTCTTATTTGTAAATACACATGTTTTTGTGTTGGATGCTTCCAAGTAACATGAGGACTGTTTTATATTTCTACCAATTTTAGGTCCTATTTTTTTTAGTGAGTTGAACTAAGTCTTGTGGGTCCCATCAAACTTTCTTAAGTGTGATTCCTCAGAGATTCCTTTATGTGCAGACATTAATATCTTTTCACCTAATGTATTCCTGGGTAAATTGCTTATTTTGCTTGGCCATTTTAGACTGTGGTGTTCCTGAGGGAACAAATTGGATTGTTATTGTCGAAACCCCAGAATTGGGCATAACTGATCCAGTAGCTTTTAAATAAATCTTTGTTAAATGATGTTCATAGCTATTAACAATGATGTTAATTTAAAAAGAGAATGAGAGGAAACAGGGTCAGAGTGATTTTGATCCAGTCAGTCTTAATTCTGGTTTAATAGTCATGGGACAGAGATCCCATCCTTATTTCCAATTAGAACTCAGATAAGTCATGGGACAGAAGAAGCTGCTGGAACTGTCTTGTGACCAGACAATCAGCTAGCCAACATGCTGAAGAAGGCAAAGCTGAAAGAATATACATTTTTAATTGTACACTAATAAACTTTGAATTATCACCTGTGTTATGAGGTTTTGCAATTAGAAATTATACCTTTCCTACACTTTAAGCCAATTTTAATTATGAATTTTGTTGCTTGCATCCCAAACCTCCTAAATATATATACCTGATTATATTGAATTTAAAAAACAGTAAAAAAGAAAATGTCAAAATGGTTAACCATGTAACTGGCAGGAACTCAGATTTTCACCTACAGAAAACAAGATTATAATTAAATTCTCCCCTCCCCCCATTTTAATATGTCCTTGAATTTAACATTCAGAAGATTGAATAGGTAAGAATATTTCTACATTAGTGACTGTGTAGTAGTGCCTGAAATGCCCTCTTCCTTCTATTAAACTTTTTCTAATCACATCGGCAATTAAGGCTGAACTCCAAGTGAAACTTCGTTATAAGGCACTTACACTGGAATCTCTATTTTCTGAATGCTGTATAATATTTTGTTTCAACATCATATTTTCCTACTTAAACTACCCAGTGGGACTGGGAGTCTAAACAATCAGGCCCCCGTGTCAGTAAGAGGCACAAAGCAGGGTGCAAACAGCTCCCCAAGATTTGTGAGGATGGGAGCAAATCTTTGGCTTCTCTATTCCCCCCAGAGCATCTAGCATCTTACAGGGCACACATATTGGGCTATTTTTGGTTGTTTGAGATAGTGAGATGTTCTGGATAAATGCAATTTAGAGAAGAGCATGGAGGGAATAAAAAACATCTCCATTTCATTTAAGTCTACAGCACTCATTGCTTGTCTGTGGTATCAGACAGAATAAATCATGTCTCCTCAAGGACTACGTGCACAAAGCAGCTTACACTGTAGCCTAATGTGGCTGAACTGAAATGTGATCTTATTAAAGCTAATGTCAGTAAACCTGTCGAATTCAACATGGGGTCCTGTCGTCTCAGGAGTAATGAGGTATTACTTTGATCCGTCTGTCTAGTTGCCAAGTGCATGACAGCACTCAGCTTCTCTCTTACCTTTGAATGAGTTCTTGGCTATCAAGCAAATAAAACATGAGAAACTCTTCCTCTGGAAAGTCTCATAGCATTATTATGACTAAATCTCTTGTGATTGCAGCCAAATGTCTTGGTTTAAGCACGTCATCAGTGATATGGGCAAGAAATATTTGCTTTTGAAGCAAAATTTATTTTTTATCAAGCCTCAGTGAACTTGCACATACTTTTAGTAGCAAAACATAAGACAAACTATGTTGTCACTATTTAACTTTCAAAATTATCATTTTGTTTCCTAAATTAATAAAATAGCAATGATAATAGTTATTTTTTGCTTGTTTGTTTGTTTGTTTTTAGCTTGGGCAGGCTCCAGGAAATGAACCCCGGTCTCTGCCACTGAGCCACCATTGCACCTTCCAATAGTCATTTTTTAATTAAAATTTTAAAGGTAGGTTGCTGATAAATCATATCTTAATATTAGTGATTTTCTATAAAACAAAAGTTTAGGAATAATACATAGATGATTCCTACCTCAAAAACATTTATTTTCCATGATTAAGAGATTTTTCTCTGGTCTTCTTTGGGAATATTTATTTGGAAATAAAATTCTTGTCATGAAATCCAAGAACGGACAATTTGGGAGATTTTAAATAAGCTCTGAAGTTGGGTGACCTAAGGAACTTCCTTGTTACTCTGCTTGATATATGTGAGTCAATATATGACAATTGCCTGTAAAAAAAAGTACTAGCATATTTGAATCTACTGCTATCTCTTAATCTAAAAGTTAATTTTATCATGAAATCCTAGACACTTCCTCACAGAGTTTAGCATCTGACAGAAATTGACCCCAACTCTTGCCACACAGGTAACTTCAACAAAGTCAGCTTGCATGGAAGTAGGTTATTCTGTAGGCCAGAGTTATTTTATAATCATACTGGGAGACAGTTACCTTTGTCTCTAGGAAGACCTGGGATTTTAACTTTGGCTATTGGCGAAGATAAGGGGCAGTTAGTGAAGTAATTAACTAATTCATGTTTCATCATGTAATATTTGGGTCCAAAACAACCTCTGGTGAAACCTAGGGCCTGTATGCTTGTGAATGGCTTTCATCTGGCAGTTAGACTAGAGAGACAAAAAAAAGACTCAGCTGGGAACTTTGCAGAGGTCTTCTGGAAATTTGATTTATCACACTCCTCTGGGCAGTCTGACTCAGAACAAAATCTTGTCCTCAAGTGCTTGAGAAGTCTCTTGTGGAGCTTGTTCCGGGATGTCCCAAGACTGATTATTGTCTGGACTCTCTTTCTCTTATTCTGCCTTATCTTTTGCCTTTGTAACAAGATTTATATGACATGCTCTGTGGAGTCTTGTGGGCCTTCCCTATCTAAACATGGGTAATCTATATTGTCATCAAATAAATCAAATTTTGTAATTGACCTGGCCTTCCCCATTGATCTTTTTGCCTGTTAAATCTTGATATAATTGAAGCTGCTCTACATTCACTAAGGATCCGATGACATCCTCCTATCCCATTGATCTTATTGACACCTGTTCTTTGTCAGGTTTAATGAGCATTAAATGTTTACACCTTACCTATCAACACAATTCTGAATTCACTTTCTTTTATTTTGTGCAATTTATGTTTCAGGTTCCATGATATATTTTTACAATCAGGTTTTTTATGATATTCAACATTTTAAAAATTTTTCCTTTGTTTCCAATTACCTGGCAAAATTCTCAGATCTGGATTAACCAAAATTGGTACTTTATCTTTGCTAGGTGCAGTCAGTGATCAGCTGATAAAGAAAAAAATGAAAAAAAAAGAAGTAAATATCCATTCCTTTGCTATTTCCTGGTCAACATTTTCATCTGAGCTTTAATATTCCCTAGAAATTTTATTTCAGTTATTTAGTCATTTTTTTTTTATGGCTGGAGAACTCATGGTAAAATTCAGTAAGTAATGCAAATGCTACCTGATAGCATGAGGTTTACTAGAATATCAAATCTTATTGAGGTAAAAATATGATAACATTTTTCTCAAATTAATTGTTGAAACCTCCATTTTTCCTCAATCGCAGAACTGCCAGGTGTGTGCACGCTGTCTCTCTTTCTCTCTCTATCTCTTCTTCCCAGTTGCTCCCACAGTTTAATTTTCTAAGAATTCTACATATTTATTAAATGCCAGAGATTGCTATTGTGTTCAGATGTCAAGGAAGAGAAAAGTGAAGAATATTATCAATCTTTTTAAAAATGATAAACTCCATTCCTCCTTGCTTAAGACACTGTGCAATGCAGCCCTGCTTGAAATAAGTACCATAGGGTCTGACTGCCTTTAACTACAGCTGCAGAAATTCCCTCACTTATCCTAATCTCAAAATTGGCTATAGCGGCTCTTAGAGGGAGGATGATGGTATCATTTTCAGTGTCACATTAAATGAAATATGTTCCATGCATAAAATTTACAGGTTACAACTTTTAAAAACAAGTTTTAATATCCATTTCTATGCTTAATCATTCTTTACAAAATGTGTTAGTTGCCTTAGGTCAACAGGGTAAAGGGGAGCTTTTGCCCGCCTTTAAGTGTTGCATCAGAGCTGGCTTCGCCTCCTCAACCATCTGCATCAGTGCTACTCAAAATGTGCTTTGTTATCAGGCTGTGATGTAATGAGCAAAACACTGCAAATACCTATTTAGAAACTTTTGTGATAATATGTTATTGTTGTAATACCCAAGTGCACTCATTTCAGAGAACAGGGCATAGAACAGAGTGCATATAGAAAAACTAGCATCAGTAGGGGTATGGAGTCTATTAATTGTGTGCATTCAGATCATGTGATGTTCAGTTTGTCAATCAGATAAATGTTTGAAAATTGGAGAAAAGTAAACATTTCTTTTCTAGTTCATTTGTCACAATTTTAAGTTTCAAGGTTTTAATGAAGATATTTTATTTTTGGTTTAATATTATTAACTAAAATAAGCAATTAATATCTGTACTAATAATTTAAATCAATATAAAGATGCAAAACTACTTTCACTGGACTTTTCTCTCAAGAAACATACATTTTTTTTCAGTGTAATGAAATAGTAAGTGAAGTGATGGCTGTGAGACCTCTAAGAAATAAAACCAAAAGAGTTTTTAATCACTTTAATTGAGAAGTATGAATCCCATGTGTATTGGGTGCTGTTTTAGTACCATAATTAAAAGTGAAGTGTTAAGACTGTGGTGTCCTATTTTTTTAAAATATAGAGGTCAATTAAACAATTAAGCCACCAAAACTTGTGGAACATTTGCTTAAAAAACATAAAAAAGACAAAAACAGGTAATTCTTTGAGAACTTTGATTTAATACAGTGATAGAAGCATGTTAAATAGTTTACATATCAGTTTTATGGATTTCTATAAAAAAGAATTCTAAGTTGCTAAAATTAAAACACATGTACTCATATATATATATGCTGTTCTTTTTTTTACAGATTTTTTCTGACAAACATGGTTTGGATTTTAAGTTTTTCATGAAAGTAATATTTTTTTTTTCGTGAATGTAATTTTTGATGGCTGAGTTGCAATCAGAAAATATCTTTGGAATTAGTCATTCATCTTAAGAAGATTGTGCCAGAATTTAAAGTAACTTTCTTTTTTTTTTTTCTTTTTTTTTTTTTTCACATGGGCAGACACTGGGAATCAAACCTGGGTCTCCCAGGCAAGAACTCCTGTTGAGCCACCGTGGCCCACCTGTAACATGCTTGTTTCGGTTGAGATCGGCTTGCTGATCTCAAGTACCTGTAATTATGTCCTCAGATATCATGGTTTTGAAGGGAAAATGTCACTAGAGAAATTTGAACTTCAGAAAAAAACATTTTTTTCTGTGAAATGAGAAACAACTTTGGCCCTGAATTTTTAAATAAATAAGTTTGCCAACCAAATGTGTTTTCTTGTTTAAAATCTGCATCGACAATGCTTGTAAAATTTCTCTATATATACATGTATACATACATTTATTGCTGTTCTGGTTACATTTTCTGAAATGTAAATTTTATGTCTGTTTAATATAATAAATTATACTGCATGCCATCTTAGTTCTATGTTTCTGAAGATTGGGTTAAGACAGGAAGCGAGAACATCATGAACATAAAAAATTAGGAGGAAAAAGAGCATAAAAACAGGATTTTTTTCATGATGTCTGACAAAATAATAGGATTTGGGGCCATTCTGTATGCTGCTGGTCATGTTGGGAATGCAATGTGTTAATGTTAGTAGTTTTTGGAGTCTGTCAGAGAGCGAATTCATTTGGAATCTTGTTATTTTACCATTATACAATAGTAATATGGAAATAAAAGTGTCATTTTCACCACTACTTTCTTACCATGTATCATAAAAATACTACTCAAAGGAGTTTTAGAGTAATTTTATAAAATTTGGAAACACATGCTGTGTTTTGTTTGAAAGTTATTAGGTTTAAATATCAATTTTAACATAATCAACATGTTTACAATATTGAATGCTCCCACTTATTTCTCTGGGCTATAGAATATTTATTCTAAAATTGCTATTTTGCATATAAAAATGTTTTATTGTTTTTTGAAGTATCTGAATATTTTGTATTGCTAAGTAGTTATTTTGAGTTGGTGGTGTAAATTTAATCACATGTTCCTATCATATTTGTTAAACAATTATTTATTAGATATATTTACTGGGATTTCTAAATTCACACATATATTTTGTATAAGACAAGCTATAAACTTAGGTGACATAAGAAAGGAATTGCCTTTATTTATTTTGTAATTTTATTGTTCTTACAATGATATTAAAAAACTCTGCCCCATTTCTTTGTGATAAACAAGGGTTATTTATATTAAGCTCCAAGTAGTTTGCTTGGCAGTCAAAAATTTACTTTCCAACGACACTCAAATAGACCCACTGCCAGCAAATGTAGACAAACTTTGTCAATATTGCCTTATTTTGAACTATACATAAATATTTTATTTCATTTTATGTGGGATGGAAGTGGTATTTGTAGAAATGTATAAATAATAAATGTCCAAGTAAAACACAGTGCATTTGTAAATAATATCTTTTCTGGATGCAGAGTAATTAATCAAATTAATTATATTCTTTTGGACGATGTTATAAAATCAGAAAATAATTTGGCCGAGTGAGAGGATATAGGTTTTATTTCTGATTTTATCACTTAATAATTGTATAAACTGGTTAAGGAAAATAAATGATTTAATTTGTCCAATTTTATTTCTAAAATAATTCAGTATCTGTTGCACTTTGCTCAGTAGAGTTTGGCAGACTTGACTATGACTTCAGCACTGAATACTTCAAGCCTGTCAACAACTGCCACCTTTAATAAGCAACTTTAAAATTTGCATCTCGTGCTCAGGAATGATAACTTAATTCTCTGACATACAGATCTGCAGATTAGCTGGTCTGAGCTATGCTCATTAGGGAAGCTATTCCCTAGCTTGGCTTGGCTCAGGATGGGTATTGAGCTTGTCTGCTTGCATTTATTCATTCTGGGGCTGAGTACATAACAGAGGCCATCTGAGGACCACTCTTCACATCTATTTCTACCTTTACATTGACAAAAGCAACTCATATGATTAAACCCAGGATCAATGTGGTGGGCAGCCAAAGCTTCCCACAGTGGGAGGGCATAAAGATTGACTACGACTGAAAATGTCTTCAAACTATCATATCATCTTTCAGGCTTCCTTCCTTCCTGCTTGTTTGAATGTAGACAATGTGGCTGGAATTCCCATAGCCACGCTGGGCTATGTGGAATTTGATTTGCATTGTCCAAGGATGAAGGAGGCAGAACATAAGGATCAAAGGGATGGTTTCATGACTGAACCTGCTCTCCCTACCATGGGACAATTCCCTTCAGACTTCTTTTACATGAAACACAGGTGAATTCCATATTGTTTAAGCCACGTGATTTTGTGTTTCCCATCTTTCTTAGCTGAATCAAATCCTAAGTGATCCATATCCCTTTGAAATAGAGATAGGGGTGGTAACTGAAGAGGTCATTTTTCGAAGTGAAATTCAAATTGGGTGAAGTGTTATGAGACGTAAGTCACAAAAAGTTCTGCTACTGGAATAGGGACATCTCATTTATGTATGGAATATGGCACTGGAATCTAGTGTGGGAGTAGAATGAGTGAAACAATAACAAAACAGGTGTAGAACATCCTGGTAGATGAGCAGATCTTCAAAGACGGTACAGTAAGCAAAAGTATAATGATGCTCTGCAAGCAACAGAATTTCACACTAAGGCTAAATAATATCATGGTCTTTAAAATTGAGTATGCATGACATTTCCCTCCTATGGACACATATAGATAACAGGAAACACTGAACAGGAAGCAGGGGCATTGTACTTTTGAAGAAGGGGTTACCAAGGAAATGAATTTCTTTTATTAATATGTCACAACCTCATTGGTCTCCTGGGCTAGAGAATCCTGACTGTTCTTTTCCAGAAATGTAGCAGGCTGAGAAATTAACACTAAAACTGTATTCTTTAGGCTAAATTTCCTTGAAAGAAAGCTTGAGGGAAAATTTGTATATATACTACCTTATTAGAAAACTCAATCACTTGGAATTTACAGAGGGAGAAAGGAGGATGAGAATGACGGGTTTTTACAAAAACTAAAATGTATATGAATTTTAATTTTCTTATCCAAACTTTAAAATACATATATTATTTTAGAAAGGAGAAGTGACACAATAGCCTGAAAGATTATTCTCAAAGAAAAACCTTGAATGGTACATATAGACTTCACAAGTTTTGTGTTGCTTGACAGTTTTGTAGGTTTCGGTTTATTTGACCCTTGCAGGGAGTACGAAAAAAGGATATTGTCTTAAAGGGAGATGTGTTAGAGAGCACAACTAAATACAGCTAAAACCTTATTTTACTGCAAACCTAAAAAATGAAAATTACTAATGGCATCCAAACCAGGTAACTTCCAGCAAAATTCACAAGCTGGAATGCACTAAGAACATGATGTTCTGTTTATATACTAAACCTTTCCCTACCTGGAGCAAAGACATAAAGCTAAGAATGAAAATGTTCAGTGTTTAGAAATAATTCAGATTGGGATTATAGAAATTTTGTACTGATATTACTTTATTATGAAGATGTACCAGGAATGAGAAAGAGAGAGCCAGTTTTAAGAGATAAACATATGTGAATAATATTTTTAAGTCCAGAAAAGAGAGGCAAAGAGAATACCAGTTGTGACTGAGTTTGAATAGCCCATCAGCCAGATGTAAAGTTGGCTTAAAATTCAAGGTTTAAAAGAAATGTAATGTCTCCCAACCAGCAATTTAAGCATTTAGCACCTGGGTTTGCAAATAAATTGATGCAGGGATGATGTACATAAAGAGCTGATTAAAAACCATGGAACTGACTTATTTTCTTCATCTTTTTCCATCACTTTTCCTTCCTTATCTCCTTCAAAACTAAATTCAAATCCAAACGAGGTTAGCACCAATGTCACGTATGTATGTTTGGGGGGGTGAGGGAAAAGTGAAGGGAATTATGTGAAAATGAGGAAACAAAGTCCAACCCAAATCTAAGGGCATTCTTCAAAATATAGATATGAAACAGATTAAAAGCATATGACACCTGTCTTTAGGTAAGGACAGATGTATTAAGAGGTGAACTGATGTAGAGAAGCAAAAGAAAAATAGTGAAATAAAGGATTCTAAGGAGGAGCATTAGAAATATTATTTTACCAAATATAATTTTAAGAAAAAAATCACTCACAATATATGAAGCTACAACAGAATTCAACTTCCCAGAGCTTTATAAAATTATTTATAAAATTAAAATCTAGTGCTCTTTGGCTTGCATGGACTTTGGTGACTGTGTTAGTTTGGAAGCTGCCAGAATGTGATATATCAGAACTGGAACGGCCTTCAAAATGGGGAACTTAACAAGTTACAAGTTTACAGTTCTAAGGAAGTGAAAGTGTCCAAATTAAGGCAGCAATAAGTGATTACCTTCACTCAAGAAAGGGAAATTGATCTGGAATGCCTGTGTCAGCTGGGAAGTCATATGGTTGACATCTGCTAGTCTTCTGCTCTTGGGCTCCTTTGCTTTCAGTTTCTGTCTGTGTGGAGGTTCCTCCACTTTGCTTTTTTCCTTGGCTCTTTCCAGGTTCTGATTTGCTTAACGCATCATGGCAATATTTGCTGGGCTCCAATCATCTCAAACGTGTTCTACACATATCTGCATGTGTGTCAGTTCTGCTGTGAAGTTTCTGTCAGCTCTGAGGCTTCTGTGGTTTCCATCAGCTCTGTCATTTCTAAGATCTCTCTCTAAAATATTTCCTCCTCTAAAGGACTCCAGCAAGAGTACTAGAGGGAACCTCTGGGCAGATTCCCCTGCAAACTTCTACCAGCTCCACAGGTGGGCATGGGGATATGGTTTCATATTTCCACATGTAATGCAGCAAGATATAGACAAGGAATCACTGGTACTCTCCGAGCAGGTTGTTAGATAAATAGTCAAAATCTTTGGACATTTTAGGAACTATGTTCATGTGAGCAGAAGACTAACTGCCTTAATTTGGACACTTTGACTTCCTTGGAACTATAAACTCGGAACTTGTTAAGTTCCCCATTTTGAAGGCCGTTCCAGTTCTGATATATCACATTGTGGCAGCTTCCAAACTAACACAGTCACCAAAAATATTTGATCCAAACAAAGAGCCCAATACATCTATTCCTAGTCAACAAAGTTTAGCTCTAAGAAATGGAAGGGAAATGAATGACTCCCAGAATTGTCTTTGATACGACGTTGTAATTATGGTAAAGTACTACATGGACAAATATTTTATATATTACATACAATAATTATGTTTCAAATATAATACATATAATACATAATAAATATAAATAAAATACATAATAAAATATAAATATAAATACAGTTACAAAATGATATGGTCACTGGCTCTGTGTGTGAAATTATTTTACATTTTTGCTGCCACTTATTCACAGTCTGATGGTCTGGTACAAAAGGCACTATGTGGTCTACTGTACATTATTCATGACTACATGTAATTAAAATTTGAATTAAAATGTAATAGATTTCTAATTTTTTAGTATTTGTTCATTTATATTTATCTAGTATATTTGTTACTTCATAAGGTGCTGAGTTAAGGAGTCTTTCAAGCATTGGTATATCAGGATCACTTTTTCCAGCTTTCAAAAATAAATTGTTATATTCCAAGAATGTTTTAAGCAAGTTGTCAAAGTCAGTAACTGTGCAGGTTTGAAGCTATTATGTACCCCAGAAAAGCCATGTCCTCTAATCCTCATGCAATATTGCTGGATAGATCTTTTTTATTATTTCTATGGTGTGCTGGTTAGAAAGGATGTATGGACCCTAGAAAAGTCATGTTTTAATCTAAATCCCATTTCATAAAGGCAGAATAATTCATATGCAATACTGTATGTTTGAAATTGTAATCAGATCGTCTCCCTGGATAATGTGATTTAGTCAAGAGTGGTTGTTAAACTAGATTAGGTGACGACATGTCTCCACCCATTTGGGTGAGTTTTGAGAAGTTTCTGGAGACCTATAAAATATGAAACATTTTGGAGAATGAAGGAGATTTGGAGAGAGCAGAGAATGCTGCAGCACCACAAAGCAGAGAGTCCATTAGCCAGTGGTCTTCAGAGATGAAGAAGGAAAATGCCTCCTGGGGAGTTTCATGAAACAGGAAGCCAGGAGAAGAAGCTAACAGATGATGCTGTGTTAGCCATGTGCTCTTCCATATGAGAGAGAAACTCTGACTGTGTTCGCCATGTGCCTTCTCACTCGAGAGAGAAACCCTGAATTTCATCGGCCTTCTTAAACCAAGGTATCCTTCCCTGGATGCCTTAGATTGGACATTTCTGTAGACTTGTTTTAATTGGGACATTTTCTTAGCCTTGGAACTGTAACTAGTAACTGATTAAATTCCCTTTTTTAAAAGTCATTCCATTTCTGGTATATTGCATTCCGGCAGCTAGCAAACTAGAACACATGGAGATGTGACCCATCCAATTGTGGGTGGCAGCTTTTGATTAGATGGTTTCCATGGTTTTGATTAGAGATGGGTGTCTCTACCCATTCAAGATAGGGTTGCTAACTGGAGCCCTTTAAGAAGGAACCATTTTAGAAAGAGTCAACAAAACCAACACAGCCCACATGGCCTGAGAATTTTAGATATGCATAAAGAAAATGCCACCAGAGAAACCTTTGAAGAAGTCTGGAGAGAAAGCTAGCAGATGTCTTCATGTGCCTTTCCAGTTGAGAGAGAAACCCTGAACATCATCTGCCTTCTTGACCAAAGGTATGCTCCCCAGGATGTCTTATTTTGGACATTTTTATAGCCTTGCCTTAATTTGAACATTCCCATGGCCTTAGAACTGTAAAATTGCAACTTAATAAATTCCGCTTTGCAAAGCCATTCCATTTCTGATATACTGCATTCTGAAGCCTTTTTGAACTAGAAAAATAATAATTAAAAGTTAAATTATATAGCATATATTTAAAATTAATTACATTAAAATATAATAATAAACTTCAAAACTCATCATGTTCTTATTTTTTTCATACGTTTTATTATGGTTTATACTTTTGAGGCTAATAACTTCTATTGCATTTAATATACTAGGGTTCCACCAAGTATTTTTTCCCAACTTTATGTTCAGAGATATCATGCTGAAGCTTAAAATTGGCTATGGTACATACACCATGGGCATTAACTAAGCAATAAAATCTAAGCAATTGTTCAGAATTAAGAACAATTAATGATGGAACACTCTTAAGAAAGTGATGGAAAAATTTTAGAAATATTGATCAAATTTAAAAGTGAAACATGTAGCCATTACACTGTGAGTAGCACAAAAATTGAGAAGTATTATTCTATAAAATTATATTATATAATTCAGCAAAGAAGTCATTCATATCATGGATGAATGAAGGAAATTCTGTCAAGTATCTTGGTTGATTCGCTTTGGTCATGCTCTTTATAATAAACCCAAATAACATCCAAAGCAGACTTTATTGTCTAGAGATAGAAGTGTTCAACAAAAGTCAAAGAAAGCTTTTGCTGAGAATAAATTTAACTATGTAATTAACAGTAAATAATATTGATTATTGTGGTATTTTTGTGAAATATGGGCTAAAAAGAATTTATATCAGAAAAAATTATAATAAATTATCTCACTTATTTTGTGGGCAGTGGAAGCTGGTTAATACATCTTTACCAGCATGACAATGCCTTCTGGTATTTTGCATAACTACTTAGGCTGGAGAAACACCACCTGATCATCATTACTGAGATTCTAGTGCATAGGGAAGACTATATAAGAGGAGCAGGGACCTATACCAATACCACAATTTGTTACCATAGAAAATATTCTCTATCATTTCCTATTCTGCAGTTTTGCAGATTGGGAAAAACACTGTTCATGTTCACTGAGGTTGAATAATATGAAAAAAATACCTAGCATAAAGCCAATTATAAGATAAGTGCTCAGAAATTATCATGTCTTTTCCACATGTCTCACTGAAACAACAATGGTAAGAATAATTAAAAAGAAAATGCATTGTCAGAACTCACTATCAACATTCTCAACACCTATCTTACATTAATGCATTTAATATCAGTGCCACACCGTATGTAGCACATATTTCAGGGAAAAATAATTTAAATTTTAATGTTTAAATATATAGATGTAATTTATAATATAATGTACACAACACCAAACAGGCAACAAGAATATCACCTTACTTTTCATATACAATTAATGATGATGTGCTTCCCAATCTCACTAATACAACTTGGAGACCACTGTGCAGAAGTTCCAGCACGTAGGCTGAAAATAATAGGACAGTCAAGTGGGGCAAAGTAAGTGCTCATTGACTTTTATCAGGCAGAAAGAAAAAAAAAATTCAAAATTAGTCTTTCTTCTAGGTTCTCATTATAGGTGGTTTCCTCTATCAGGTTTTCTATTTTAAAGAAAGACAATATCTACTGCATAGCAGCAAATATTAATTACTTTAAATGAACACATTAATGAAGCAGTTTGAAATGCTTTTTTCATCATAATTTGATGACATCATTGAACCTATCAAATGTTTCAATTTAGTATGATGTTTGCTTAGATTTTTGGCTTTATCAGGAAGACATCTTTATGTTAAAAAAAACTATTTTGTATATATAAATAAATGAATTCTAAAGTCTAAATGCAAAAGCAAATGATCTTAGATATCCAAAGCAATACCAAAGAAAAAATTTGGAGGACAAACTATCTGATTTCTAGAAAAAACATAAAACTATGCTAATCATGACAAAGTGGTATTGGCAAAGAAACAGACAGTACAATCATGCAATGGAATATATGGGACAGAAATAAATCAACACAAATATTTTTAACAAGTTTTTATAGAAGCACAAAGGCAACTCAATGGAGAAGACAGATTTCTCATCAAATGTTGCTGAAACAACTGGGCAACTACAGATTAAAAAAGGAACAAAGAAATAGATTTCCCCTTTTTACAAAAATTAATTCAAAATGGATCATAGACTTAATTGAAAAATGTAAAACTATAAAACCTATAAGAGCAAATATAGGAAACTATTGATGTGACATTGGAATTGTTGGTAAATTTTAAGAAAAAATATCAAAAGCACAGTTCATTAAAAAATACTGCTACCTTGACCTTCACTAATATTAACCATTTTTTCCCCATGAAAACATCATTAAGAAAACACACAGAAAAGCAAGTTACACACTTTGAGAAAATATGTGCAAATCATATATCTGATATATATGATTTTGAACTCATATCCAAAACATACAAAGAACAATTACAATTCAACAATAAGAAAACAAATATCTTACTTAAAGTTGAACAAAATATCTGAATTGATACAGAGAAAATATACAAGTGACAAGGAAGAATTTGAAAAGATGATCATCATCATGTGTCATGAGGGAAACGCAAATTTAAACCCCATTTCACACCTATTAGAATGACTACAACTCACAAAATTGGCAATACCAAATACCGCTTAGGGTGTGAGGCAAAAGAAACTACAAACCTTGCCAATGAAAATGTAAAATTGTAAACCACTTTGAGAGATCGCTTGAAGGTTTCTTACAAAGATAAACATTCTACTCATAATATATAGCAATTCTGCACTGAAGTATTTATCCAACTGATTTGAAAACTATGTCCACATAAAAACCTGTGTACAAATGTTTATGACAGCTCTATTCAAAATTGCCACAAACTGAATAGAAAAGCTGTGTTATATACATATATAAAATGAAATACTATTCAGCAAAATAAAGAATGGGTGATCAAGCCATAGAAAAACAAGAATGAATATAAATGTTTATATCTAAGTGAAAAAAGTGTGAAAAAGCTACGTACTGTGTATTGGCATATATCAGACATTCTGGTAAAGGTAGTAGTGCTTCTAAAACTTTAGCCATGGAGGAGGGTTGAATTGGTGAAGCTTAGTTGAATGTTTAGAGCATGGAAACTATTCTTTCTTACACTGTAATGGTGGGTATACTAACTATACATTTGTCAAGACCCATAGAACTATCCAGTGTTACTATCAGAAACGCTGTCCTGTACAGTCAGGTCCGGTTGATCCCTAATCAAACAGAGATACAAGTCTCTTGCTTTGGTGAAGTGAGTTTATTGAAGATGCATCATCTAGGAACTGGAAGGAAAAAAATCTTTCCAGGACCAGTTCAACATGAGAAGGATGACTGCAGAATTTTTTTTTTTTTTTTTTGCAACTTCAGCTTTTATAGTCGAAACAGACAAAGGAAAGGCAAAGGTCCAGAAAGAAGCAGGAAAAAAAGAAAGAAAGAAAGAAAAAAAAAATCTAAGTGAAAGTCGCTCATTAAAATTGAATAATGGTTGCCTGCTTCATTTTGTTTGTTCAGTATATCCTGTTATCTGGTAAACCCTTCTCACTGTAGACCATTCAGGCTTTTGCTCTTATCCTTCAAAGGGAGGAAGGTGTTGATATATATTCCAATTTGGTTTTATCCTGCTTTGAGTGATATCTCATCCCCACAAGCAGGGCTGGGCAAAGAGTTCATTAATGAAGCCAACAACAGAGAGTAAACAGTTGAGATTAATTGTAGCAAATTATGCCAACAAGAGCTTTTAGACTCGAAATGAATCAAAGCTGTTTGAGTGAAATGATTAAATAAGAACTTCTAGTTACTAAAGACTATACGAAGCATTTTCCAGCTGAAGTATTATATCTAACTATGTAACTATCACCTGCACAAAGAAAGAACCTGCCCAGTGATGGAAGGGAGGGGTTCTTCCTAAAAAATAGAATTCAGACTATGACAAAAGAACTTGACTGTATTACAAATGTAGGAAATACCCTTGATGAGGGGCATGGGTGTAAATATTTGACAAAAGTAACTTTGGATATGAGTGGAGATCATAAAACTAAAGGCAAAACAAACTGTACATTCATACTGTACTTTAGTTAGTAAAGCTTTTTTGACATGAAGGCATGAGCTAAGAATTTTGAAATCAGCCACTGGACATGCATACTATAATTGAACATTTATGTAAATGGATTGAAGATAATGGGAGCTAGATTTCTCACTGATGGAGTAGGGTATTATAAAAAAGCAAAGAATGAAGTCTAGAATGATCCATGGAATAAAAGGTTAAAGTTGGAGCAGAGAATGTACAAGATGACCCTAGAACACCTTGCAGTACCAGAAATTAAGGGAGTATTTAGAACAAAAAGGGAGGTATGCAATATAGATGCAGGAGCTAGTATAAAGAACTCCCAAAAGCCAAATCTGGAACATTCAAACAAGGAAATAAATATTTAGCCATTGTATAAGATAAATATCCATGGATCCATAGTGATATAAATAAATTATTGAACAAATATATAAAATAAATAAATGCATGATAACAGGCACCGCCCACGCAAAAAAAAAAAAAAAATCCAAATAATTGATGCAGGTGTTCTGCCCTCAAGGAGGTAGAACGTAACTTTTCCCTCCTTAAGTGTTTTCTTCTTTCTGAAAATACAGTATACAACAAATAAGAGCAAGTTACTTAACATGTGTCCAATTATCTATTGCTATATTTAAGAACTACCATCAGATTCTTGATAACAACAATAATTTCTTATTTCCCATGGTTGAGTCTACTGGTTGAAGCAATTAAAAGAGTTGCACCTGTTTAAAGAGGACTCTCGACCTTCCATTTAGTGAAAATGTTTCAAAATCTCATTGCGAGAAAAACAGATGAGGTGGGAGATAGATAAATACTGTTTTTATTTGGAGATGACTTGACGATTTATGAAAGAAAGCCTATATTTTACAGAAAAATTATCCATGAGCAAAGTTTCAAAATATATGATTGGTATACAAAATTAAATTCCATACTTAAATACTAGCAAGGAGAAATTAAATGTTGAAAAAATATATTTATAATATGTATAATTTATACCTTTAACATAATCCCCCCAAAACTCTAGCAGCCTTTATTTTTAATTAAAATTTACAAATCTATTAATTGAATATGGGGGATGAAAAAAAAACACTACAATTATTTGGCAGAGAAAAACAAATTTTAAGGGCTTACACTACATCATTTTTGCATTTGTGGCCATTTCTTCATTAGAAATGTGTCCCCTTCTCTCCTTCATTCTCTATATGTCCATCAGTCATATTGACTGAATCATCTTTTCTTTACTAGCCCCAAATCTAACATAGAACAACAATACTCACAGCCATGGCTCCTATGTGAATTTGGAAACTTCTTTAGACTTTGAAAGAAGTTCACATTATGAGTTTTCCAGGTCTAATCTAAAGATGCAGTAGATGGATATAGCAAGCCCTTTCTCTCATAAAATATTTATACCTATATCTAGAACTATGGAAATCAAATGCTCCCCACTTTCACTCTTACTAAAGAATTAAGTGGGAAAGCTAGTAAACTGAACTTGATTTAAAGGAGAGAATGCGAAGGTATCATTTTGATAATTGCAGAAAGATTATCTTTATTGCATTGCTTTCAAAAGAACTCAAGTCCTTTTCCTTTCCACTTCTCAATCATTCCCTCTTCTCTACTCACTTATCATTTGCTGTTAAACATCTTAGTTACTTCAGTATTCCTCTTTTAAACCCCAACCACAGGCACTACTTTTTGTTGTTGTTGCTATTTCTATAATTTTCCCTGCACCATCCCTAAACCCTTCTTCTCCTCCATCATGTTTGAACATTTTGTTCTTCCACATCTAATCTTCATTCTCTTAGAGATTTTGGCAAGAATTCCTCTCAGAGAGTAAGTGTCAAAGAAGGAAAGATTTTGAATCTTTTTTACCAAGAAGAAGGTAGGGAAAAGCTGGGAATATACGCATCATATAAATACATTTGTAAACATACACTGATATATGTATTTCCCATTAAAATAAACAAACATAAATTGAAAGTTGACATAATGAAATGAAGTATTTGCCTCATGATAATTGTTCTAAAAAATTTTTCAAATGTTATCTATAGATATACATGAAATTTTATTATAATTTTGCTCTAAGGAAAGCAGCCTTCAACAGGCAATATAATTAATTATATTATATATGCTTTTAAATTACTCTTATATGGGACATTTATGGGAAAGAAAATAGTTATTCCATTTTAGACTACAAAAAATAGACAGACGTACTAATATATATCATTTGATGCTTGACTGACATCAGTTGAGTCAACTACTGATTCTCAAGAAAAGCGTTAATCACATTTAAATTTATTTTAAAACATGGCTTAAGAATTTTATCAGGAATGTGAAATTTTTCCAGGTGATGATTATGGAATGGATTACACTAAAATGTTCTAAATTAGATTAGCTTGGGGACTTTATTTTAACATTGATTGTATCATGAAATATAGAATAGCTAAGGCAGGGCTCCAGGTAAAATTTAAAATCAAAAGAGAATACATAGAAAAAGAAGAAATGGAACTGTGGAAAGATAAGCAATGAAACATCCAGTTGCATGGTTTAACTGCTCAGGTGTATTTGGTAACACTTTTAGCTTTCCCGGAAATGGTTTGGATTGTTCTGAGCTTGAGATGATCAGATTATTGACAATAGAGCATGACTACCACACATTTCTGACCCAGGAGCAGAATTTCATAGGCCTTTCAAATTTTATTCTAAGCATTGGTAGCTGAAATAAAGCATGTGTAGTATGTCCAGATTTTGGCATTCAGTGAGAAAAACATAAAACATTTTTATTCTTAAATTTTTCCTATAGTTTCTTAGAGAAAAAGTAGAAAGAAGTCCCATAACTCTGTGGTTCAGGTGGGCAGACAGAACTACAAAGTGAAAAGTTATCTTCTTAAATAGTGAGTAAAATGACTATCAAGTTTGTAATTTCACACTCCAGGAAGGATTTAAAGCAAACAAAAATTCGCTTGACATACTTAAACCAATAATTCATAAAACTTCAAAACCATTTCCAAGACCACAAAGATGGATTAAATGGAAAGCATATCTTAACAATGAAACAAAGAAAAATGAATAAAAAACTTGCAATATATAACAAAGTCAGTAAACTTCTTTGAGTCAAGAGACTGAGTTCTCAGAGTAGTTGCCAACTAAACATAAAGCAATTTTTGGAAGGCCTGCTCATTGTGCTAAAGCTGTTGTGATGATTCTGCTATGGGAGTTACCAAAAAGAAGGACTAAGTATCATAAGCAGGTTTATCTTTAATAATCACAGATCATGAACGACAAATGGTTTCTCTCACCTTAAGTAACAGGGTTTCTGGGAAATTTCAGGGGGCCAGTAACACACTCTGCTTAGCAGTACTGATAAAAGACTTTATTGTTTTTAGTTAAAATATTTTTTTAAAATTTCAAATCTACACTTGGCCATCTGTCACTCTCCATATAAAACTACCAATTTTATACATTCCCATATTTGCATTATTTTGTACCCCATAAATAGTAATGCCAACGTTTTGATGAGGAACTTGTGAATTAGTTGCAGATATTATGAAACTTTCATTTGCTGCCCTTCCCTGGGCTCCTATAGGGCAAAACCCTGCCCTTCGGCTTGCTTAGCATCCAGGGAAAGGCACATGGCAATGTCTGCTGGGCTCTGCTTGCATCTAGGCATCTGCTCTCTCTGTTGGCACTCCAAGCATCTCCAGATATCTGTGTCTCTGTCGGCTCTAAAGCAACTGCTCTCCAAATGTCTGCATCTAAGGTTTCTCCAAAATGTTTGCCCATTAAAAGGATCCCAGTAAACTAATCAAGACCCACATCTACCTTAAAGATATGCTCAAGTCCTAAGTCATGGTAATGTGGGTGTATATGCATTGGTAAACAGGATTTTTAAAGATGTTACTAATTAAATAAAGACTCATTTGTGAACAGCATTTTTGAAGATCCTCGTTAGATGATGCTAAATTGAATCAGGGTGGGTCTTTATCCAACATGGTTGAATTCTTATAAGCAAAGGAAATTAGACATGGAAGTAGAGAGGAGAAAGCAGAAGAAAGCATGAGTAGATTGCTCTGTGACAGAGGCAGAGATGCAAGCCAAGGAACCCCAAGAATGGCTGACAAGATCCCATCAGAACACGAAAGACTCCAGGAGAAAGCATGGCCTTTCTAGAACTTGATTCTGCATTTCAAGCCTCCAAAACCATGAGATAATAAATTGTTGTTGCTTAAGCCAAACTATATGTGTTACTTGTCAGAGCAAGGTTAACAAATTAACACGATTGCTAAACATTTTAATTTTTGGTGGTGTAAATGAAATTTTCTGTCTAATGAAATTTTGACAAGAAAGAGAGGAAAAATAAACCCACACCTTCTGTGGAAGATACTCTGATTAATATCCCTCTGGAATGAGAATGATTTCATGCAGATTAGCATCTCACAGTTATTTGTTGCATATTTTACTTCCTCATACTAATATTTGAAAAAAAAACAATGCTAAAGATTTTAGATCAATCAGTCACATATCCAGAATCCAAATCCCTAAAAATACATGGTGTCATATTTCACTGATTATTTATCATCTAAGGTCTTTATCTATAAAATGGGATTTGGATATAGAAGAACACTAAGGAAGTAAGGAAGAGGAGAGGGAAGATAAAGGATTACTAACAGATAAAAGGATTTACTGAGAAAAAGAGGAAGGCAAATGACCCTTTAGTGTAGGAAGAGGGATGAACCAATAATGATAATGGAGATATGATGGAACAGGGAAACCAAAAAATAGAAAATATTTCTGAGTTATGGTTCAATATTTTCTATAGCATATAAGAACTAAGAATGAAGGATGTGTTGATTTCTGAGTGCTTTAGGTTGCTTCATACTTACCTAGACTGAAGGGAGTACTTCAGGGGATTCCATTCCCTCCTTTCCTTTGACTCCTCAAATATAACTCCATAATCATTAAAAGAAATGGGAATCTACTGGGGATTAATTAAAACTGATAGTATTATACTGAGCCATAGAATTTAGCAATGCCATTTCCAGAGGTTTTAAAATCTGAGTAAATGTAGATATAACCCTCTTGATTATTCTATCCTATTCAACATAGCTAGAAAAGAGAAGCCTTTGCACCCTTCATGCCTGAAAATTTGCACCCTTCATGCCTGAAAAGATCTATGTCATGTCCATCCCAGGCATGAAAGTAATTTCTACTGATATTATGAACTCTTGCTTCTCTTGATCATGGTTGAGCTCTGGATTCACAGTTTTTAAATATTTTCAGAAGCCAGTATCTGGCTATGCAGAGAATGAAAATAAGGACATTTGGATCAAGGATTTAGCTAACAATACTGAAGTGATTTAATTTACAAGACTGTCATGCGAATGGCCATTTGTGTGTTTTATCATTGTATCAGTTTCTTATTACTGCTGTAACACATTATCACAAACTTAGTGAGCTAAAACAACACGTTTGTCGTATTACAGTTCTGCATTTCAGAACTCTAGAATGGATAGGCTGGGTTGTATTATTTCAGGGATATTGAGAGTAGAAACTGTTTTATTGCTTTTTCCAGCTTTTTGAAGCCATCTGACTCCTTTTACTTGTTATTGCTTCTGACAATAGTTCTGACCTCTGTTACCATCATTACATCTACTTTCACTCAGATGCTGCTGCCTGTCTCTTATAAGGAATTTTGCTTACATTGGGTCCTTGATTTCATTGAGCAAGCTCAGATAATCCAGTACAATCTACCTATGTCAAGATTCTTAAAATAATCACATCTGAACAGACCTTTTTTAAATGGAAGGTAACATATGTACAATTTCCAGGGATTAAGATATGGACATATTTGGGGTGACACCATTCTGTCTACCACAGTCCACCCCCTGGCCTACAAAGATTCATGTCTATCTCACATGAACGATGCATGCATCTAATCATCTCCATAAATATGTCACAGCATCAGTTTAAAGTCCAACCTCTCATCTACATCTCATCAGCTAAAAGCCCAAATCTTATCTAAGTCATCTAATCAGATGTGGATGAGACTCTGGGTATGATCTAATCTGGGGATAAAATTCTTTCCATCTCTGTGATGGAGGTTTCAAAATACAATGGTGGGACAGAGACAGGCTACTAGCAATAGGCACTTACTCACTTATAAAATGAGTAAATGGAAAGAAAAAAAGAAATAATCTGTTGCCAAATATTTTTAAAAATCTGCATGAAAAAATCCTTTGGTTTCAATCCTGGGAATAATCCTCTTTGGTTTTGGCTCTTCATCAGAGCTTTTGGATATACTCTTGCTATTAAAACTCCGCATTGTGGATTATCTGTCTTTTTCATAATAAATAGTATATATTTTTTTAAAGTGGCATGTGTTTTCAGATAAGTATTTTTTATAAGCTCTCACATTTTACTATATAAGCAGCAAGAATAATGCAGGATGCATCTTTAACACTCTTCCTGGAAATCTCAGCAAAATTACCATGTTCATTGTGTAAAATTTCTGCTGTCTATATATATACCAGATTGTATGGCACAATCTGATAAGCTTTCTGCCACTGTAAACAAGGATCCCCCTTCATTCATTTTGCAATAAAATGATTCAGATATCTTCCTGAGTCCTCACCAGCAATGTCTTTACTGTCCATTTCTTTTTCTTGCTGAAAATCTGTTCATGATCTCAAAAACAATATGGATTTTCTTTATTGTCCTCATTTTACACTTAGCCCTCTCTGTCAGATTCCTCAACATCCATTTTTCTACTGTCAGTCTGCTCAAGTTAATCTACGCTTTTTCTATCATTCTCCTCAAATACCTCCAGCCTCAGCTAACTGCCCAATTCCAAAACCACTTGGATATTTTTGCTATTTATTATAACTGCTTCCCCCTTTCAGTACTAAAATTGGTATTACTTTCTGGTTTCTTCTGTAACTAATCACTCTGAGCTTAGTGGCTCAAAAGAACATGCATTTATTATAGCTCTCCAGATCAGAAATGAAGGTGTTGGTAAGGCTCTGTTCCCTTTGGAGGATTTATGGAAGAATCCATTTACTTAACTTTTCCACTTCTATATGGTATTTGCATTCTCTGCCTCAGGATCTCTTATTCACATCACCCTCACCCAGCTACCATCATCAAATCTTCTACCCTGGCTCTGACCTTCCTTTGACTCCTTTTGTTAAGTGACCTTATGATTACATTAGACCAGAATAGTCTCCTCATATGTGGATCCTTAATTCAATCACACTTGCAATATTCCTTTTACTATGTCAGAACACATATTCAGAGGTTGAGAATTACTATGTGTATAAATTAGGGATGTTATTTTATCATACACATTTCTATATTGCTGACTTAATGGCAACTTATGCTGGGTTGAATATATTATGTACCCCAGAAAAGCCATGTTTTAATCTTGAACTTATCTTGTGGAAGCAGCTATTTCTTTTAATCATGATTCAATATTACAGTGTAAAAGTTTTGATTAGATTATCTCCATGGAGATATGACACATCTAATTGTGGGTGTAACCTTTGATTAGATGGAGATGTGACTTCACCCATTCCAGGTGGGTCTTGATGAGTTTGCTGGAATCCTTTAAAAGAAGAAATTTTGGAGTGAGACATAAATGACAGAAGCCTCAGAGCCAACAGAGAGAGCATTTGCAAACACTTGGAGAACAGGTGCTTCAGAGAAAAGAAACATGGATGTTTGGAGATGCTTGGAGCCTAAAAGACATCACCATGAGTTGTTAAGCAAGCCAGAACCTGGAGAGAGCCAAGGGAAGCCATGAGATGAAAGCCAGCCCTGGAGAAGCAAGATGAGGATCCCCCAGAGGAAGAGAGGCTCAAGGCGACAGAACCCAGGAGCAAGGGACCAGCAGATGTAAACCACATAACTACCCAGTTGACTGAGGTATTCCTGGCCTATCAGTTTTTCTTGAGTGCAAGTAACCTGTTGTTGGTGCCTCAGTTTGGACAATGTCATAAGATTAGAACTGTAAACTTGTAACTTACTAAATTTTCCTTTTTAAAAGCCATTCCAGTTCTCATATACCACATTCCAGCAGCTTAAAACTACTGCACAACTAAATATCAACATTTCTGCCTTTTAGATTTAAAGGATATATGAAATATTCAGGAAGCACTGTTTAGTAGACAGTTAGATGGTCTCACATGCCCTCAGTGTTGTCAAACCATTCAGATTTTTCACTCATCAAGCCTTCATAATCCTGGTGACTTTCAAGTACCCTGCTACTTTGGGATCAGTCTTCTCCGTTTCAGTTTGTAAACCGAGAAGCACCGAGGAGGTTAGAGTGGAGTTAGTATAAATTGAGGGTTGAAAACTCAGTTCTGAGACTTTTGAAATTATCCAGTTTGAAACATGTGAAATTCAACCAAGGCAGTGGCAGGTGTCATGTAGAGATATTGAGTAATTGGTAGTGTATAATATACTGGACTTAGTACCTGACTGAATATTTTGTGCTGTTCTGAGAATTCTATCTTGGATGATGAATTGCTCTATCACTTGTGATGGGATTAACAAAGACACAAATGCATATTTCCTAAGACTTCGATACAAATAAAGTCATATTATCAGAGGAAAATCATTTTCTCATATGGCAGTTTCACCAATGAATGGACAATGTTCCTATAATATGGATGTTTAAAACTCTAAAAATTTGAGTTATATAAAAGTTTTGTCTTTACCTGGGACAATTGCCTAATCTGTCATAACTATCCTAATTTTCAGGTAGATTCAATTTTATAAAAGAGTAGTAATTTCAAAATTAAGATGCTTTACACTAAACTATTTTGTGTAAACCCGCAGTTACTATAATACTTATATTTTGTATTGTGACTGTTGTGTTTCTGAGATTGTTATTTTATTTTTAATCACAACTAAAATTACCTCCATATGGCGGAACTATTTATCTAACTTAGGAAAGAAATGCCACAAATGAGGAAAAATGAAGTAATTTAGGTTCTTCTTAATATGCACATGAGTTAGCTACTAAATACAGTAGACTTCTTTGTGCAACCACAATAATATAACATGTGTAATATTAGGTTTGGAATCATAGACAAATTATTATTCAATATGAAGTAATTACATAGGAGTGATTGCAAATACACTAACAGGGAACATTTGAATAATTAATTGACATATAATATGTATAATTCTCAATGATTTCAAAGGAGTTCGGTTCATTTTATATTTTTCTAATATACTACCATATAATTAAGCTATTATACTTTGTAATGTTATGATTTCAGTGTGATTGGATGTGTTTACAGTAATTACATAGGAGCCATGATTTTTATGAATGCTCAAAAGTTTAAATTCTGAATGGAAATATATTTTAATGTGAAGTAAATTTATTAATGTATTTTATCACTTAATAAAGAGCATAGCTGAGACTTCATTAATTTACTTTTCCTGTTAAAGAATCAATGCAACAAAAAAAAGAGAAAAAATCAATGAACTATATTGACAGTAATGTCCACATTCACCATCCATCAAACAAATGTTTTTGGTAGCTCTTATTTATCTGGCCTTATGGGTACAATAGTTAAACAAACGGACAGTGCATTTTTTTTCCTTTTTTTTTTTTTTGTATGGGCAGGGACTCGAAATCAAACCAGAGTCTCTGGAATGGCAGGTGAGAGTTCTGCCTGCTGAGCTACCGTGTCCATCCTGGACAGCATATTTTTATGGAAAGAGAAAATATAAAACTTGAAAATAATAAATATTTAGCTGAAAGTACTGACTACTATGAAAAACATATAAGTTCTCCTTGAGAAGTCAAATGTAAGATAAGGTCTGAATAAATATTGGAATATGTTCCCATGAAAGGGATAGAGAGAAGCACATTACAGGCATTTGTAAAGGGTTTACTTTAATATCAGAATATAGGTACGATGATGGGCAGTCAAAGGTGACTCCTTTTCTGTTCTGAAAAGGGAATAGGGATGCTATCTGCTGAAACTGGAAGACCAGAAGAAAGGCATTTGGTCTGTGAAACCTGATAAGAGGCAATATGCCAGAAATCAATTGGCTTTTACAATGCACATTTATTAACTTATAAGTTTACAATTCTGAGGCCAAGAAAATATCCAAATCAAGGCATCAATAGGGTGAAATTTTCTTCCTGAAGACTAGCAAACAGATATCCTCCGCTCTCTATCACATGGGTAGGCACATGGTGACATCTGTTGTGCATTTTCTTCTCTCCTGGGTTTCATTGCTTCCAAATTCGGGCTTCAGTGACATTCTCTCTGAGCTTCCGTGTATGTCCTTGTCTCTCAGCTTCTCTGGATTTTCTCTCTCAGCTTCTCTGTGTTTCTCTGTGCTTCTTTATCTCTTAACTTTTGTGTGAATCATTTTTCTCAGCTTCTTATGAAGAACTATTAGTTTGAGGATTAGGCCTTAATCACAAGGTTCCACTTACAATAGATTTGCACCCACAAGAATGGATTGAATAGGAGAACATCATCTTTTCTGGGGGACATGCAGCTTCAAACTCTCATAAGTACTAGGGAGATTGCACTTCTTTCTCTGATGATTTTAAGTTGTTTTAGACATCCCTGAATGTTTTTCATTGAGAGCATATTTTTCAGTAGCTTAAGGGAGATGTTTAGGCTTAGACCAAAAATACAATATTGAGAATTTCTGTAATATCAAAGCTCTTTATCACCTAGGCTGAATCGTGTTGCCTAGAGTGTGTAGTGATCCCAATCCGATATTGAGGACCTTTAAATTATAAAACAGAAAATAGGAGGCTTCCAAGGATAGCTGAAAAATGGAAGCTATAGAGATGAGAAAAATGACAGAATGTGTTGTAACAATAGAGAAGAGGAGTTTATAGAAATATTTATAGTCATTTATTTGCAGTCTGTCTGGTTTTTTAATGCCATGTGAAGATATTAGACTTTCATTGTTTTTCAGTTCTAAATATTTTATTATTTCAATTGTAATTTATTCTTTATCATTTGAATTCAATAATAGTACATATTTTAGATTTCAAGGACATGGCATTTTAAGGTATTTTTTATTATTACTTTTATTTTTTAGAGTTCTACATTTGGGCTTATTTACATAAAGGTCTAGCTGTCAGATACCTGTGTTTAGGAGTTAATGGCATTGTCCTTTTGAGAAATTTTGCTTTTTTTTATGTCATGCCATTAAATGATGTGAAGTACTTACAGACAATAATTCAATATAATGGAAATAAAATTGGTTTATAAAACGCTATGCTTAGTCTATTTGATTTCTACTGCTGTATAACAAATTACCATAAAAATTGTGCTTAAAACATCACCTATTCATCAGTTTACTGTTCCATAGATAGGAAACCTGATTAGGATCAACTAGATTATCAACTCTGGGTCTCATAAGATTGAAATAAAGTGCTGATCAGGCTGACCTATTAGCTGGAGCTTCTCGGAAAGAATCTACTTCAAAGCTCATTCAAGTTGTTGGCAGAATTCATTGCCTTACAGTTGTAGGACTGAAGCATTGTTTTCTTGCTGGTTTTCAGTTGAGAGTTGCTTTCTGCTTTTAGAAACCACCTGGATTCCTTCCCATGTGGCCTCCTTCATCTTTACACAAAAAATGGCATGCCAAATTCTCCCTTCTTACACTTCAAGTCGTCTGACACCAATTGTAGAAAACTCTCTTCTTTTTAGGATGTATGTGATTAAATCAGACCCACACAGTTTACTTCCCCATCGTAAGGCCAACTGTACCCTATAAAATATATCATAATGTTCACTAGTTCCAGAGACTAAGGCATGGAATCCTGGGAGGTTGGGAGATATGGGCATTACTTGTTGCAATAAAACATCACTTTCTGTTTTATAAAATAGTTCCTGAGGATTTTCTTCATTTCTTTATTTTTTAAAAGATAATTACAGGACTCCACAAGAAATAATTTCAATACACAATTCTGATTTTAAATTGGGTACTCTATTGTATTACATTGCACAACAAAATAAGTTAAAATGCCACCAAGTACCTTTTTTGATGCCCTACAGAATATTTTAAGCATTTTTTTCCAGTATAAAAAAATTTCTATAAATAGGCTTCTTAAGACTAAAAATTAGTGCTTTGAATAATTTGAATTTAAATTCAAAGTTTTAAAACTTTATTTTGAAATAATTGATATGCACAGGAAGTTGAAAATAATAAATTTGTTTTTAACTTCACCATTTTCCACTCTACAAAGAAGAATTCTTAATCTGTAGTATAAATTGTTTCTTATTCTTTAAAGGTTAAATATAAAGTATCCAGTTTCAGTGCAATGGAGGATTCTGGTCTAAGGAAAAAAAGATTTGTTGCGAAGAATAGTTACTGTAATGTCTTATAGGCTTTTACAACAAATAGTGTATATAATATGTCCTTAACAACAAACTGTTGCAAGCTTTTAGAATTTTGGAGCTACTCTCCAAAATTAGTAATGATGATATTATAGGAATGTTGAAATATATGGTGATTCCTTTACATACTAACAACCTCTCTCTGAAGTATATAAGTTAAGACTGCGTATGTTAAATTGTTAGTTTCAGTTTCATCCTAGTTTAGCAGTTGAAGTGTGCAACAGAAAAATAAAAAATAAAAAATGAATGAATTACATGTGCAAATTGCTTTGGACGTGAAATTGAAACCATGAGCCAAACTAAGTTTTATTTTTGGTTGAAACATACAATTAAATATATTGCTTAAATTTGTTAGCAGACCATCAATAAACACACAAAATGCAAAATATTTAGGGTAAAGGAACACCAATTCCAGGTGTGATCAGTAGATTGTGCAAGTGTCAATTCCTGACACAGAGAATTGTGCCAATTGATATCAGAGATTACTCACTTTTAGCAAAACCATCCCCTTCATTTCCACATGAGCCATGGTGGAATTCCTCATATGTGGAATTTCCTAGTCATGGAACATTTAATTTTAGTTTCACTTTTGATTGATACTCTGACATATTTAAAACTTCTGCTGTTAGTAACTTCCAAGTTACAATATAAAAGAAGAATTGGAGACACAGATAGGCATTAAGAAAGAAGTATGGCTCATCTGCATAGTTATTGAGCTGTTGGAAGAGTCTGTTTTTAGAAATTAGTCTTTGTGAATTTATTTTTCTTTTACTAGTATTAGCAATCCATAAATAGCTATGAGCAACATTTATCCACTTGAATCTATATATATCTGTATATTTCTATTAAGAACAAATTAAATTTCTTGAATTACTTTATGGGACTATGAGGAAATTGGCATGCTTTAATGTTCTTCCAACTTTTTTAAGAGGCATGGGAAATGATACATGGAATTTCTGCCTTTACAGTCCAGTCACATCAAGTCACAACAGTAATCACATGACTAACCACATGGCTGGTCACATCACTCATATAACTAGTAATACCAATGCAAAGGAGCAGAAGTTAACACTCCAGATTTTCTGGAAGAAAGAGGATCAATTATGGGTGAGCTCTGAAGGTCTCTGCCTTGGATTTAAATTTTGCAACTTGAAAATTAATTCTGATAGTAATTTGAAGGATTAAATAGGAAAACACTGTTAAGAAATGTTTTAAACTAGAGAAAAATTAGAGACACCACATAAATTGACAATTATTAAAATAATTTTAATTACATATATTGTGTAGATTTCTGTTGAATTTTTAACTTTGAATTAATGTCAGATTTACATGAAAGCTGAAAAAAACAATTTCCTAATATTTTCACCCAGATTTTCCAAATATTAACATTTTACAATGTTTATCACTCTTTGCATATGTATGTATTAACTCTTTTTATGTACTACTTGAGATTAAGTTGTAGACATGATTTCTGTTACTCTTAAAATTTTTATTAAATATTTTTTTAAATGCAAAATATCAAAAAATCAGCATTTTGTTAAACAACCATGGTAAAATGATAAAACCTAGGAAATTCATATTAAAATGGGAATTCATGATAGAGATATACTTTGGGAAAAATGAGGACATTGACTATATGAAATAAATGAAACTGAAGCATTTTGTTAAATTTTGGTGAAATAGTATAAAGAGAATATTAGTATTCTTTTTCAACCTACATCTGATTATATTTAATTGATAGAAAAATTGCAGCACAAATAAAGAAATAAAATTGACTATTCAGTTTAGAACTTTTTTAACAAAGCACAGAGAAAGTAATTTTAAAAGATAGAGTTTTAATGAATTTTTTGTAACTTTTGAGATTTTTTCCACTTTGTGTGTAGTAATTCATATAATAAAATGCAATTACTATTTTTTGAAATGGCATAGAAATAAATAATAATGAAAAAAGTTATCAGAGGATTCAAAATTCCTTTCAAAGGAGGAAAATATTTGAAACAGTAATTAAATTATGGAATAAATTAAGATAGCAACAAATTTGACAAGTAAGCAAGAAAAATTCTAAGCTTCAGTCTCTTTAAGCCACATGTATTCTTCAGCAAACTCACATATTAGATATCTTAAATTTTTGGCATCTTAAAAGACACAAAGAATAAAATATAAATTTCAATCCTGTGGCAAAAAAGAGAGAATAAATTATCTTACATAGTAAATATCAGCAGCTTTCTCTTAAAACAAAAATGTGGGTACTTGTCAATCATGTATAAAATTGATATTCAAAACCTTAGATCCAAATATTTGTATGTTTTAAAGAAATAAGTACTCATGGAAGATTCACGTCTTCTTATAATGCTATTACATGTTCTATATTAAAAGTCCACGAGCATTTCTCTGCTAGGAATCATTCTTCATGATCTGGATTGATTTATGTTAATATAAACCATTAATGTAAATTTTGTTTATATCATGTTTTCTTCACATGAATTTAAATTTATTTTGTCTTCTTAAAAATTCAACTATGAATAGGAAATATATGGAAAAGACATTGAGCATAACGTAACATTTTCATCTGACTTAGGGCTGGAAATGTGAAACCTTGTAATGTTCATATGCTTATGTTTGTTGTCTGCTTGCATTTTAGTTTTCATGTAAAGTAACAGTAATTTCAGTAGTACAAAATCATACAAAAACACATGACAGCATTTTAAAGATGAAACTTTCATTTAGTATTTTATATTCTTTAAATAATATTTTAATCAGCTGCAAAATTGATTAATTTCAGCTTCAGTTAGGTATAATATTATTTACATTGTCCTTTTTAAATAATTAGAGTAGTTTACAATGAATATTATGATAAAACGTTTTAAATTTTATTTAAGTGAAATGTTGTTTAGGTCTTAAAGCTAAAATTGCTCATATGATTTAAGATAATTTAGCCAAAATTCTACTAGTTAAAAAGTTATCTAATAATTTTGCCATATTATTCACCTAATAATAACCAAAATTCCAGCCTTAAGTAATTTGCTATATTATATGCAAAACAATTAATCAAATATATTGTGTCATTCATTCCGAAAATTGAGAATAAAAGTTATTATGCCCAGGGCAGTGGTTCAAATAGTTCATTGATTCTCTTTGTCTGAAATACACACTGTAGAAACATGCTTCTGAAACAAACAAAAAATTATATCTGTCCTTGAATATATAAAATATACTACAATGTATAAAAACTTTTGAGAATTCCTGAACAATCCTTTTAACTTTTACCCAGAGCTGTTTAAAGTTAATGATACTTATCTTACTTAATGTGTAAGTTCATGATACTTATCTCTCTTGCAAATTGTGTGCTGCAGAACATTGGGAAATAAAAGTTTATAGCAAACTTAGAACTGCTCTCCCTATTGAATGAAAATTTAAGGTAGCAAACTGATTTTTTAAGTTATTTGATTGTTTATGTAAAAGAAACTAGTACAAAAGCTAAGGGTAACATAAAGGGACATCTACATTCAATAGTATCTCAAAATACTTTAGAATCTTATAAGTTGCATAATGAATCTAAATAATTTGGGGAAACAATAAAGTATGATTTTGAATATACTTATTATTAGTAGCAAGCAAAAGCATTCTACCGACACGCTTTTGAAACAGGCCAATAAAGCAAGCATATCAAAGCAAATGTAACATCGCAATCAAAAAGCAATGTCAGTTTGGTTATTCTAATCATTTCAAGCAAAAGTAAATTCACAGAGTCAGAACCTAGAGTATAGCTTACCAGGGGTATGTTAGGGGTAGAAAATGGAAAGTTAAGGCTTAAAATGTATAGGGTTCTGCGCAGTGTGACCGTGGTTCAGCAGGCAGAATTCTTGCCTGCCATGCTAGAGACCCGGATTTGATCTCTGGTGCCTGCCCATGCAAAAAATAAAAATAAAAAAAGAAATGCATAGGGTTCCTATTTGGAATGATAGTAAGAGACGGTGATGATAATAGCACAATATTATGAATGTAATTAGGAGCCTGAAATATATATTTATTTGAATGTGATTAAAAAGGGAAATGTCATATCGCATATAACAGAATAATTTTTTTTTAAATCCATGGAAATATACTGCACAGTGAACCTAAATTTAGCCGCGTATAATAGTTAATAGTACAATAATAGAAATGTGCTATTAACAGTTGTAACAAACCTTCTACACCAATGCAAGATGTTAATATAGTAAGTATATGGGAGTCATGTAGTTTATGCATGATTGTTCCATATACTCACATCTTCTCTAATGAAAGAAACGAAAAGCAATTTGAAATTATCTTGGATTAAAACTGATAAAGTTCCATGCTCATATTTTATCTTTATCACCGTATCTGTTCCTCTGTATTGACCCCAGCAAGTCTAAAAATGTCAACTGGTTAATTTCAAATTGCTTAGTTTCTATGACAGTTACTGAATATTGTTAAATGTATTATGTTCTATCTGTAAGCTTTTTTTAGAGAATGTATTTTAAAAATTCAATAGTAATATTTTATCAATCATCTTAAAACCAAAATGGGATTACTAATAGTAATATAAAAATTGAAGTGATACTATTTTATGTTTAGCAATCACACATAAAACAGCATGTTTATTCTACTATGTCTGAATAGGTGCACTATGTTAAAGGGAGATGAAAAGCTACTTAAAAGGGTGATATCCCCAGAACCTTCACTGTTAGTTTCTGGGGGATGGTAGTTAACCTGTAGCTGTCTGCATATGAATTCACCTCATGTTAATGCTGATCTGAGACCTAAAGTCATCCCCTTCACTCCATTGTCCTACTTGCTGACCTGCAAAAATATCTATAACCTTAATGTAACTATCACTGAAGCATAGCTTTCATTAAACGGGTATGGTGAATATATCTTTGAACTAACTGAGCTTATTCTCATAACAACAATGTTTGTAAAAGTATGTAAGACCCATATAAACTAAAATTTATAGACAAGAAAATTTACAGGTTGATTAAATTACTTAATCAAGGAGAGACATTAAGTATTGGTTTTAGTGTCAGGACTTGAAATTCAAACACCACTCTTCCTTTGTTCTTTGGACCAAATGCTATTCTAATTTCACTAGCTATTTCAAACTTAATATAAACAAACTTTTTGTGACTTTCAACAGAAGTTGAAACTGAGATGTTCTTGCATAAGCAATAGTTCTTAAAGTTGACCTCCCGCTGCAGAATCTTTTGAAATACTTATTAAAAATCCAATGTCTTGGGCTCCTCTCAAGACCAATAAAATCAGAATTTCTGTGCATTAATGTGTGAATCTTCATTTTAAACACACAGTGGGATATTACTAAGAAATACAAATTTTGAAGAACAAAAAATCTGACTTTTTATAGATTCTGATACTGACAGCTGCAAAATTAGTTTAACAACAGTATTTACATGTTATTTTATAAGTGGGAAATTTCACTACAGATAAAGTATTTAGAAAAGTGCCTGATGCATGTATATTTCACAGTAGATTTTAAGTATATGCATTGCATATTACAAAAATGATTTTAACATCGTAAAATGAATAGGAAATTGTTTTTGCAATATGTAAGAAGAAAACCAATTGTATTTTTAAAAAGTTCTTGCTCAACTATAAGGAATTGAAGTATTTTAAAAGAATCATCCTCTTGGTAATCTCCAGATTATAAATAAAGCAGACAGTCTTATGATACTGGAATTTAAGGAAAAATCATTTTAATATATTATCATAAGAACTTTAATAGTTTTACATAAAATGTTAAGTAAGAGCCACCTCTGAAACTGGGCTTTAAGCATTTTATAAAATAAATTTTATTTTACTTTGATATATTACTTATTTCTATTAAAAATTTAATTGTGGATTATACTGTCACTTAAGTCAATATAAGGGATCTCATGATCGGTAAATCAGTGGTTTTTTAAACTACTGCATAGGGATACATTAGGAAAAAAATATTCAAGAAAGAGAAAAGTAAGATTTTGTGATATTATGAGGGCAGTTTTTTTTCTATGAAGGCACTATTTCTACTTCTGCGACATTTTAAAGTTGGTTTATTGATTGTGATACTCTTTTTCTTAAAGGAACCATTTGCTAGACAGATTAACACTATTACAACATATCTATGCAGTAACACAAAATGAATTAAAAATAATTTGCACATGTTATGATTTCTTGGAAAGATTCTGATTAAAGTTTTGTTTGGTAGAGTTTTGCAAATGATTCATCGACTTTAAAAGACATATGGTTGCCATAGGAATCCTTTTTCTACATTGCATATACTGCATTTTCCTATTTTGAATATTGTCTAGCAATTTGTTTGAATTATGCTTTATATATTTTGCATATTATTTTAAGTTTGTCACGGGAAAACACGATTTTGAATTGGAGAAGGAAATTTGGAATCTTAGAACTGCAATGTTTTTTGCACCATAAATCATGTGAGAGCACATACAAATGTTTGAAGATTATAGTTTTTCTTTGGAAATTCAAATTAGTGAATGTAGAAAAGTCATTGTTGATGAAGATGAGATTTGTTTCCTGCTAATATTTGATAACGACTGCTGCTTCAGATCTCTTGAGGGAGAAGTTGAGCTGGCATGTCACTGGATCTTGCGAGAAGCCTTGGAATTGGGATGCTGTGGTGTCTTTAAAGTCTTTTGGAAAATTCATTGAGCTTCCTTCCATCTATAGGTAGAGTCTAATTTCCCTCCTCATGGCTATGGATGGTCCTGGTAACTCACTTCTAATAGAAGTGGGCAATGATGCTTCCAGACAGGGTTAGAAAAAGTCACCATTCTTCTGCCTGGCATCCTCAAGCATCTTTCTTTGCAGCCTTAAGTCATCACATAAAAAATCTAATGCTACCATGTTGTGTCAGCCCAAATTAGCTCATTTAGAAAGACCACATGGAGAGGCCCTAGGACTACATGAAGCATAATCAGCCTCCAGGTGCTTCCTTTTCCTCACTACCAGGCTTTAAGTTTTAACCATCATATGATCACATCCACACAAGTTATGTCAAATCACCATTCTCCAGCTATGCCTTTCCTAAGTTCCTGAGCAGCTGAAGCCATAAATATGGTTCTGATTAAATCTGTTAAATTGAATTAAAATAGTCATTATCAAGAATATTATATATTTTACTTTTTTAGCTTTTTAATTTTATTTTATCCAGTAGAACATAACTGCAAAGAGGGAAGAAGTTCTGTCTCGTAATGACAAATCTCCAGGCACTAGAACAATGCTTATACACAGAAAGTGCACAATAAATATTTTTTTGATAAAAAGATGATGAGTTCATAGTATTTTTGCAATTATAAAGCTATAATTTTTTTTCAATGTTTGTTGAAATCAGAAAGTAGCATGTAACTCCTTAATAAGCTGTGGGAAATAAATGGCCATTTATATGATTTGGAATCACTTTCCTGCTCAAATTATAAAGAGGTTATATTAAAAATCCTCCCCTTTTCAGTTCATGATAATAATGGAATAGAATATACACCACTTGTCTGAGATGTATTGTTTGTGCTATCTTATTAAATATATTTGGATCAAAACCATGACAGTGTTACTTGAGAAAATAATAACTGAATCCATGTTAACAGGCAAGGACAAGGCATTATACTTCTATGCAAGATTTGTGATCCATGAATTCTAACATGGGCTTATGTAATGACTGTCTTCTTTAAATGTTTTCTTTTTTTTTTTTTTTGGTAGTTTTAAAAATAGACCCAAATACAGAAAAATCATAATTATTTCATGGAAAAAAAACTGAGTTTTAATCTGTAATAGAGAAGCACACTCCATTAAACTTTTTGTCTTTAGAAATCTATGTATGCACCTTCAATGAACAATCCAAATCAAATGCACTGCTACTACATTTTTCTTCTTTATTTGGGATTTTGTAAACACAGTGTAGCATAAATTGTAGAAACAGTTTATATGTATTCCCCTCACACACACACTGGGAGAAATTGCAGACAATTCATATTAGAACAATAGTTAAAACAGGAGATGAATCTTAACCAAATTCAATGTAAATGCATAATAAGAATTTTGAATTGTTTTACCTTCCAGTATATATTTTTAAATGTTTTGAACAATGGACAACATGCAGCACATTTATAGTTGGTGTGTTTTTTGCCCAAAGTTGGCTATATTCATATTGTAAAAATCTAGCATTGGTGACTTACAAGCAAATCATTCAGTGATATTTTCAGCTTTCTGACCATAGTGCTTAGCATGCTACGCATTAAATATAAGCTAAAACATTTTGACACTGGAAAAATAACATTAATGGTCTTTTCTATAAAGTAAAACATCTAGGAGATAAAAGTGGATGCAATTATATTTAGCTTGGTAATTTTGTATCAGGAAAGTTCCTTAATTCCCCGACATACCAAATTACATTTCTTCAAATTTCACTTTAATTGGGGTGAATAATTCATCCAAGCGTCCAGTTTACAAAACACGAAAATACACTAGCTTTTATCATTGCCTTTAAAATGGGACTGATAGTTAACCTTGTTTTATACATTTTCAGATGTACCTGCAAAAAAGGATAAGACTCACTTCTACAGAGAAAAATAAAAACTCTTTGAGTAAACATTTTCAGTTTAAGACCTTGAACCTTTAATTCTTATCTTATTAGAGATTGAATAAAGGCCATCAAATACACCAAACATTTTGGAGAAAGCTTAGATGTTTGGAGAGCTGACAGAACCAACACAAATCTCATACATTTGTAGGTGCAGAAAGAAAATGCCCCCAGGTAAACTGTTTGAAACCAGAAGTCAAAAGACCAACAAATGCCAGCCACATGCCTTCCCAGGTTGTAGGTGTACTGGAATCGTTGGTCTTTCTTGAGTCAAGATCTCTTTCCCTGGATATTTTAGGCTGGACATCTTTATGGACTTAGAATTGTATACATGTAACCAAATAAATTCCCTATATAAAAGCCAACCTGTTTCTGGTATATTGCATTTTGGCAGCATGAACAAACCAAAGCAGAGAGCTTCAACAGCAGACTGAAGATGGAAGAAGGAATCACTGAACTCAAAGACAATGCAATTGAAATGATTAAGGCTGAGGAGCCAAAATAAAAAGAATGTAAGAAGTTAACAGAGCCTAAGAGGCCTGTAGGACACAAAGTGTTCCAGTATTCGCATTATGGGGATCTCAGATGCATAGAAAGAGAGAAAGGGGCAGAAGAAATATTCAAATAAATAATGACAGAACATTTCCAAAATTTAACAAAAGGCATGAATATATACATTTAAGAAAGCCAGTGAAACTGAAACAGAATAAACTTGAAGACAACTGTGTGCAGACACATTGTAGTAAAACAGTCAAATTCCAAGGACAGAGTTATGAAAGCTGCAGGAGAAAAACAATATATTATGAACAAGTGTGCCCCAGTAAGATTAAGTTCTGATTTCTCATCAGAAACCATGGAGGAACGATAGTAGTAGGACAAAATATGTAAAATGCTGAAGGAAAACCATTACCAACCAAAAATTTTAAATCAGGCAAGACTGTCTTTCAAAACTGAGGGAGAAATTAAAACTTTTTCAAATATACAAAAGCTAAGGGAGTTCATCACCACTAGACATACCACACAAGCAATGCTAAAGGGAGTTCTTCAACTGAAAGGAAAAGACATTAGACAGTGAATCAAAGCACCACAAAAATTAAAGGTGCCTGGTAAAGTAACCACATGGGTTATTTTACACATAAGTGTATTTATATTGTATTTCTTATGTGTAACTCCATTTTTTACTTCTTACAGGTTCTAAAATGCAATAGCATAAAAAATGATAAATTTATCGCTTTGGACATAAAATGTCCAAATTATATATTATAGATATATAATTTGTGAAAAGTACAACAAAAAGATGGAGGAAAGAATGGATATAGAAACAGTGTTTTGTATATTCTATTGAACTTAAGATGGTATCAAATAAATTATAATAGGTATAAATATAAGATGCTAAATGTATGCTCCATTATAAACCCAAATAAATTACCTTAAATTTATATAGAGAAGAAAATGAAAAGGGGCCAAAAATGGTATACGACATAAAAGTCAAATAAATTGGAAAATAGACATTAATAAAATAATTAAGGGACATAAAAAGATAGCCTTTCAAAGACCAAATAGTAAAATGGCAGAAGGAAGTCCGGCCTTATCAGTAGTTATTTCATAGACAAATGGATTAAATTCTCTAGTCAAAAAGCAGAATTCAACAAAATGGATTAAAAAAAACACATGGTTGGTTATTTTCTATATAACAGATTCACCTTAAATTCAAAGACAAAAGTGGGTTGAAAATAAAAAGGGAAATAAAATCCATTTATATAGTAACTAAAAGAAAGTTACAGTGGCTATACTAATATAAAATAAAATAAACTATGTCACAAATTGTTACAAAGTCCAAAAAATGGTCACTTTATACTGATTAAAGGGTTAAGAACACATAACAATTACATATCCATATGCACTTAGTAGCAGAGCCCCAAATTATATGAAGCAGATGTTGAAAGATTTGAAGATAGAAATGAATGGTTCTATACTAATAGCAGAAGACTTCAATACACCACCTTTAATAACTGAAAGAATATATAGATAGAAGATCAATAAGGATCAAAGATCCATCAAAGCATTGAAGAATACTATTAACTAACCATACTTAACTGACGTATATAGAGTGTCTCCTCAAGGCAGCAGAGTATGTATTCTTCCCTAGTGCACAGGGGTCATTCTCTAGTGTACAACAAATGTTAGTTCACAAATCAAATCAAGTCTCAATAAATTTAAAAATCTTGAAATCATACAATGTTTTATCTTCTCCAACATCAGTGGAGTGAAGCTATAAATCAGTAACAGAAGAAAACAAAAATTCACAAACATGCAAAATGGACAATGCAGTCTTAAACAGCCAGTCATTGCTTAGAGTTGATAGGGGTGAGGAATGGAGATTGTTGGATGGGGAATGAATGCTAATAGGTACAGATTATTTTATTTAACTGAGACTTCTAAAATTAGGTGGTGGCAATTCTTGCACAAATCCAGTTACTCTGAACTCATTAAATTGTAACACTCTATAATTGTGAAATTTAAAGTATTTGAACTAAATCTCAATAAAGTCCTTAGAATATAAGTGTGGAAGAGCATTTCCAGATCCTGGTAATCTCAGTGAAGTTTATATCTGAATAACTCTCTAACACATGGCATTTGTAAATTCTTAAAATGCATTTATATATCATTGTGATTACACTGGAAAGTGACCAACAGTAGGCACAAACTTGAAGCTATAAGACCCTTTTTAAGATTTTTAAGATTATTTTTAATCTTACTGAATGAAATCCACATTTATCTGGCTGTTGCTCTGACTGCAGTCCCAGTCTCAAAAATATGTGGAAAATAAAACGAGCAGAACGTGGTATTCTTTATTGGGCAGAGGAGTCAGAGTACTGAGATTGGAGTTGCTAGAGTGATGATAAATTGATAGGGTTTCCCACAAGAAATGAGGAAGACACAGATAAAAGCCTCAAAATCTTTGCCCAAACTTTCCTTGAACATTTCTCTGGCCTTTGAATTGCACACAGAGATGGTAAACCCTCATGGAGACCTATGACAAGAAATAGCTGCAAAGCTGACAGCAGAAAGGAAATTTTCAGCAGCTTCTTGTTACCAGGGCAATGTTAGGGCTAGTAGAAAACAAACGCTCCCCCATCCCCCCAAAAACTAAACTAAGCTCCCAGAAGATCAAGTTGCTCCAGGAGAAATTAAATTGTCTGGCATGTAGACTCAACCCTTTCACTAGAAGATAATAAAAATAAGAATCTATAAATTGTATCATCTCCTGTATCTCCAAAATTACATAAACAATAAAAATTAAGATTTGAGAGAGAGATATGATATATAGTTAATAGTAACAGCAATCAATAGAAACAAACCTCTCCAATTTGATCTATACAGTCATGGTTATTCCAATAAAATTCTAGTATTCTTTTCCATAGAAATTTACAAGTTCATTTAAAAATAGATAAGTAATTCCATCGACCCAACACAGTTAAATACAATATTAAGGAGGAAAAACAATTTGAAAGACCTTAACTAACTAATTTCATGGCTTAGTATAGAATTGAAGTAATTGAGGCAATGTTGTTTTAGCATATTGTCAAATAAATCAATGCACATAATAGACACACTTGCAATAGATGTACTCAAGTTTTTATTTGATATGTATAATGCTATCAAAACAGCTGAATATAAGAATGACAATTCCTTTTAAGCAAAACTGCTGGATTATTTGTTAGGTTACTGGTATGTTATAAATTTTGCCTCACATGAAAAATTGATTCAAGAGAATCACAGTGTTAAACATAAAAGCTAAAACAATATAGAGGAAATTATTATCTACATCAGGAATTCATGTAGTTAAAATTTACTTAGAACACAATAAGCTCTGCTGTAAGAAAAATGATATACTGCACATGATTAATGTTAAAAAACTGTTTATCAAAGTCTCCATTTGCAAATGAAAGGCAGAACACAAACCCAAGTAACATACTTTCAATAAATAAAATCTCACCAAGAACTTATATTCATAATATATAAAGTTTTTCCTTAAATCAATAATAAAATGATAAATGCACAATTTCATATAGGCAAAGTAGTTGGTCACTTGACAAAAAATATACAAACAAGTTCATGAAAAAGTGCTTAATGTAATTAGTCATCAGGGAAAATCCAATTCAATCCAGAAATTTAATATAACACAAACCCTCTAGAATGACTAAAATAATAAAATCTGCTCAATATAATTGTTGAAGATATGTAATATCTGGAGTTGTTATACATTGCTTGTAGAAATGTAAAAATATTAGACTCTGATAACTGTGAGTTTATCTACTTGCTAAGCCTACAGTTTTACTTCTAAGAAGTTCCCCAGAGAAGTAAAATCATATATCAGCACAATAATGGTACAGAAATGCTTACAGCAGGAGTATTTATAAGAGAACCTTCATATCCACCAAAAAAGAAAACAATACATATATTCACTAAGAAAAGAGTGGATTAAAATATTGTGTTATAACCATACAATGGGACATTACTCAATACAAAGATGAACAATAGTAAGATTGCAAAAACAAATTAATCTTAGAAACATTATGTTGCGGGAAAATGCTAGATGCAAAAGTATGTATATCATTTGTTTAATCTTATGAAGTCCAAAAACAGGTAAGACTATTGTGATAGAAAACAGAACAGTTGTTTCCTTCAAATGGAACATTGGCTTGAAAGTTGTGGTCAGGGGGAAATATTTAATATGTCAATTAGAGTATGGATTATGCAAGGAAATACACTTGCCAAAGCTCTGCACATTGGAAATCTAAGCCATATCATTTCACCTTATGTAAATTTTACTACATAAATTGAATCTGCAAAAATAAGAAAAGGCTGTTCTTATATAAATACTATGCACAGAAAAGGACATTAATAGTATGATGGAATAATTCTTTAAAAAACAAACTCTTTGGGAATTAAAATTAAACAATTTAAGAAGGAAACAAGCACAAAAAATAGGAAAAGAGAAAATATATGAAACAAATGATAACTCAAGAACATCAAACTTTCAGCTAATAGCTTTACTAGAAGACAGAATAAAGAAAACTGTAAGGGGATTTTTCAAAATAATAATGAAAAAAACCTAGAAATCAGGATATGTGCTATTGAATTTCCAAAGCAGTTTCTAGTTAGTCTTCCAGAAACAGTGCTTGAAAGCGCAATGGATAACAATTAGCTCTGAGGGTTTCATAGTTTATTCTGCCTTACTGAGTACCAGAAGCAACTTAGTCACTGCACCTTCATTGGTAACACTTGCACCAGGAGGTGATTTTTGCAACCATTGCTGCTTCTGAAATCTAGATGTCACTTTAATTAAAGATTGATTCTTCTCCTGTTGGAATTTCATTCCTTGAATAGCTCACATCAGAATAAAAAATCTCATGTGAATAAGACCGACTGGTAGAAGTGTGGCTTATTAAATATTTGCTATGTAAATATTGAATTAACCTTATACACTGTATATTTTCAACCATGTGATTTAGGGAAGAAATGAAGCTGGTGATTTGTGTTTCTCAGTGTCATTAGCTGAATTTCATATCATGGCCAATAATTATTAAAACCATTAAAGTATTCAAAACAGTGATTCCCCAAACATATAATGAGGAGACTATATATATGTGTGTGTATGTGTGTGTGTTTCTCTGTGTATAATTGTGTGAACTCTGTAACACAGCAAAATGTATAGTAGTGGATTACAATTCATGTAGTTTGTGTTTGTTTGACAGGATCAGTGAGATATCTGACATCTGGGTCATTGATTGAAATGGACATTTTAGGCATGATAAAAAGACAAAATAGCATCTTTAAAAAAATATATATGAAGAATTCACTCTAAATATCTTGATTAATTTTTCTAAGCTTCCAACTCAATTTCTCAGTGTAAATGAAGAATTGTTATATAAATGGATTTTAGATTCAAAATGAAAAATGGATTTGATATAAAAATATTCATTACAATGTCATGGAAATTTTGCATTAATGAGAACTCCTCAGCAAAAATTAAATCATTCATATAGTGTCTAACTCGATCAGATATTGGATAACAAAGCAGAAGCTCAATGATTCTCTTTTCACAAGACGCTTGTAAAAGAGAAACAAAATTAAATGTCAAAATGATAGAACTATTTTTACTTCAGAGATATAAAACTCCAAGACTAATTAATCTGAGGATTACAGTCAGAAGAGGTGTTTTTGAAAGTGCAAGCTTAAAGCTTTTAAGATATTAGGAGAAAAGGTATTGATATATGCCAATTTTTCCCTAGCATATTTAAAATATTTTAATGTCTATGATTATTTTGTCAAAAGCCATTTTATAATCTCTATCTGTATTCAAAGCATCATCATTTTACAATGTCAAACTAAAAAGGAAACATATCCATATTTAAAACAAACTGAAAAAGCTGATATAAGAAAAACAATCTTAATTACTTTAATAAAAGTAATTTCATTTTTCCCAGTGTAGTAAAAACCCATGCATTTAATTAAGATATTTGTGAAACCTCATTCAGGAAAGAACGCATGGCCATTAGCCCTTGATGATATCAAAGTAGTATATAAGTTTCAGCCCTATATGGTGATGAGATACAATTGCATCTGGTTCCATTTCTGTTTCCATCACTCACGGGGGGTTCTCAGACTTTATTAGATGCATAGCCAATTGGCTGATTCCTCTGTGTGTGAACTAGATCACATTGAGAGATAAATGAACTGTTCTGGAAACACCTAATTCAGAAATTATCTGATAAAATGTGATTCATGATCACAGCTATATTTTAGCTATTGAAATGAAGTGGTCCCTAGTCAGGAACTAAGCTATAAGACAATGGGTGAATAAACTTGAAGATGCTTGAGTTATGGTTTTTAATCATGTGCCTTAACTACATCATATAAATTATATTGATAGTGCCATAGGCCAATTGGTTTTAAACATATAATTTAGCTACATAAAAGACAATTGCATTAAACATAGAAGAAATTAATCCCAAGATTCAATAGTTATATTTATCATCATTTCAATAGAAGAATGATTTTCTAACTAGTCAAATAAATTATTTTTCTGTTTGACAAGATAAGTTTAGCTGTGCACATAAATGCAATGTGGAAATATTCTAATCGTCTTTTAAAATAGTATATGCCAGGAGGTGTGATGGTGACTCAGTGGCAGAATTTTTGCCTGCCATGCTGGAGACCCAGGTTCAGTTCCTGGTACCTGCCCATGCAAAAAAAAAAAAAAAAAAAAAAAGGAAAATATAGCATATGCCTATAATACAGAGGAAATCTAATCAAATTAAAATAGGCTTTAATAACAAGCTGATTTTGCATTTTTGTTCAGTTTATTAGTAACTAAGTTACATAACTTTTCTTAGAGCATTGATTCATATTTCATATTATAGTGAAAATATTTTAAACACTCATTAACTGTAAAATTAGATTTTTTATTTAGATATAAATACAGAGGCCTTAGTAGGCAAGAATCTGTATATGTAGTGATTAAACCTTGTATGTTTTCTCTCAATTTTGAAATCCTTTTACTTAGTAGATTGGAAACCAGAAATCTATCTTTATGTATCCATTGATTTCATTCCTTCACTCAATAGTAATCATTGAAAACCTGCTACTTGTAACTGATTGTTATGGAAGTGATTGCTAAATTACAGAACAAGGAAACAAGGAAAACACTCTCCCTTTGTTTGTAGAGCTTATAGATAAGTGGGGATAGAGAATGTAAAATACTTAACCCCCCCCCCCCATATCATGCAGTAGATGCTTGCCCTCTATTTCCTATATTATTTAGTTCTCAAAATAATTCATTTTTCCCTTATCTTGACTTATTCCACACACAGTACATTGTGAAAATTGCTCTAAAATAATAGAGTTCAGTGAGCATGCATATTTTATAGAACTGAGCAGCCCAAGGGCTCTTGGCTGTGAACCTGGTGTTAAAACTTTTATTTACAGTGGAACTGGAAGACAAATCAGAATCATTCAAATGGAGAAGGTGATTAAACGGCTTTTACTTGCCTGACAGAGCAGTATTCAGAATGCTGAAGTAGTAACAATCACTCCAAGTTCAAGAGTACTAAGGTCCATGAGGATGTATCTCACCAAACATGGACACATGAGCGAAAGAAGACAGGCTAAAGAGCAAATACCTGGGACCTGGGGGATTTATACTAAGGATTTATTTTCTTTTCAAATTTTAATTTAATTTATGAAAATAACTGAAGGTCTTAAAGAGAAATGCTGCTAATATTATGTATATGGTAGAAATTCTCTATTTTTTTTCATTATAATCTTTCATTATTTGATTCAACTGATACTCACTTAAACACTGAGAAGCTTTTGTCCAGGGAAAATAATAAACAATATTACCATAAAATAATGTATTATTAGAGCAGTTCTAAAGTAAGTGGTTGTAACCTTATTATTGCTACTTACACACTGATATATTTTAAACCTATAGTCATAGGCCATTGTTCATTCAGTAAGTAGTAATTGAATCCTGAAAAAGGATTATTATTTTACACTAAGAATTTGCTTAGTTCTAGTCATTAGACTATTGAGGGTGAATTGTGTATCAAAATATGTTATGATTGAAGCAAACTGTAATCCATTGAATAAATTTGGAAATGAATATTTAGATGCATAAATCTTAAAATAAATGAATAGAACTTTTGACAAAGGAAAAGGATATATATATATTGGCATATCTCATTTTATTGTAGTATACTCTATTGTACTCTGCAGATAGTACATTTTTAAAAAATTGAAGGTTTGTGGCAAACTTATGTTGAGAAAGTCTGTTGGCACAATTTTACAAACAGCATGTTATCACTTTGAATCCCTGTGTCACATTTTGATAATCCCTGCAATATTTCAAACTTCTTCATTATTATTATTATATATATTATGGAAATCTGTTAATCAGTGATCTTGGATGTTACTATGTAATTGTTTGGGGGTGCCATGAACTATGCCCATATACGATGGTAAACTTAATGTTGTGTGTGTTCTGCACACAACATTGCACTGACCAGCCATTTCCCCATCTCTCTACTACTCTTTGTGATAAAGCAATCTGGAAATTAGGCCAATTAACTACTCTACAATGGCCTTTAAATGCTCAAGTCACACATCTCTCACTTTAAATCAAAAACTAGAAATTATTAAATTTAGTGAAGAATATTTGTTGAAAGCTGTGATGGGCTGAAAGCTGGACCTCTTACACCAAAACAGCCCGTTTGTGAATGAAAAGGAAAAGTTCTTGATGGAAATTAAAGGTGCTACACCTGGGAACAAAAGAATGATAAGAAAGCAATACAGCCTTAATGCTAATATGGAGAAATTGTTAGTGGTCTGGATAGAAGATCAAATGAGTCACAACACACCCTCAGGCCAAAATCTAATCCAGATTAAGGTCCCAATTGTCTTCAATTCTATGAAGATTGAATGAAATGAGGGAGCTGCAGAAGAAAAGTTTGATGCTAGCAGAGATTGGTACATGAGGCTTAAGGATAGAAGCCATCTCCAAGACATAAAAGTGCAAGGTGAAACAGCATGAGCTGACATAAAAGTTATACTGAAGATCTGACTAAAATAGTAGATGCAGGAGACTGCACTAATCAACAGATTTTCAGTGCAAATAAAAAAGCCGTCTATTAGAAGAAGATGCCATCTAGTCCTATCAAAGCTAGAGAGGAGGTGTTAAATCTTGGCTTCAAAGCTTCAAAGAACAGGTTGACTGTCTTGTTAGGGGATAATGCAGCTGGAGACTTGAAGACAAAACTCATTTACCATTCTGAAATACTAAGGCCTTTAAGAATTATGCTGCATCAACTCTGCCTGTGCTTTATAAATGTAACAACAAAGCCTTTATGACAGCACATTTCTTTACAGCATGGTTGACTGAATATTGCAAATCCGCTTTAAAGACCCATTGTTCAGAAGAAAGGATTCATTTGCAAATACTATTGCTCAATGACAATGAATTTGGTCACCTAAGAACTCTGATGGAGATGTACAATGAAATTAATGCTGATTTCACTTCTGTGAAAAAAAACATCCATTCTACAGTCCATGGATCAAGGAGTAATTTAGACTTTTGTGCCTTATTATTTAAGAGAAGCATTTCATAAGACTACACCTGCCATAGTGATTCTGCTCGTGGAGCTGTGCAAAATCACCGGAAAACCTCTGGACGGGATTCATCATTCTTAGACGCATTAAGAACATTCATGATTGGTGAGAGGAGGCCAAAATATCAGCATTAACAGGAGTTTGGAAGAAGTTGATTCCAACCCTCATTGATGACTTTCACTTGTTAAAGACTGCAGTGGAAGACTTAAGTTCAGATGTGATAGAAATATCAAAAGAACAAGAATCAGAATTGGTACCTGAAGAAATGGCTGAATTGCTGCAATCTCATGATAAAACTAAAACAGATGAGGACTTGCTTCTTGGTGATGAGCAAAGGAAGTGGTTTCTTGAGATGGAATCTGTGAAACATGCTGAAATGATCACAAAAGATTTAGAATATTACGTAAACTTAGTTGATATGACAATGGCATATTTTGAGAGGATTGACTCCAATTTAAAAATGAGTTCCGTGGTAAAATGTTATCAAACAGCATCATATGCTACAGAGAAAACTTTCACTAACAGAAAAATCAGTTGATGTGGCAACATTCACTGTTGTCTTATTTTAAGAAATTTTCACAACCATCCCAACTCGCAGCAGCTACCACCTTGCTCAGTCAGCAGCTGTAAATATCTTGGTGAGACTCTCCACCAGCAAAAAAAAATTTCACATCCTGAAGGTTCAGATGATGGTTAACATTTTTTAGCAATAAAGTATTTTTAATTTGGATATATACATTGTTTTTTAGACATAATGCTATTGTACACTTAATAGACTAATAGTTTAGCATAAATATAGCCTTTCTATATACTGGGAAGCCAAAAAATCTGTGTGATTTACATTATTATATTAGTCACTTTATCGTAGTATTTTGGAACTGAATTCAGAATACCTACAAGGTATGCCTGTACAATTTCAAAGAAAGTATACAAAAAGTATGTATTAATTAAAATGAGAAAAATGTAACATCATTTAAGAAGACTGGTAAAATCCCTTTACATTATTAAAGTAAACATCATTCACAAATTGAAAGTCACCTGAAAATATTCAACAAGATAAACAATATAACATCTGTAATATTACTCCCAAATATTCTTTAACTGATTATTAATCATGCGGAAACATCAGATAAAACAAATTTGAGGAATATTTTAAAAGATCTCATCTGTAATCATCAAAGGACTCAAGAACATGAAATGCAAGGAAGGTAAGATGACCTCTTCCAGTTTGAAAAACACTAAAGAGCCATGGTAGCAGAATGCAATGCCCAAATCTTCAAAGGAACTCTTTTTGTTCCTGGGACATTTGGGGAAACTAGGATGGGGTCTGTGTGCAGTCAATAATCATTTCCACGTATGTATGGTAGTATTGTAGTTACGTAGGAGAATGTCCATATTTGGTGGGAAGTCATACTAAAATATAAGTAGTGATGGAGCATCATGTCAGCAAATTACACACAAATGGTTCAAGAAAAACGAATTATTTATACAACATTTAAAACTATTTTGTAAATTTTGTAATGTTTGGAAATTAAGGAAGAAGACCAGGAGGAAGACATCAGTAGCACAAGCAACAGTAAAAAGTAGATCAATTGAATTCCATAAACTTGAAAACTTTTGTACTTCAAAGGAAATTAGCAATGAAATAAAATGACAAATCACAGAACAGAAGAACATATTTGCAAATTATATTTGTGGTAAGGTGATAGTATTTAGAATACATATGATAGAATATACAAAGAATATTTCTTACTCAATAGTAAAGAATAAGCCAATTAAAAACTAAGCAAATTATATTTGAAGATACATTTACCCAAAGTAGTATGAATATGATTAATTGGCACATGAAAAGATCCTCAATATCATTGTGTATTTGCAAATCAAAACTCTAGTGAAATACTATTTCAAGTCTATAATGAAGACTATAATGAAGAGACCATAATTCTGGCTCTAGTTTAGATTTCAGATCATAGAATAAAAACATAATTAAATAAAGGCAAAGCAAAATATAATACACTAGAGATTATGGTAACTGCTATGCATCATATATAATCTCTGATCTTAAGGGGTTAGTTTGGTGTTTACCTCAGTTCATCTTAGAAAAGCTACACATACAGACTAATTGCATCCTAATTTGTGTGCTTTGGAAATGAGTGTCAGGCATTTATCCGTGTTCATTTATTTTTAGATGTATGATATTGCACATTTTTATGTTTTTGTGTCTCATATTTAAAATAAACACAATGATGTACATACCACATTACAGAAGTATAAGCACTTACAGCTTATAAGTACTTAAATGATAAATATAACTATGAATCTTAAAGAAATATTATACATTTTTGTTATTACTACTACTTATTTTTGTTTCTGAAATCACTTAGTCTGGATCTATCATCAATAAATCCTAGTAATATGAATGCTTTACCAATATGAAATTAATTATTTCTTGAATTGAAGTGTAGTTGAGATATTTCTAGACATCCTGTCCATAAGTATTATGGTAATACACATTTTACTGATATATATATATATATATATATACACATGTATATACATGTATATATACCTTAAACTAATATACCCTTTGTAACTCAAAGTAAATCTGTGAATAATATGTCAACTAAGCGCTTATGAGAAATGCAAAATTTCAGATACTAGCTCAGAACTACTGATTCAAAATCTGTATTTTTTTCTCTTTTTTGCATAGGCAGGCACCAGGAATCTAACCTGGGTCTATGGGATGGCAGGTGAGAATTCTGCCTGGTGAGCCACAGTGGCCTGCCCTCAAAATCTGCATTTTAACAAGATCTTCAGTAATTCATATGCATGCTAAAGTTTGAAAAGTTCTGCTCTACTCTACTTGATTGACATGGATATCTCACACCTGCTCAATATTTAGAGATAGAGAATTCTTCCCTCAGATTAATAATAATAATAATAATAATAATAATAATAATAATAAATATATATTGTTAAAAGTAAAAAAAAATAAGTTTTCTTACAACAAAGATAAAGAGTAATGCAGAAATCTATTAGAAAAAAAATAAAATGACTTGAAAACTGTTATTGGCTCTATATGGAGAAATATAAGCTAACCGGTAAACTCTGGCTTATGGTTAGCAAAGAAAGGGATCCATGTGATCAACAGGACTCATACATCACCACAAAAGTCATAATTGGAGCAGATTTAAGAAAAAGTCATGGTAGGTCACACTGTACATCCAGTACACACCTGGGACTTTATGTGTTTATATGTAAAATTATTTACTTGATAAAAGAGAAAGTTTTATTTTGTCAAAAGCTGTTTTAAATGTAATTGTGTATGGACAAAACATGCCCATCATTCTGCAATTGTTCAAGTTCTACTGAATATGAGACTGTTCCAGATTGTAAGCTATTATATTCAAAAGATTGATTAGTTACTATATGTCATATTTTCTCTGATTTTGACAAAGAGTTTTATACACACAATAGTATCATGGATTCAAAGCTTCACTGCTTGATAATTGGATTATTTTAGTTTGCAAAGTTAAGGAACATCCAGATGGCAGACATACCACAGAATGGGAAAAAATATTTGCAAATTATATTTCTGGTAAGGGGAACATCCAGATCGCAAACATAGTTTTTAGCCAAAAATAAGTAGTCTTGACAGGAATAATTGTGCAGATTCAAATTTCATACATAGATTCAAAAATAGCAGTATACATTGTTTTAATTTTTAATTCAGCTATTTGAGTCTAAAAACAACTACTAGGAATAAAGCATTGCTTCTCCTGAATTGGGTTGCAAACTCATACTGACTTCACAAATTAAATAATGATATTTATGTAACTGATTGTCAGAAAAGTTTTTACATTTAATTTTGAAATACTTTTTGGAGACATTTCAAAACAAGCTTATAAAAAAAAGCATTTAAAATGATTTTATGATTTACCAAAATGTCCACCCACTATACATGCAAACATTGTAATTTTCCTGCTATTAAACTTAATTTCTTCAGAAAATCAGAATTGTACCAAATTCAGAGCATCTACTAACCCACTGGATTGTAGTATATTGAATACAATATAAGGATTTTATAAGTGTATCTTTATACTTATTCAAGAAATAAGTAACATGATAGGAAATAAAATATGGTGAATAGACAACTATACCTCTTAAGAGTATTTGTGGAGGCTCTGGACAGCTTGGTGTTTGACTTTAACTGAACGGCTTGCTTTCAGCACTCACAACCGATTCGCATACATGATCGGTTGACTGTCAACACTCATCACCATCTGTTATAATGGCAATATGTCTGCTCTCAAGTTGTTGTCATGGTTTAGACTTTAGGTGCCAACTAAGTCAATTGGCAACCTTAAATTCTGAATGTGTTTCTCTTTTTCTTCAGAAAGCAATGCTACACTAATAGCCAAATGGACTCTTCCACCACACCATCTGTTCATTCATTTTATGTGAAAAATAATTGTGGAAGTAGCAATAATGAGTACTTGAAGAAGGAGCAGTGAGACCGTGTTATGTATTTGTGAGAATTGTATGCTGATCTGCTTTTTAAAAAATGACCTTGTATATTTGAGGATAAAAGCACTGTGGTTATGAAAATGTTTTCAGGAATTGAAAATGATATAATTCTATGCTAAATATACCCTTGTATCAGATTTCCAAAGCAAGGAACAAGGAAGGAATGGTGATGAGAATAAATCAACTTGATTGTGATTCAGATTTAGCTGGATTTGTGATGGAGTGCACATACTTCACGTTACATCAATATATACCTCTATTCCCTTTTCACTGTTCTCACATGGTATTCTAGACCAAATTCCAGGCACAAAAACATTCTTCATAAATATTCCATACATTGTCCCCTTTCTCAAAATGCAAATTGCAAACTTCCAGGAGAAAAGTCCCAAAACGAATGCAGTGTTATTCTCTGCATTGGAAACACGGAGTTCATTATCTTGTATTTAGTCAACGAGAGTAGATGTACTGACACATAGAGAACAGTGATGGGTCCTGGAAGCAATTTTAGCAATCTGAGCAGTGTGGCTCTATCAGCAATTTGATACCAGTTGCTCACATCAGAGATTAGGGTTTTACTGTGGGCATCTAGAGGAACTGCACATATCATTCCATTAGCAGCTGCAATTTTTTCCCACAGTTCACATCCTGAGAGAGGGCTGTTTTAAATATACTAGTCTGTACTGGGAGACCAAACAGCCAACAGTAAATACAGAACAAAATTTATCAAGGAGAGTAATGGCCAAAGATATGAGAATGTCCTTGATTTCTTCCTGTTAAATAGAATAACCATGAAGCACTTGGACTTCAACTTCAGTATACAAAGCAGTGAAGTACCTCTCCAAAGGTCTAATTGTCACCTTCCCTTGAAAATATGACGTTCCATTAGGTCTAATCTTCTCATATTCTTGAATATATTATTTTCATTTGAAAAGAAGGTAAGAAATGTTGGGCCTTTCTCACTTGGTTATTCATTGGGCACAAGTTGACTCAATCTAAAATAAATATATCAGGTCAGAGTATCGTAGCGTCTCTGTTGGTCTAAGAGAATTCATTGCTAACAGACTTGTCTTAAAAGGTAAGTAAATTTTTTCAGGCTAAAAAAATAATGGTCCAAGTTGATAATTCCAATCCAACCAAAAAACCAAAGAGTACTGGTAAAAGTAACTATGTAATTACAAAAGAAAATACAAGTACATATTTATCTTTTTCTCAACTGATTCAAAACTGAATTGTATAAACTACACAATTTATAGTATAAAATGAATCGTGTATATTTATAGGAAACAATTTATTGTTTAAGTGCTGTTGGACCTATAACATATAGAAATATATTTCACAATAACAACTCAAATTAGGTGAGTGTAAGCAAAGTTGTAGCAATGAGATGACACCAGGCAGACTTACTTGAAACCACAGAAATAAATGAGGTGAACCAGAAATTGTGAAAATAAGCTTAATAATATCAAGCTCTATAAACTCAAAATTGTTCTCCTATCTTTCTCAGATTTTTAAATGGGTATAAATTTCTATAAAGTACTAAATGTAATGATATATTTTTAGGTTAATAATGAATATAAATGCAATATGTACAACAATATTAGAATAAAACAGAGGAAGGGAGATAGGGATATCTAGTAGGAAATGTTTAATATCTCACTGGAATTAATTTAGCATAAATATGAAGTCATTTCTAAGTTAAGATGTGTATGGTAAGCCATAGATCAATCACTAAGGAATTAACTAAAAATATGGTGGAAATATAATTTCAGTAATTAAAATTTTACACCAGTAAATGTTCATTTAATGCAAAAGAAAAAAAGAATGAAGGGATAGAAGAACAGAAAAAGATACAGGACATATAGAAAACAAAGTATAAAATGCTAGATGTAAATATAATTGTCACTAATACCATTAAATAGGAATTGGTTAAACATTTCAACCAAAAGGCAGAAATTGTCAGACTGGACAGAAAAATAATATCCTTCTATACATTGTTAATAGAAGAGGTAATTTCTATTTAAATAAATGAATAGATTGCAAATAAAAGGATGGAAAGAAAAATACCATGCAAACAGCAACCATAAGAAATCTCTAGTGGCTTTACTAATGTTAGAAAAACTTGACATTACAACAAGGAATGTTGTTAGAAGTAAAGAGAGATACTATACTAAATAATATAATCAATACATCTGGAAATATAATTCTACACATATATTGCACCAAACAATAGAGCCCCAAAATACATGAAGCAAAAACTCAACAATAGAAGGGAGGTAGAGTCAATTTAAAAACAATAATTGGAGATGGTATTGAGGCCCATGACAAACTGAGATCTGTCCTGCAGCTACTTGTTGCATAGTGTTTTGAAAACTGTTACTTTTTTCTTTCTTTGCTTTGTATATATGTTATATTATTCAATAAAAAAAGTAAAAAACAAAAAAAGTTGGAAATTTCAACAACTCTCTTTCAATAATGTATAAAAGAACTGTGTAGATCACCAAGTAAACATAGGACTGAACATCATAAATGAACTATGCTTAACAATCTCATAAAGAACATACAGCCCCAAGAGCTCAGAAAAAATGCTCTGTTCAAGTACACTTGGAACTTTATCTGGGAAGAACACAGGTCACAAAATAAAGTTCAATTTATATATGATGTAATCCTACAAAATGTTATCTTCAACTACAAAAAATAGAATAAAATTCAAAATCAATAACAGAAAGGAAATTAGTAAATTCACAAATATTTAAACAATATATTCTTAAATAACCAAAGGATCAAAGAAGAAATGATAATTTAAATGTGAAAATCTTTCATGATTAATGAACACAAATACACCCCATATCAAAATTAAGGGTGGCAAATACAACAAAGGTTTACAGGGACTTTTAAATAGCCAACATTTACATTCCAAAAGAAGGAGGACAGTAATCCAAGGCACTGGAGAAAGAAAAACAAATCAGAACCAAAAGCAGAAGAAAGAAAATATTTAGAGGTTAGAGTATATATTAATGAAATAAAAAATAACAAATAGAATAGAGACAAATGTTCATCTTTGAAAAGACAAATAAAATTGACAAACTTTAGCTTGCCAGAACAAAAGAAAATGAGAAGGAATATTACTATCAACATTACAGAAATAGAAAGTATTATAAGGAAATGCTATTAATAACTGAATGCTTATTAGGTAACTTGGATGACATAGTCAAATACTTAGGAAGACACATGCTACTGAAATGGTATAAATAGAAATAGAAAATATCAGGAGACGTAACAAACAGAGAGTTAAAATTAGCAATTTAAAAAAATAACCACAAGGAAAATTCCAGAACCATGTGGTTTCTCTGTTCAATTATACTAAATATTTAATGAAGATTAATACTAAGCCTTTACCACCTCTTCCAAAAAAATAGAAAGGGGAAGAGCATTTCCCAATTTATTTCCTTGATATCCAAAGCAGAAAAGAAATCACAAGAAAAGAAATGTGTGCACTGATATAACTTATGAACACAGGTACACAGGTGCAAAAATCCTCAGCAACATTAGCAAACTGAAGCTAGGAATAGAAAATTTAAATGAGTTTATATAAGGCTATAAAAATGAATGCAATGTTTTTTTAGCACCTGGAAATAAATTAATGAAATACAACATGTCCATAGAATAAAGGGAAAATATACATTTTTTCAGCCTAATAAATGCAGGAAATGTACTTCATGAAATTTAAAATTCTTTCCTGATGAAAACTGACAGCTAACCGGACATATAAAGGAAATTTTTTCAATGTGTAAAGGTTATCTACGAAACAACTAACATCATTTTCAATGATGATAGACTGAATGGCTTCTCCTTAAACTCAGGAAAAATACTACTTTCACCATTACTTTTAGCATTTTGGGGGAGGGTCTTGTCAAGGAGATGAAATAAAAGGCCCTCTAACTGGAAAGTAAAAAGTAAAACTATCTATTTACAGATAACATAATCTTACATAAGGAAAATCTTAAGGAATCCAGTAATATTAAACTAATAAGTTCAGCATTGCCACAGAAATAAAAATCAGTATCCAAAATCAATTTTATTTCTGTACATTACAGGTGAGGAAAACAAAAGTGAAATTAAGCAAATAATCCCTCTGCAATAGTATTGTGATAAAGTTATGCACTCCTGATAAAAACAAAACAAAACAAAGCAAAACATATTCTTATCTTAATTCTGTTCTGTGACTGTGAGCCCAGTATGCATAGCACTGTTGAAGACACTATTTTTGACTAGCGTGTGGTCAACTAAATCAGGATTGGCCTTAATCATACTACTGGAAGTCTTATTATGGTAACACCATGGGGGAAGCCAGAAGTCCATAGAAATCAGAGGAGAAAGGATAGAACATTGCCATATGACAGAAAAGTCAAGAAATGGAAGGATTGCCAACCCTCCATACTCTATTGACTCTGGGAGAAATCAATCCTTCTACCTTCCAAAATCTGAACTAATAAATTCTTTTTGTTAAACCCAACCTATTGTGTGTGTTTGTGTGTGTGTGTGTTCATAGCCAAAACTAAAACAAGTATCAAAAAGAATGAACTACTTAGGGTAAAATTTAACTACAGAAATGCAAACTGCATTCTCTGAAAACTACAAATCTTTGTTGAAAGAAGTTAAAGACACAATTTAATTGAAAGAAATCCCATGTTCATGGATCAGAAGACTTAATATTGTTAAGTTGGCAATATTCTCCAAATTGATTTTAAAAATCAATGCAGCCTGTAACAAAATCTTAGCTGGTTTCTTGGTAGAAATAGGTATGTTGATCCCAAACTTCATATGGAAATTCAAGCCACTCAGAATAGCCAAGGAAATCTTGAAATTGAATAATCAGCAAACTCTCAATTCTCTATATCAAAACTTATAACAAAGTTACTTTATTGAAGATAATGCTTACTGATAAAAGGCAGACACATAGATGAACAGAATAGAATTTAAATTCCAAAATAAAATCTCACACACACGGATAATTGATTTAAACAAGGGTGACAAGACAAATCAATGGGCAAAGAATAGTTTTTCAACAAATAGTGATGGGAAAAAATGAATATCTGTATGCAAAACAATGAAATAGAGATTCCTACCACGTGCCATATACAAAAGTTTATTCAAAATGGATTAAAGACATACACATGAGTTATCACCATAAAACAATTAACAGAAAGCATAGATATCACTTCATAACCTTGAATTAAGTTATATTTTCTTAGATATGACACCCAAAGAACAAGCAACAAATATAAAAGAGATAAATTGGATATCACCAAAATTAAAAATGTGTGTACTTCAATGGCATCAAGTGATAAGTTACTCCACAGAACAGAAAAGTATTTTTTTAGAATCTATGTCTAATGAGAGACTTGTTGGAATATTTAAAAAATCCCAACAACTCAATAGTAAAAATAGAAATAACCCAATTTTAAAACATACAAAAAATATAAATACACATTTTGCATGGCAAATAAGTACATGAAAATATGCATAAAATCATTACTCATCAAGAAATACAAATTAAACCATAACGTGAAACCCTGTCATAACCTCTAGGATGACTGTAATTTTTTTTTAGTTATAAAACAAATAAAAACCATAATAGAAAACTGACAATAACCAGTCCTGTTGAGGATGTGGAGAAATTGTGAATTTAAAATGGTTCAGCTATTTCAGAAAATAGTCTGGCAGTTTCTTAAAAGATTAAACATACAGGTGTAGGATGATCCAGAAAATCCATTTCTAGAAATATATCAAAGAGATATATTTGTTCATGCGAAACTTGTACATGAATGTCCATTGCAGCATTATTCATAATACCTGTAAAGCGTAATTGTCAAATCTCTGTTAACTGATGAACTGACATATAAAATATGTATACCCATACAATATATTATTTTGCAATAAAAATAAATGAAGTATTATCACATACTACAACTTGAATGAATCTTGAAAACATTATGCTACCTGAAAGAAGCCACAAAGGGCCACATAATCTATCATTCTATTTATATGAATTGTCCAGAAAAGGCAAATCCATACAGAGAGAATATAGATTGGTAGTTACTTAGGGCTATATAGGGGATTGAGTAAAATGTGAAGTGAGTTCTAACGGGAATGGTGTTTCTTTTGCTGTGATGAAAATATTTAAAAATTGATTGTTGCCACTAAATTCTATGAATATACTAAAAAATTCAATCACATACTGTAAATGGGTATGCAGTATGATATGTAAATTGTATCTCAATAAAGCTGCTCAAAAATTTATCTAGCTTAGAAATGTGAAACATTTCTCCTTACACAGAATATTGCGCCCATAGTTCAATTTCCCAATAAAATGCCTTGACCTCATCTTTTGAAATTAATTTAGAAGTGAACTGAGAAGAGCTGTAGATAACTGCCAAATTCCAAATAAAAGTTTATGAAACATGAACACTCTACCCAAACAATTATTTCAAGTGTATCCTCATGTAAACATATTTTAGGATGAGAAATAATAAGTAAGGATATTTTCTAGTTGCAAAGTATGCCATCGATCATTAGTTTTATGTTATAGGTAGAAATATTTTAGAATTACAAATTAAAAGGGTTTGCTCAAGGTTACAGGACTGGCTAGGTGCAAAGTCATTTGTAAGAGCTAACTCTTCCATCTTCCTAAGAAGTTCTTCCTCTGCGTCATTAAAATAAATTGACTATAAATCATGAAAACGTAATGATAAAATAAAAACTTTAATATAAGGAAATTTCCCAATCATCTCCAATACATTTAATGAAAAGAGGGGAGTTCTCTTTTGTCTACTGTATACATTTAAGTCCTTTTCTTTAACCCACTCTACATTCATTGCACATTTGTCAGTCAACCTCTTCTTCTTTCAGAAAGAAGCTGACATTTCAATATTTATATTTCAATATTAATCTAAATCAGTTTTCATTCTAGCAATTTTTTTTTTAATTCAAGCCATTCAAGATTAATAGGCACCCAAGTTCAATGAAGCTGTGGAAATTGCCAATTAGAATTCACAGGAAAATAGCTTACATTAAAAGATGTCAGGTTGATGGGTGCAATCCTGAGACAAAGGTGCACTTCAAGTCTACTCCTGTCTTCATCTTAAGAAGTTGAAATTTCATTCTGATATAGTTTCATAAATAATTATGAGATGGCAGGAGAAATGGAAGGAGAAAGAGAGAGAGAGAGAACGAGCGAGCAAGTGAGCGAGAGAGATAGTGTTGAATTTGCATGGATAGTAAATTTCCAAAATGGTACACAGACTCTATCAGTGCTGACTATGTCTATGGAGGAAGAGCTTTTGTACATACATGCATTTGCATTTTCAAATAAATTAAATTACATTATTAATTGACTATTAATACACCTTGACCTGACTTTGGCTAAGGTAATTGGGTCTTTCGATAGTCAATGCAAACATATTTTAGGATGAGAAATAATAAATAAGGATATTTTCTAACTGTAAAGTGTGCCATTGATCATTAGTTTCATGTTATAGGTAGGAATATTTTAGAACTACAAATTAAAAGGGTTTGCTCAAGGTTATAGGACTGGCTAGATGCAAAATCATTTGTAAGAGCTGACTCTTCTATCTTCCTCAGGCTATGCTGCCCTGGGCCAATTGCATTCAAAATGTCTGGCATGGCTAGTAAAATCCATATTCTATGACAGAACTCCAGACACTCTTATTCAGAAAATCTAAGGATGTGGGATGAAAACTCTGGGTTTTTATCAAGTTCTGCACTGAATTCTTTTTTTTTTTTTTAATTAATGAAACTTGCTATGCAAACACAGGCTTTACAATGATTGTACGGATACTTTATTTAAATTTGCCTATGGTTAAGCTAACTAAGATATCCATTGTTGGTGGTTCTAAGTGTGATGTTTATTTTCTTAAATTAAAAAAAAAATTAACAACAAAAAAATCCAAAAAAAAAGAAATGGATACTGAATTTTGTTAAATTTTTTTTCAGCATCAATAAAGATGATCATGTGATTTTTCCCCTTCAAATTGTTAATGTGCTGTATTCCATTGAGTGCTTTTCCTGTGTTGAACCACCCTTGCAAGCCCAGCATGAGCCCCATGTGGTCATGGTGTATAATTCTCTTAATGTGCCTTTGGATTCAATTTGCAGGTATTTTGTTGAGAATTTTTGCATCTATATTCATTAGGGATTTTGACCTATAGTTTTCCTTTCTTGTAATATCTTTATGTGGTTTTGGTGTTACAATGATGTTAGCTTCATAAAATGAGTTAGGTAGTATATTCCTTTTTCTTCCATTTTTTGAAAGAGTTTGAGCAGGAATGGTGTCAGTTGTTATTGGAATGTTTGGTAAAGTTCCCCTGTGAAGCTATCTGGCCCTGGACTTTTCTTTGTAGAAAGGTTTTGGATGACTGATTGAATCTCTTTGCTTGTGATTGGTTTGTTGAGATCCTCTGTTTCTTCTCACATCAATATAGGTTGTTCATGTGTTTTGAGGAAATTGTCCACTCCCTCTAAGTTGTCTAGTTTGTTGGCATACAGTTGTTCACTGTATCCTCTTATGATTTTGAAAATTTCTGTGGGATCCATGGTAATGACCCCCTCTCATTTTGGAGTTCGTATATTTGTATTTCTCTCTTGTGTGTGTGTGTGTTTGCAAAGTAAGTTTTATAAACCAATTTAAAATTAAGGTGACAAGGAAAAAATCTGCAAATCTATATCTCTCTTTTTGACTGTCATTCTAGCTTAGAGTTTGTCAATCTTGTTGATCTTCTCAAAGAACCAACTTTTGGTTTTACTGATTCTCTCTATTTGTATGTGTGTGTGGTTGTTGTTTTCTGAATTCTTTTGCACACTGAATTTGACAGGTACTGCACTGGATTATCTATGGTGCAAGACTAAACTAAGTGAGTTCATCACCAAGGATAGTGATCTAACGAAATCATCTCCATTTTGATGAAATTCTGCATTTAATAGAAGCATGAAGACCCACTCTAAATTTCATGTGCTATTTTTCAGAAAATTAAATCAACCTGGTGTAATATGGCTATTTTTTTTTCCTTCAAAATGAAAGTGAAATATACATCCTCAGATCTAAGTTTCTCCTAACTGATGCTGGTTTTGAGTTCTTTTCTTCATTTCTAAACTTTTGCATTAATTGTGCAGTTCTATTTGACTTTGACAATCCAAACCTGCAAAATTACTTTGGAAATTTTGAAAGTGAGAAAGTTTAAAATTCTCGAAATATTTTCAAGTGCAGCAAATATACACTGCAATATTTATGTATATTATTTGTTATTAAATATTTCTATACTTAGAGTTTACATAGGACACACTTTGAACTTTCAAGAGTTATATTATTCATTATGCTATCATACATAATGCACCAAAAACCTTTAATTTGCATCTAACATTAAACAAATTTAACAGATAATGTTAAACAGATAAAGAATTTGCTGGCTTACAAATTACTACTTACAGAGATTATCTCCAATAAGTCTCTATCCAGTAGGCAAAATAATATTACATCACACCTAATTTGTGGATCTGATTTCTACTCTCTGACAATCAACTTCATCTTCAGACAGGCTTCTCTTCTGATGGAGAGATCATGACCAGCAGGTCCCAGGATTTGTGCTGTTATGTACTGAATTGTGTCCTGTTCAAGTCCTAACCACTAGTGTTGTGAATATAAATTTATCTGTAGAAAATATCTTGGAATATATTATTAGGTTAAAATAAGACCAAAGTGGATTAGGGTTTGCCCTTATCTAGTGTATATTATGTCCTTATAAGGGGAGAAAATTTGGACACAGACAGAGAGGTAGTGACAGAGAGACAGATGGCCATATGATGGATGTGGAGATTGAGTAATGGTTGCATGAGACAAGGAACACCATGAATTTCTAGCCACCCACCCAGATGACAAGGCAAAGTCATGGAATGGGTTTTCTCATATGAGAGGAAGCATGTTCCAGCATGCACCCTGATTTCAGATACCTAGCCTCCGGAACCATAGGACAATTAAATTTTGTTGTTTTAAACCACTTAGTCTGGTACTTTGTAACTGCAACCCTACCAAACAAAGATATATGCTTTGCCTTCATTATTTGCAGAAAAGAAAAATACATAACTTACAGCCATCCTAAAGGGAGCCAAAGTTTAAAACGTGGTGAATATATTATACAGTCCATGTGGTGGGGAAGATAAGATGGAGTGATAGCCCACCGAACTACCTACTTCAAGATGGTAAATGTGTTTTTATGGTGGGATTGTTGTTAGCATTATCGACTCACCAGAACACCAAAATGAAAGAAGGGAAGACTATGTTTTGGAAGGCAACTGCAAAGGTTCTCTGAATGTTTTAATTTTATATACAAAATGCCATGTTCTGCATAATACAACCATTCACGATTGGAAAAAAAATCAATATTCCCCAAAACAGGTGGGCCATGGTGGCTCCCACAGTCAGTGTTCCCACCTTCCCTGCTGGAGACCAGGGTTCGATTCCTGGTGCCTGCCCATGCCAAAAATAAATAAATAAATAAATCCAGTCACTCCCAGAAACTTAGAGTATTTATGTGACACCTGAGACTCACTTATAGCCCTGAGGCTATGAAATTCAGAAGTACCTCATATGGAAACCATTCAAATACTTGAAAAGGGGATCAGATTTTGAGTAAAGATATGAAGGAAGCTGATCTGGACAGGAACAAGGTGGAGCAAAATACGGAATAAAGGATGATATCATACAAATTTTAAAACTTAAACTTCTATGCAAGACCAAAGAGAGAGAAGTTTATTTGGTGCAAAATTCATAATTTGGATAGTGCATTATCTAATTTAACTTGTATAGTCAGTTTACTTGAAAATCATAGCTACATGGAATCTTGAATGGGGTATGAGCTCTTGTTGGATTGTACAGTTTAGTGTGATGCCCTGATACATCATACAGCAATTTGAGCAGAGAATAAAATCATATTTGCAATGTCCCATTGGGGAACTGGGGAGAAAGAAGGAAATATGAAACTTCCCATCTGAGGAATTCCTGACATTCTCATAAGCAGTGGGGACAAGAAATTCAATAGGCTAAGCCCTCAGTCTTGAAGCTTGCCCCTGCAAACTTTATTCCTACAAAGCAGATAAGCCTATAATTATGCCAGAGAACCTCTTTTGTTGCTCAGATGTGGCCTCTCTCTCTAAACCAGTTTGGCAGGTGAATTTCACTGCCCTCCTGACTATGTAGGACATGATTATGAGGGATGTAAATCTCCCTGGAAATATGGGACCAGAATTCCAGGGAGTAAATGGGGCCCAGAATCATGGGATTGAGAGAGCTTTCTTGACCAAAAGTGGGAAGAGAGAAATGAGACAAAATAAAGTTTCCATGGCTGAGAAATTTCAGAGTCGAGAGGTTATCCTAGAGATATTCTTACATATTATATAGATATCACTTTTTATTTTATGTTGTATTAGAGTGGCTAGAGGGAAGTACCTGAAACTCTTGAAATTTTTCCAGTAGCCTTGATTCTTGAAGAAGACTGTTTAACCATATGGCTTTTACAACATGACTGTGTGATCGTGAAAACCTTGTGTGTGTTGCTTCTTTTATCCAGAGTATGGACTGCTAAGTTAGTAAGGATAAAAATTAAATAAACAATAAGGGGGATAAAAGGTAAAAAGTTGGATAGAATGAAATGCTTTTTTTCCTTTTTGTTTCTTTTTCTGATATAATGCAAATGCTCTAAAATTGATCATGTTGATGAATACACAGCTATGTTATGATATTGTGAGCCACTGATTATATAATATGATTGGACTATATGTGTGCGAAGATTTCTCAACAAAAATATTTTTGAAAGACCTGCCTTGAATGAGGTGTTCCACAGCTCATTTGTAATAATCTCATCAAAATGTCCCACACCTATAAAAGCTCTGCATCCAAAGGAATGAATTAAAAGAACATGATCCTTTCTGAGGTGCAAATAGACTTCAAACTACTACACCATATTTTTGAAAATTCTTTGCATGATTCTGATGTACATGAAGTTTGAGAACTAATGATTTATCATTTCCAAATTCTCAATTTTTTCCATAAAAATTTTAAAGTTTATTTTGACACATATTTAGGCATTGGTAAAGTCAATGGGAAGTTGCAACCAACTGTGCCATTTATGAATATAGCAGCACTTGGTTATAATCCAGAAAAGGGCATATATATGTGCAAGAATTGCAAATTTTCATTGGGCTTGAACTTCTTGCTCTGAGTCCTTTTTTGGACTTTTGATTCTTGAAATGTCTCCATGTTTTGAAATTATTTGTATAATGATATGTCAACAGCTGAGCTAAGCGCTATGCACACATTATCTCTAAAGCACATGATGATTTATTAAGTGAGGTATTGTTATTATCATTTTAAAGCAAAGGAGGCTATGGTGCAGAGGAGAACTGATCTTATATTTGGACTTGCAGGCCCCTTTACCTTGCGACATTTATTTCACAAATCCGTGGCTATTGGGGTGCTTTCTTCAACATTTTCTACGTCCCCCTTAGGTAACTAGAATATGTTGGTATCAACAATGTCATCTGAGTAGGTTGTTGTCAGCCCAGCCTGAGTCTTGTGGTGGACACCTTCCCCTTTATTTCCTTCAGGTTATTTTTTAACCTTCTAACTTCCTCTCCCAGTTTCTCTCAAAAGCTCAGAGAAACTTTGAGACTCAAACCTATGGGGATGCCAGGAAGGCAATCTGCCAAACTGATCACTTTTACAGAGCAATGCACCATTTAATTCAGGGATTAATGCAGAAGGGGGCTGTTAGAGTATTAGCAGATACACTTATTTGGTGGAATTTGAGTTATTGATATAGAAAGGGCTTATGGAAAAAGATGCCTGTGTTGTGCACTCTCAAGTTTCCCCCAGCTCAGAGAGTTCACATGACTGCTTCAGGTCACAAAGCTAGAAAGATCTGGAGCCAGGACTCTAACACATTCGGTATCCCTTCTCTTAAACGCCATTCAGAATATTTGATATGCGTTTACAAAAGTTTCTCTCTTTGAGCATTTAAGTTCAAAGACAACATGAAACCTTAACTTAAATATGCATGAATAGTCATCAAATAGCACATGATTTAAATATACTATTTTTTGGATAAGTTCTAACTTTTAACAACCTTGAAAATCAATGTTATGTTACTGAAATAGATGTATTTTAGGTTTGTATACTGACATGTATAATGATAACAATAATCACGATAATGATAATAGAAGCAAGAACAGCAAATAGATTGGGTAATTATTAGGCAACAAATCAATGTAAAGATGGTTTTATATCATTTGTCTCATCTACTCATCCTAGTTATATTCCCAAGATTAGATAGGGAAAAGAGGTTTAAAGAAGTTAAGCAATCTGTAGCAGTCAGGATTAAAACCCTTGTTTCTCTCCAGAGTGCGCCTTGTGTCATAAGGTCTTAATGGTTTTGTTTGTCTGGTAGAACAAACAATAAGATAATTTCCTAAACCAGTGAAGTTCTAATTTCGTATAACTTGACTAATTTTTTTATTATTTATTTTAGGGACTTTGTCTCATTTTCTAAAGATAATTCAGCATGAATTATGATAAATACCTTTTTTAAAATTTTAGGTGAAATCTAGTAGACGTCATGTTACTTAGAGACTTAAGATTTGAACATTCAATGAAATTCAAATTTCATTAGAATGGAAAATGCATTAAGTGACTGAATTGTTAAAGTTTTAAAATGTGCATATAGTTTCAAAGGAGGTATGCATTTCTGTGAATAGCTAACATATCTTACCACAAAACAAACTCTTTTTTAGCATCGTATTGTGAACTACTACTGCCAAACTCATATCTAAATATCCTTCAATAAGGGAGTGGGTTTGGAAATACGATGTCAATTTTTTACAGTTTTCAAAATTTAATCAAAGTAATATACTGAATACAGAAGTAAAAAAATAAAGAAATCTATCACTTCACAACAAAAGACCTTTGATCTTAATGGCCTTTCATAGTATTATATTCTACTATAACTTAATAAGAGTGCATTACTGAAAAAGGCCCTGAGAAGTATTAAACCATAAGTAAGCCCATAGTGAAGATAGTTCCTAGATTATGACTGAATGGTGGGCAATAATATTATTGTTTCTTTATTGAGAACTTTTATTAAGCTTTCCCATTTTCTAAAGTTGAGCCAGGCAGCCATTTAACTGTATTCACCCTATGAGTTGAAACAGCATTTAATGAAAATATTCATTATATGTATAAAGAGGTGGATCCTCCTTCTTTTTTTTTAATTTCTCTAAGACACAGTTTCCTTATCTGTGAATATAATGAGGATGAATAAAATGAGACGAATCATATAAAGCCATTTTTACATGGATTCATGCCTAATAATTACCCACTATTTACTGATCTTCTTTCTATTATTCTTATTGTATATCCTGTTAATATATAAACCTAAAACAAACATATTTTGGGATGTACTTTTGATTTTCAATGGTGGTGAAGTTTTGTTTTTATCAATTAGTTTCTTAAAGTTGTGTGCTGCTTATTGATCGTTCTATTCATATTATTTTAAGTTAAGGTTTAATGTCTTCTTCTAAGTGACACGGTGAAAAAAGAAGATGATCACCATTATTGTTGTGTAATGTACTTCTACAATGACACTTACTAAAATGTATTTCAAATATGTACATGGCTATTATTAATCTTTAGAATGTGGGAGTTTTCTTTCTCGTGATGAATACCCAAATAAGTAGCCAACTCACACCAACATCCCGACAGGTTTCTACCATGTACTTAAAGTCCTAGTTGACCTAAATATGAATCATGAGAAGATAACAATATTCTTAGTGAATTTTCTTCAGCATGAAAAGGATTCTCAACAAATTTTTTGGATAGTGGAGCCTTCTCTATATTAGACCTTAAGGTTGACTATTTCTAAGTTTTTGAGTCTATCCAAAATGGCTCATCTGCTGTAATACCATCAGTATAAAATGTCACTCTTTATATTGCAAGTGATGAACTATTATGGGTTGGCATTATGTCATTTGCAAACCAAGCAGAGAAATTTAATACACATAAAGGTCCATTAATACTGAAAGTTTCAAAAGTTAAATAATAATTTAAAATAATGATAATGTAAATAAATGAGTGAATAATTTTCATAATATTGTAAATGAAAAAAAAAATCCATAAATTAGTTTCATGAACTTATTCATGGCATCAACAGTATACTCGTGTTTTCTTTTCTACTGTATTTTTTTCCCTCACATATACTTCTCTGTTTCTCTTTGCTTGTTAGTCTCATATTTTTGAACTTCAAAAATCATGGTTCCATATGGTGACAAAAGGAGTGCATTTTCTAGCCTTTCATAGTAGGTAAGTAATTTAAGGCAGACTATGTAATTTATAGTAAAGATTATAATTGGTTCAGTTTTCCATCACTTTGCCCAAACATAGATCATTGGTCCCACCGATGGGCAAGGAGAAATCAGCTTCATCCAAAGTACATGACATAGAGAAGGAAAGGTTCAAAGATATTTTAAACCATAAAATGTGCAATTAATAAAAATAAATTTTGGAGCTGCAATAGTCATTGTACCAATGTTTATCAGTATGAAATATTTGGAGATCTCATAAAACAAAACGACAACAGCGTGATAGCTTTTATACTGGGGATAATATGATGTGATTTTACTAATGTAATCTGCAAATCAGCCATAGTCTTTCCTCATGACCCCAAGCCAGACAGCATGAGAGTTAGAATCAGAATATTTCCATTAAGAATTATGTAACTGGGGCAAGCCATAGTGACTCGATTCCCGGGTTCAATTTCCGGTGCCTACCTATGCAAAATAGAAAAAAGAAAAAAATTTAAGTAACTGGAATTTAAATATGCATAGTGGCATTTTTTTTTTCATAATTACAGAAAAATAATTCTTCATTAAGTTTTGCTTCAATTTTTTCTATATAATACCCCTTGAGAAAAGTGATTTAAAAACTTAGGTAGTAATTCCATTGATAAACAGAATATTTATTTTAGTTTATTTATAGCTATTTTATTTTGAGGAAACTGATTTATTTTACTAAAGTTAAAATAATAACATCAGTCTTATTTTGGCTTAACTGTAAAAAGATGGGAAGAAATGCTACAGAATTTCATTTCTATATTATTTCATTGCATTTCATACTATTGTCTCTAAATGCATATGCTGAAAACCAAAAAGCCAATCTGAATGCTGATATGAATCCAACGTAATTCATTCACTATCTTTCTTAGGAAAGATACTTGTTTCTCCCAGTTAGCATTTGCCTTAAATGCCTTGGCTTACTTTTCAATTGATTTCAGCATTTCAGTTTCCTTTGAGTGCTTTCCATTTGTCACTACTTACTAAAAATCATTGTGATAGTAAAAATGGCTTGAACAGAACTCAAAAATGGACAGCACAATAATACCTAATTGTAAAGTAATCATGTTAAAACACTGAATGAAGCTGCATCTGAGCTATAGGTTTTTGTTTTGTTTTGTGTTGTTTTGTTTTGATTTTACTATTTTCTCTATATTAACATTCTATATCTTTTTCGGTTATGTTGCTAGTTCTTCTAAACCAATGCAAATGTACTAAGAAATGATGATCATGCAGCTATGTGATGATGTTAAGAATTAATGATTGCATGTGTAGAATGGTATGATCTCTAAATGTTGGGTTAATTTCTTTTTTTCCGTTAATTAAAAAAAAAAAAGAGAGAGAAGGGATAATTGGAGATGAAGGGATACAGACTGTACAACGGGACTGGATATAAAAACTCAGAAATGGACAGCACAATACTACCCAATTGTAATGCAATTATGTTAAAACACTGAATGAAGCTGCATGTGAGGTATAGGTTTTTTGTTTTTGTTTTTTTTGTTTTTTTTCTTTCTATTATTGTTTTAATTCTTATTCTGTTGTCTTTTTATTTCTTTTTCTAAATCGATGCAAATGTACTAAGAAATGATGAATATGCAACTATGTGATGTTATTAAGAATTACTGATTGTACATGTAGATTGGAATGATTTCTAATTGTTTTGTTAATTCTTTTTTTAATTAATAAAAAAAAATTGGACATTTCTAAAAAAAAAAAAAAAAAATGGCTTGAACATAATCGTAACTTTTAATGCAACACTTGAGTATTTTAAAGAATAAAACGGATATAACCCAGTTAATTTGCTATTTTGCATTCACATGAGAATTTTTAACATATAAATGAGTACATATAAAAGACAGAAATGTCTTTGTGGTTGGATCATTTGAACAGTTCCCTGCAATTTCATGATAGACCATATTAGACAGTAAGGCATAGAATTAATGTTATTACCAATGGTCTTTACCAAGATATTTATCTTTACACTTTCTCCAAAACTGTGAAAGGAAAAATAATTTAATTACCAAATAATGTATTTAATGTTCAGTCAGTGAATTTTTAGTTTATATACCTGTATATATATTTTAAAGGTTGTATGGAAAAAAGAGAGGGAAAAATTCTTATGGATGATTGGAATAAATAAAACACAATTTTTATCTGTAGGATTTCTTGACTGATTGGACTAACAGAACAAAACTTGGGGCAAAATAAGTTAGACAGTGAAACAAAGAAAATAGAATAGTAAATTCATGTTTGTGATATACTCTCTATTGATTTAAATCTAAAACATACAAAAGCCATGAAATTTTATTTAAATATTTAGATGTACAGCTAGTAGAGGTTTTTGAGTGAGCATTGTATTAAAAACATTAATTGGCTATGCAATCATTTACTCACTAACAAATTAAACAAGAAGTTACCTAACAAATTAAAATGAACTTAAATAGGTATCATAAATTACTCGAGTTATTTCTACCCTAGCCACAATTGATACACTATATTTGGGATGTTTTGGGCATCAGTCTACACTTGAGGTTATTGAATTTGATGCTTCATGGGGATTCATGGTTTAACTAGAAAGTAATGAATATTCTGATCAATGGCTGTCACTTCTTATCGTAGGCTTTTAATGTGAAATATTTATTGAATTAAAAAGTTGAAATTGTGTTTAGTTACACTCATTACAATATTTGTATTTTCTTTCCTGTGATTCGCAGAACTCTGATATGTTAATATATGCAGAGTTTACAAGAACATATAAGAAAAAGTCACATCTCTTTAATCATCTAAATATCTCTCAACTTTCTATTGCTATTCATCTAATTATTTAGTCATTTATCTGTAATCTGTTATTTTATAATCAAGCATATGGTTGATGTTTTTAACTGTGTACATAAATATTTCTTTATATTCATTTGGATAGAACTGCATTTTAAATTATGATTCCGTACTAACTGCACCATTAACATATACTGATATAATGATATATTTTATATTCCTATTAACAATGTGGTGTGCTAGGGAAAAAGACGAGTGATACAGGGAGAACTCAGGTAATACCAAGGATTGCTGGCCACCACCAGAAGCTAAGAAAAGGCAGGGAAGGATTCTTCGCTACAGCCATAAGGGAGAACATGGCATTGCAGACATGCAATAGATTTCAGAAGTCTAGCCTCCAGATTTGTGAGAGAATGTATTTCTGTTGTATTAAACCTCTTTGTTTTGATAATTTTTTTAGCAGCCCTGGGAAACTGATACATGCCTACTCAAAAATTCACAGGTGATTATAGGAGACAGACATCCTAATAATTAAAATGCATCCATCCAGTTGAAAACATTATAATTTCCTCAAATGCAAATTCAAATAGTCATTTTTTCAAAGTACTACTTTTATTAACTAGTTTCAACAGTTTTTTTTTCTTTTAAAAGCTTTTCAGCTCTTCTAGAAGCATGAACACCTTCCAGTCAATTCCAACTATTTTCAAGCCCACTTAAACTTTACAAAAATAATTTGCAAACAAAGATCAATTATTTAAAAGATAATCACAGTATTTGACTACAGTTAAAAAGAGAATATGCACCAAGCCGGTTCAGTGTTGTTAATGATCAATTTGTCATTCGCTAGTAGAAGGAAGTTGGTTTTTGGAATCATACTCTTATTTGTTTGTTTTAAAATACCATTTTGAAATCATATAACTATGTCCCTTGAGGAACCAAATTGTTGATCTTAAAAGTACAGCTTAAAAAAATAGCAGATCCCTTAAAGTCATTATTTACTTATAGTTATAAGTGATGTTTTTATTCAGGAAGTTGCTACATAAGAGTTAAGTTTATGTTGGAAGCTTTCTCTTATTGTCCAAAATAAGGGAAAAATAACACAAAGAGATTGAAATAGGGACTTATGCGTACAAGTCTCATTTGAATGCTTAAAAATCCATGTAAAATTAAAGAAAGTGGTTGGCTGAAAACTCTAATCTAGCATGACTTTTATAATAAGCATCATCATTTAAATGTGGCTATCAACAAAATAATTGAATTCAGTGGATTTTATTCCTATTTGGTTATTTTAAATTACATTTAATTACTGGTAAATATTATCTTAATATTTGCAATTTAATGGTTGGGATTTTGCAGTAATGTGATAGAATGTATTAAGAAAACAAAAAATAATTTCTCCCCTGGTAGTGCCATAAGGATCATAATTTGAAATCTGTTTTACATCTGAAATGCTTTGGGGTTAAATACATTTTCCTAAACCTGTTGCTTTAGAAGAGCTTCTAATTTTCTCAGTATTTAAAACTTTAAAATTGTTCTATTTAAAGCAAATACATAATCTTAGTGTGTTTGTTGCTCACAAAGGAAATAACAAAATTTAATTAAAATGAACTAAATTAGTTTACTGAGGTATTTGATGGAAAAAAAATATTGTGTAAACTGAGTATATGGAAACTTTGGTTACTTCATTTGGTAGTATGATTTAAATCCAAAATTTTGGTTGGAAAGGCCGACACTTCTCTTTTTGCCAAGGGAAATATGGGAAGATTTTCTTTAAATTGGTAGAGATCATCCTTCCAGGCGTATATAATTAAATAGACAATTCTTTAGCTCTGCTATTAATGTTGCATTGAGCATTTTCACTGACTGAAAATATTTTAAGTTTTCCAACTCATTACAAAATATGAAGTTCATTAATCTCGGTTAAAAAAACTGATTCGATATCTATGCATAAATTTTCAATACTTATGCAATTTAAGGAATTATTTATACAGAAAAGTGAAAGTTATTAAAGATTTTAATGATGGAGATATCTCTGTAGAGCATTCATTCATCCCTTTATTCATTCAGATTTCATTACTTAAAATCTCTCTATAGATATGCATATATAGATTATGAAGGAAAGAATGAGTGTTGGGCTTGAAAAATTAATTAGATTAAATCTTTCTCGAGAGACTTTTTGTTGCAGTGAAACTAACTTAAAAATAAAAAGTAATAACATAACAGAAAACATTATCTTTCTCAAAATTAAAGAACTATTTTCAAATTCATACTATAAACACTAAAGAATAGATAGCAGTATTAATTTATTTTGGATTAAATTGAACCTAAGAAATAAATGCAATACATATGGTTCAGTAGTTTTAGAAGAAAAATGAACAAAACCGTACAGGGATGGAGGAGCATCCAGAACAGATAAGAAGGTAGGGAACAAGTACCTGGAACCAGTTCCACCACCGCAGAGAAGCTGGAGGGGCTCTTCTGAAGCACTCCAGCCCTTCACCCATGAGGAATCCCTCACAGGAAAAAATAAATCTAGGTCTTTCTTATAGATACACAAGGCTGACCTATCTTTTACTGCTAGGTGTGAAATAATGCTTTCTATCCAGGAAGCAGGTTTTTCCCAATCAAATTATTTACAACTCACCTTTGGGAAGGTAAGATATGAGATGGAGAGAGAAGCAGAAATTCAGTCTTGGTACTTCTCTGAGGATGTAGAACTGGAATATGTCAGATTTCTTTTTTTTTTTCCCTACATTAATTAATAACTTTCAAATTTGTGTTACCTCAATCTACTAGATTTACAAAGTATTTTATCAGTCAAGAGAGAAAAACATTTCAAGACAATCTCATGTCTACTTTCATATGACCTTCCCCTCAGTACCTCCTTTTTGCTTCTTGAGTGTGTGTCTGGGACATGTGATGTTCAATTCAATTTTTGCCTGGGATCATTTTTTGTTTTGTCAACCATTTGCCAGTTGGAGAAGCAGAAGATGATAAAGGTTTATATTTCAATCCAGCAAATCCTCTGTTGGAAAATTTTCTTCTAGATTCTGCATGAAAATATAGCAATTTCTTCTTTAGTTCATTTCTATCTAATCTTTCTCAGATAAAGTTAAAATAAACCAACAGGCATTTAAAATATTATATTCTAGGATCTCTTTATGAGCAAGTTCATTTGATGCATTTTCTACCTTATTTTTCATGCTGGTGATTCTATCATTAACTGTATGTGTCTCTGTGGTAGGTTGAAGTTGTTATGTACCCAGGAAAAGTTATATTCTTTTAATCCATTCCTGTGGGTGTAGACTTATTTTGGTGGGACATTTTGGTTACGTTATCTCAATTTGAGATTGACCCACCCCATTCAGGGTGGGTTTTAATCCCTTCATTGAGTCCTTTAAGAGAGAATAAAGGACAGAAAAATCCCAGAGAGCTCAGAGAGAAATACCCAAAGAGCATGAAAAGAAAAGCCCTTTCTGAGAAGAAAGGACCTGCAGAGACATATGCCATGTGACTTGTTATCTGACAAAAGGACCCTAGATGCCAATGGCCTTTCTTCAGAGAAGGTATGTCCTGTTGATGCCTTAATTGGGACATTTTCACAGCCTAGGAAATGTCATTCTCAAGCTAATAAATCGTCATTGCAAAAGCCAACCCAGTTCTGGCATATGACATTGCAGCAGCTTTAACAAACTGAAACACTCTTCCTCCCGGCTACCAATAGAAATAGCTTTTCCTCTGTTCCATGCTCCACCAGCGATTTATTTACTATTACTCTAGCTTTCAATTACTACTTCTAACCATCTTTCTACTTGATTCTTATTAGTGGTTTCCAAAAGCAATGTTACATGTTTCTGGCTTTATAGTTTCTGGTACAAATTTCTGATTTCATTATTTATTGTGACCTATCAAATAATCCCAAAACATAGTATCTTTAAAAGCTGGGCAGATATGACACTGACTGTGATCACTCATCAGGCCACATTCACCTGGGAACTCAGTTCTGTTACAATCTCCAAAAAAGCCTCACTGACATGTACAGGGGCTTAGTTCAGGCTAAGTAGATGTCGTGGTGCACGTAGACTTTCTCATCCCACATCAGCTTTCATCATCCAGCATTTTAGCCCACGCTTCTCTACAAGGTTGGGGATTTCCAGGAGGAAGTGTTCAAAGAGAATGAAGCAAAAATATTTCAAAGGTGTCATTAACCGCCCCTGAATGATCACTTCTTCCTCAGATCCTGTGTGGGTCATGAAAAGTTTGTTTCAATATATTCATTAGACCAGAAAATAAATTGTTTCATTAATACCTTTTTTTTGGTCATCACCCAAGGGACATCACTGGTGGGAAGTCTTTACGATAAACAGTACTCTTGATAATTTTTGTTTGGAGGGTATGTGATCTGATAGAAAAATATATGCTCACTCCTGGGCAGTGGATAGTTGCTTAGCTCATAAGTTAGAGGCCTAGAAAGGGCAAAGTCAGATGCTTGGAGAAGAAGGATATCACTGGACCAGTGGAAATGGCAACTAGGTGTGTAGACCTTTAAATGTTACATCAATGCCTCTGAAAAAGAAGAACATAATATTTCAGACAAATTGTATCACAACTAATTGGTGACTATCAACTACCTTCTCTTTTTGCCATTCAGTGTGTACAATGGATCCATGAACAGAATTTCCATGGCCAGGAGCATAAACTTCTTCTCCTTAAAGCTACTGCTTTATTGAATGGCTGATCTATCAGCCACAGAAACCGCTGATGCTCTTTGTAGAGCAATATCTCTTGAGGTGGCAAGATAGCCACTCAGTATCAAGTCAATTACAACAGATTTCTCACACCCTGGAAGAATTAGATATTTATCATTGCTGGAATTGCGAACAATTGGGCTTGTCCTCCTTCGCCTCTCTGTCATCAATACCATAAGAGTACTTGATAATGATGCAACATCTTACATAACATTGCCTCATATCAAAGGACCCATTTAATGGAAAAGCAGGTGAAATGCATCATGCCATCCATTAGACCCACCACCAGTTCCACCGAATATCACTGGTTTATTAGAATACTGGAGTAGACCATCAATGCCAAGATAAGCATTCAGCTTGCGGATAATACCCAGTAAATTTAGGATATTGGTTTCCAGGATCTGGAAAACAGTTATTGAACTAATAGCAGAGTGTGATTGGGGCCCCCAAGAGCTAGAATATGTTTGTTAAAGAACAGAGGGTAGAGACGGGGTTGGCCTGTCTCACCAATACTTAGGAATCACGTGTAGAGCTGTTCTTTCTTTCCCTAAAAATTAAACTTTGTCTCATTTGAGTTCTTGTTTTTTAAGGTAGAGAGAGAATTAACAGTTGATTGTCTGGTCTCCATGAAACATGAGGCTATGACTGCCTTATGGTCACTTTGGGATTCTTGACACAGCTGAACAGTAGCAAATAGGGAGTCAGGCTTTCTGCTACAAAATGAATGCTGGGGCAAATTTATTCAGGATACAGAGAATTTATTGAGTTTTCTAGTGGTACATCTCTGTCAGAGGATAATGAATCATTATGGTCTCTGGTGGAAATGTTTCAAAACTACTCTGCATTGTCTTATTAAAATTACATTCAACAAACACCTTATAAAGTCAGTAACAGAAAAGATTTAATATGGGATTACAAACTTTTAAGGGTGATATGTATGTCGTTATTTTGATTGTAGTAATGATTTCATGGGTGTATAATGTGTCAAATGTATCCAAACTATATACTCTGTGTACATTTTATTCTATTCCAAATATAACAATAAAACTGTTTTTATGAAAAAATGTTACCTATATCAGTATATAATATATAATGAATATATAATTAAATGCATACACTATATACGCACATACATATATCTACATACATGTACATATGCATTATATATTCATACACATAAATTTCATCTAACATTACAGGTGGCATATAAGATATTATGTAGCAAGAACTTTCTTTCCATTATCAAAACTATGCCACACTGTCTAGAAGGCTGACACTGTGTTTTAATTCCCTAACTTTACTAGAGTTCTTGTTGAGAAAACCAGTGAGAATGCTGCTGAGAGAATTTAGAGAAGTTACTTATGTCTTATCTTGACTTTTATTTATACATATAAATATATTGTGCTTTTGATTTGTTCCTAGGTGTAAAGTTGTGCTCCATGAGTAGTCAAAATAAGAGGCGTCCAAGTAATTTAAAATTCAATAAGATTCAATTGTAAAAAACTCAGTAAGATTCATATGGTACTTCCTGATGATTCAGAGAAGAAATTACCAAATAAAAATATTAAATGACTGGTTCTAGTTATAAATCTAATGAAATCTATACCTAAAATACAGGGCTTAAGATGTTCTATCAAGTGGACTTTCACTACCTCATGTAGATAATCATATTCATGTAACAGTACTATAGCAGTATGAATCATCAGTCCTTCTACTGAATGGAGAGATAACAAAAGATTGATGGATATTTTGAAGACAAATAACTGGCTGAATGAAATATCTTTTCTCATCCCACATCAGCTTTCATCAAAAAATTTTCATCTCCATTTACATCAAAAAGTTTTCGTCTCCATTTATTTCTCCCTATTATAAGTCAATATGCTCCATATATTCAAAATGGGAAAGAAATGAACTAGAAGTTTGTTGAAGTAAATTAAATCCATATCCATAAATATAAGAATTAAGAAATGATATTTCATATGTGGTTCCAGAGATGGGATTTTTCCAATTGATTTTAATATGAGAAGCTAAAGTAGATAGTAGATTTTAATTAGAGTACTACTGAGCAAAAAGTTAATTGCACTCACAGTATCCTGAAATAGTAGTCAAGATGCAACAGGTGGACAAGAAATACTGTGATATGCCAGTGAGAAACAGGACTTCACTAAATGCAACAAATATATCATATTATAAAATACGATCAATGAAAAGAGAACGTAGGTGTAGTACAGAATAAAATTCTATTTATTATCTGTATTCATGCTTCACTGATACTGCAATTTACCACTTAGTCCTCCTCTGACCTATTGTGCAAATATTCTCATGCTTATGGTAATTGTAAACAGGGTGTAACATGTGCCTTGTACAGAGATGTCATTACAACATTACAAAAGGGTCCATTTAACAGCATGTTTTTAAAAATTCATAAAAATTTTTCTTCATGAAAAAATATACTAGTGAACCCATTGCTGATCTTTCAAAAATTAACTTAGTAATTTTTATATACGTTCTATCACCTGACATGAAGACATATATTTGAACCTGCCTGGTTATGTTGCTTAGTTATTTTTAAAGTACACATAATTTGTACATATAGAAACTCTTTGCAACCTAAATGTTGCAGGTTACCATTATACTGATATAGAACGTTTGCTTGAAATAAATATAATATTTAATAACAGAAATATATATAAGTTGGCTATTTGAAATTACACATTTTTCCTTAAATTTATGTTTTTTGTTAATATGTGATGATAAACATTATTATACATCCCAAATTACAATTGCATGACATATTTATACATTTTAAAAGAGTTCCTTACTACTATTGAGATATTGTATTATGAATCTGATCATAAACACAACTGGAAGCCTATTTTTATTGTAATTGTATTGTAATATTACAATACAATATTCACTGCATTCATTTTTATATTGCTCCTTTTCTAATCAATAACAAAAATGCAACAGTCAAAATATCAAATGGTGAAAAGTGCAGTATTAGACACTTCTGTAAATTGGCCACTTTCTTACTGTGAAGATTTTCTGTGGAATTGTCAAGGGCTATTTATTTTCCCAGACCTCTTTAATGCTGTCTTTCTCAACTGTAATTGCCTACTATTTAGCCAAAGAAATAGTTAACAACGTAGCATTACATTGGTTTGGTATCATTTAGAATTATAAACACCTTAAAATTTTAAAAGTATTAAAAAGCATTAAAAAGTAACATGTTCCTTTAACTTGTCTACTGCTTTGAAGAAACACAGTGGGTTTAACTCTTTCTTAAGCCCTAGGAGTTAATAGGTCATGTATCTCTTATTTAAGAGAAAAATATCTTTTCTTCTCCTTTCTAAGATCTCACAAAAACTATATTGGGTTGAATGGGTAGTGACAGTATATTACCTCCATGCTTACTTATCAAGTACACTGATCAAATACAATAAACTAATCTATACAAATTCTATTTTTCAACTCTCCTATCATGACTCAGGAGCGGCTCAGAATACGATTAGACAATAAAAGACTGTATCCTTGTAAAATGTTTCTATATTATGCTGTGATTCGTGGTATCCCAAGGGCCTTGATTGCTCTGATTAGGTAAAATTAATTTAACTGTTGTGTTAGATGAATAGGTTTGTAAAATGAAAGCAAAGGACTTGAACAGCCAAAATAAGGTGGACAGGAACTAATCAATTGTTGTTTTCTTTTGGTCCTAGGCAGTCATGTTTCATTGTTAAAGAGAGGTAAACATGAGACTTTTACGCATATAAAGATTATTTCAATGTGATATTAAAAACAATTATGAAGGATGATCTCTTTGCATTTTCTATGTGTTACATGCCTTCCAACAACAAGGCCACCCAACCAAACAGAAAATTTATCATAATTCTAGTATGAAGAAAATTTTTATTTGTTTTTGAGGAGTATTATTTTGCCATTTGTAAATAAAGAGCATTTAGTACTTTACTCCACGGGTACAGTGAACTCGAAAAAAAACAAACAAATACTGCAGTAAGAATGAAGGCGAAACCACTGCTCTATCCTCTCTTCAGACAGCTTTACAGTGGCTTTTCACCTTGCTCTCTTTCCTGTTTCAACTTCTGCATAGAATCCTTGCTCTAAATTTTCCCCTAGTGTCAAGGGAATTACATGGGCTGGATGGATGCGTTATGTGGGAGTTCAGTGAGTCACAAAGGAATGCTAAACTGCTGTGCAGTCAAAGAATACAGCAACTGTTCAGCATGGTCTATTCATCATTTAGAATTATGAAATATTTTATTCTGATCATAAAATGCAAAGAATAAAATCAAGTGGAAGTGAAATGCTACACTTGTATTCTTATTTCACTGTATACTTAGTACTAATAGGATAGAATAGCTAGAAAACAAAACAGAAAATAATATTCTCATTTACTAGTGTTCCAGTCATGTTCTTTAGGGTGGTAAGAACAGTAAGATTAATGGAAACAAAGTAATGCACCTTTCATCTGAAGCTTCTATTTAGAATTTGACAGCTTAAAAATTTATCACAAAAGTATGTTCTAGATTGGGAAAGATGGTGCCAAGTTTTCCATAGATTTAACAAGAGATGTCAGCAGAATTCAGCTAGTTTGGGGAATAATCATTGAAATACGGGACTTAGAAGTGGAATCTAATTTTGGAATCTAACACTTGGACAGAAAGTGTCCATGTCTAGTGGTCTCCTGCTAACCAAAATTCTGAAGAATGCAGAGTATATTTCATGCTGATATCTGCTTCTTGGGACATCTAAGTCATTACAAGTTTCAGATTTATTATCAATATAGAAATCTAGGAGGTGAATGCATGATGTTTTGTGTGTTTTTTTAACTGGAACACATAAATTCACTGGAGATTTACTGAGGTGCTTGTGATTAATACCAATGGTCTCCTTACAAGGCTCAAAAACTGTCTTACACTATTATTGTTTCAGAAACTGGAAGTCTGGGCTGAAGGTCATGCAGATTTTTGTTTATCCTCTGGAAAACCCATCTGAACCTAATGATAAGCCTGGGGATATGTAAGTAAACCTCCACATTATTTGGCCAAACTGATCTATAAATGACCAGAACCAAGGTGAGGGGTTGAGATCTCCAGATGCACAGTGCATCTTTGGAGATGTAAACAGGCTTTTGGAGGGTAGGGAATAGCCATGAGAGCTAAGAGGAAAGCTTTTGACTTTGGCAATCAAAGTTCCTCAGATAGATATAAAAATGCAGTTCGAATACACTATTCTTCATTTGATATCCCCTGGGGGCTGAGTATGGTAGATGTAGTGAAGATTCTTGGTGACAGGCAGAGTCTTAAAGAATTTCTTTACTACTGTTCAAATGAAATGGGTACCATGCTGTGATGGGCTGAACAACGACGACCCCAAAATATCCATGTTATAATCCTTGAAACCTGTGAATATGTTACCTTACACAAGGGACTTTGCTGAGTGATTAAGTTAAGGTTTTTGATATGGTGATATCATCCTAGATTTTCTGGGTGGGCTCTAAAGGTAATCACAAAGTCCTTTAATTATGAGGCAAAGGAAGATTTTACTACAGTAGAGAAGAAACTGCTCTGGTCAAGGAAACAGATTGGAGTGATGCAGACAAAAATCAAAGGATGTCTTCTTTTTGCCTGTAGGTAGCTTGACTAAGAATACTGGAAGCTCATAATCACATTGCTTTTGTTCATACTTTTTCTTAACATACAAGACCTTGGTGGCCTCTATGAAAGCCTGGATGTTTACCAGAGAGTCTCCTCTTTGGCAGGCTGTGAACACTCTTTGTTGTCCATTAAAGTCCTGTGTCCACTGTGTGATTTTTTAGCTCTCAGGTTATGCCTAAGGAACAGCAATTAACTTGAGTGGATCAGTAATTCCAAATTTAGCTCACACTTCTCTTCTGCCCTGGATCTTTTGTTTGTTTGTGTGCTTTTTGGGTCACATTTCATTACTTTTCCATGTGAGTATCCCATTATTGCAGTGCCATTCGTTGGATTTTTGTTAGTTTTTTTTTGCTTGTTTCTTTGTTTTTTGGGGAAGTGCATGGACCAGGATCCCCTGGATCTTAATGCATATATCTGCACAGTCATGAGAATTCTGTGATGACAACTTCAGCTAGATCTTTTGTTTGTATGGTACCAAGCATTTGTACTTATTCTGAACAGATTATTTGCTGCAAAACAAGCAGTTCCATCATTGCCTGCATCTAGACAATTTAGATGCTGCTCTCTCCAAACCTTTCATTTAATTGTGAATTAATGAGCTTATATGAAATATCTTATATCAAGAGTTTTGTGCAATTACAGACTGCTTTATGGGCAGTCTGAAGGATTTCTAAAAAAGCAGAAGAGAGTGAGAATGATAAGAAGTTATAACTTTGTTTACGTTTTAGAATAGCTGTGTGGTAAATGAACTAGAATATTTAGAAATACTTTTAAACCCATGGTTTATGATACAGTATAAAATATGTATTAAGAATTGTCAATTGTGAATTGTCATTTTAAACCTTTTACAAGTTTTAACTTAAATTGCATGAACATTGCAGAATAATATTTATAAAATATTTGTTCTATTAAGATTAGTGAAAATTCACTGTTTTGACAATCTTAAATTCAGTTTAAGATGTAAGTAATTATTTAGGAAATATATTTATTCAAAACTAAGAATAGGCTTGAATTTGAATGTCTTCATCTTTATTGTTCATAGCCAATAATTCCTTTTTCAGTAATTGATTTTGAAATGTGAAACAACATATGACAAATAATAGCTTTCAGAATTATTCACTCTGTAGCTAAGCCATAGCCATTATTCTTTGCTCCAGGAAATTTTCCATGGGTAGCGTATTATAAATTTCATATATATTAGACTGTTCATCTAACTTCTCCTTCTCTCTCCAAAATCTTCTCAGATAAAAATATTTGAAAGAAATATGAATTACTTTTATAAAATGTGAACCTCATGTAATAAAAACCACTATTGTTCTCTAAAGCCTAAACTGGGATTTGACTCAACGTTGGGATATGGTAGAAGTATGAACAGGAGCAGAGTGAATCAAATCATGTATTGCTCATCATTGCTTTGTTATTTATCCAGCACTAAATTTTCACCTATTATCTATGTAGATGATGTCTATAATCCATTAGAACATAATTGTCATGGACTTACCAAGAGCCAGAAGTGATGCTAGGGGGAGACAGATAATAAGTGTTCAAATCAAAATGCATATTACAGTCTCTAACAAGTTCTATAAATGAAAATGATGGGGTCTTAAGAAATAAGTATGCCAGAGATTATTTCTGTTATTTAATTATACGTTAAAAAAAAAAAAAAAAACACAAAAGGATCCCAAAGCTTAGAGCAATTATTTTGCTCAAGAGTCTGCAATTTGAGGAAGTCTCTTCAGGAATGGTTCCTTTCTTTTCCAGATAGCATCAGCTAGGGAAGCTCAACTTCCCTAGCTGCAAGTTTTCTCAGTCGCATAATTGACAGTTGACCGGCTTTTGGTTGGGAACTGACCAAGACTTTTCCCAGAGCCTTTTGTCCATCTTCATGTGAGTTTCTTCATGAGGCTTCATAGATTCCCTCAGAGCATGGCAACTGGCTTCAACGAGCATATTATAAAAGACCAAGGAGTCATATGCCAAACGTCTTATGGTCTAACCTTAGAAGTTTTGTACTTCATTTCTGTCACATTATGCTGATTACATGAATTCAGGATAAATTGACTACATAGGTGGATAACTGCTGAAAAGAGTACTTCATTGAGACCACATGAGTTTCCTTCTAAGAAATTATTATTTACGTGAGACTTGAAAATTGAAGGTAAATTAGATAGGCAAAGCAGGTTAAGGAGAGTTTCCCCATGGAGTAAAATAATGTGCAAAATTGCTGAAAAAGGAAAGAGTTTGTTTCACTGAGGAAACTTCAAGTGTAATCTGACTAAACCATGTCAGGTGGGTAAACCAGTCATGAAGCTATCCAGTATTTCAGATAAGTGATGATATTATGGTGATTTGAACTAGGATAGTGGAAGTGGAAATAAGAAAGAATAAAACCATTATATTTTGAAAGCAGCATTTAGTGATGATTTGAACCTGGCAATTTACAAGTTAGAATAATTGAAAGATAATATTCAGTTTTGTAGCTTGAGCACACAAGCGAATAGTGTTATCACTTAATGAGATGTGATAGAAGAAAAATGGGTAAGAATATTAAGAGTTGGGTATTTGATTTGTAAATATTATTGAATTATAGTTCTAGATATGCATGAAACCCCCAAAAAAATGTATTAGCTCAAGATATATATATTGTGTGTGTATGTGTGGGGTGCACAAAGCTTGCCATAAAGAAGGCATTTGAAGCCACTGGCAAAGATGAAATAACCATGAAAAACTTGGTGGATCCTGAAGAGAAATGGATCCCAAGACAGCACAAAAAGTTTTTCAAATTAAGAAGTCAAATATGAAAGAAGAAATCAGTAATGTACACTGAGAAGGTCAGCCACAACTGTAGAAGTAAAATCAAGAGAGTAATTGATGGAAGGTAAGTTTGGAGAGTAATGTGGTTTAAAAAGATGAGTTAGTCAAATGTGTTTAAAATTGCATAGAGCTTGATGACACGTAAGAACAGAAGATAAGTACACTTTGGATTTGGTAGCCTAGAAGTTCTTTGGCATACTACAGAGTTCTGGATTTGTGTGTTGGGGGTGGGGAGGGGATTGTTGGTTTGTTTTTCAGTTATAGGATTCTCAGGTAGAGCAGAACACAGAACCCAATTTGGATTAGAAGCATTTTTCCCTGGAGTATGTTTGCATGATACATAAGAAGTCTCTACCAAATGCAGGTAGCACTAGCTTGCTACTTCTATTGGGAGATAATTCTCCATGAATATTTTCACATTTTTGCATGGTCTAGGCTTTCTGAGCAAAGAACATTGAGAAACTTGTTTAAAAAATGATTGAATGGCAAACATGGCATAGAAGTTAGAGACAGTGCATTGCTCTGAAGAGATACAGATATTTATCTCTCTTGGAGCCATTTGTTTAAGTTCTAAAGTGTAAATAACATGAGACACACTTTCCCTCTTCTCTCCTAGGGACACTTGCTCACATTCCAGAACAAAGTTTCCTTTGTCACCAGAAGGAAGGATGGCTGATAGGGGGATCCAGGGCCCAGGATTACCTTCCACATTGAGAGCAGCCCGTTGCATATGGCCACCTACATGACTGGGACAGGCACTGAAGGTCATCAGACCTCCTCAGAGGGGAAGAATGTACAGATGGTAAACAAGGAACTGAAACTCCTCTCCCCTGATCACTGCATGACACAACCCCTGTGTCATGAGACCCTGCTGAAATTCTGTCGTCATACCTTATGAAAATTCTTTGCAGCTTATAAGGATTCTCTTATAAGGATTCTCTGAATTCTTATAAGCTGCTGTCTGGCACTTCCCCACTTTGTGGAATGCTGGCTTTCATTTCATGGCTGGTGCCCCTGGGAAAGATCTTTTTCTATTCATAATTCTCAATAAAATCCACACCTAATTCTTTGCCCAGCATGTTCATAAAATCCACACCTAATTCTTTGCCCAGCATGTTCTCTGGTTTTAGGACTGCGTTACTCCAAGCTCTTTGAAAGCTGGATTGAAGCAGTGGATGTGCCAGCCACACTGTCTGTAAGTCATGAGTGTCATCTTTTCAGGGTTACTTTCCTGTGGTGCACACTACTTCACAGACATGGTAACACTGCAACGTGTGTCTCCAGGCTTGAGAAATAGGCACTAAGATGCTGTGAATAATAAACGGCCTGTTCTTTGATCGAGAACCCATGTTTCCTGACAGAAAGTGAGTAAATACCTTAAAAGCTCCTTAGTCACAAAATGTACTCCAGACTTAAATTGCTTTTTAAAATAACAATAAATAATTGAAGAGATGTAGTCTATTTTTCCAGTAGAAATAATAGAGTATGAATTATTTAAATCACTCAAAGTTCATGTATACTTTTTCATTTTTCCAAATTATATTTTAAGTTGTACAAAAACTTTATTCCCTTTTATTTACTGGAATAGAATGAATAACAATTTCTACAAAATCAAAATGATCTATTTTTGCATTGTAGATCCATTAATTAGTAAAGATATTCATCAGAAAGAATGTTAAAATTTGTAGATTTCTATGAAAATTTTAAAGGCAGTCATTAGGATTCCCGACCATTTGAAGGAAGGGTACTCTTTTTTAACACTTCCTCTAACGTGCATTTTTAAATGATCTATTTTACAATTCTACTGTGAATCTCAAATTGCTATAATTATATAAATTCAGTAGAATAATTATATACACTCTTTATGTTGAACAAGTTGGAAATTTCTCCCTCATTTGAACAGCTTCAAATATCTCAGCAAATTGATCTTTTTTGTAGACTATTAAAACTGGCAAGAAAATCACATTCAAAGTTCTGTAAAGTTTGCAGACGCAATCTGATTTCTAATAAAATACTTAACAAGAGCATATATATATACTTAATGATTCTGCTATTAATTTTAATTTCTTATTTCAAGACTTTAACAATTCATAATTGTATCTGTTTCCCCAGAAGATAATCATCTTACAGAAAACAAGTAAAAAATTATTTAAAATTTTTTTAAATAAAACTTTAGAATTAATACAGTAGACTTGCTCAGAAATATCTTTTGGTAAAAAAAGATGGGAAAACACTTGTGCATTCTCATCCATATTCTAGATAAGATCTCAAACTAATAGATTCTTATAATTTTCAAAATTGAAGTAGATAATTGTTTTCTAAATTTTGAAAAATATGAAGAGGATTTTTGATGAAAAAGTCAACTGATGATACAACAGCTCATAATAATATTTTGAAAATATTTTGTTGCATATATATGTAAATGTGTATAAGCATGTGTGTATATATTCATTTATGAAAAAAATGAGAAAGCAGACACTACAGTTTTCGACAGGGAAAAATAAGGTATATAGTGTATAGTGTATATATATATTATATATATATACACATATGAATAGAAATCCTGTTCTTTATGTTGGGGATGATTTCAAGGAGAATAGTAGTACATTAAAAACTTTCCTTTTCTATGTCCTAGGAGATTTGCCTGTATACTCTGGGGGTGCAAGTGATTGTGTCATGACATGGCTATCAAACACTGTAATTTGCTTCTTATGTGCTCTATTATTCTTTTAAAAAAAATACTTGAAGATACAACTCAAAAGTAAAATTACACTGAAACTTACTAAATATTTTATTCAAATCATTTCCAATTCAGAGAGCATTTTGGAATTTACATCTTAGCAGACATTTAACATCAGCAAGCTTCAGTTGTCCTATCTGCAAAATGAAGAGTATGTTTGAAAAGCACTTAAGCTGTTTTGTAACTTAGAAATGCTAACACTTTACAAAACTCCCATTGGTTATACTGGCTAACTTGTCTGACAAGCTTGGAGAAAAATGTTGGTGTCAGACTTTGCTAAATATATATATATATATGTTTCAAGGAGACTGTGAATTGTATTTAAAATATCTTGTGCTACTTAAACACTTCTTATAAGTATAAATAAATGTGTAAATCTACTGCAATTGTTCCTAAGATTTTCATATGAAACAACTAACACCATATATTTTGCATTCAGTGAATGTCTACTGAATGAATGGTTATGTCTTGGATTATGAAAGGAAGTGTCTATAGTAGACTGCACATTTGCCTAAAGGTTACTCCTGACGTCAAGAACTGAAGTCTACTCTAAATGCTCCATCTTTCCCTTTGTTACTCCATCTCCGGAAATCAAGAGCAACAATAAGAACTTTTATTTTTTATTTGATTGTGAATTTCTCATTCAGTTTTTTTTTTACAGTAAAATGTAACACAAAAGACTTCAGCATCAAAGATGTTTGCAGCTGTTGGTGAGCTCATTTATTTTTCCCACATTAATTTCATACGTGTAACATTTATAATGTGTGAACAAACTTGGCACATCTTGCTTTCATTATCTCCCAAGGTAAGATGATCACAATCATATCCTTAGATAATCCCATCTACCATAGGGGTCATTACTCTAAGATTAATCTATAAGGATAAAATACCATAATTGGCAATAAATTACAACTCTTTGAAAGGTTTTTTTCCAAAATCAGAGATTTAGCATGTATAAGGTGAGTCACTATAACTGTGACCTTTTCTGGTGCCAATGTTATTGAGGGAAGCGAGTATGTTTGTATTACCTGTGGAAATCTGATGATAGTTGTCATATTCATCTCAGGAAGGCAAATGGCTTCAGGTTCATTTTTCATCCTTCGTGCACAAAGTGATGTATAACACACTATTCATCATTAAGAGACTTTCTGGATGCTAGATTAACTCATAAAAGCTCAGTGTCCAGATGCTGCAATCTGCCTCTTAGTTCCCCATTAAACAAAGTACTAGGTGCTATTTGATTGTTTTATATCATCTTGTAACACGCTCAGATGGCAATGCAATGTTGATTAATTATTTTTTCTAGAATCCTTTGATTCTTCCCCTAATTGCCTCCACATTTTTAAGAAAAATATTTATGATAAGATATTTGACTTAGACCAAAGGTGTCATGTCATTTTTTTGAAAGTCCAGATGATATTTGATCATTCTTCTTATCATCATTCCATGGTTAATAGAAATCAGAAAAAAAGTCATATTTAAACATATTTATAAATTTCATGTGATTAACTTATTTGACCTGAATTTCAAAATCACTATTTTCAAATCAACCTATGTAGTTTTGTTTTTGACTCCTTTCTCATCATTTCCTTTTTTCCACTATTCTCTTATCACTTCAACTATTCTGCTAATACCTGTAGCCATATATTTTCTGCTTATTTTAGCTTCCTTGTTAATTTTTCCATTATTCTTTTTTTCTTTATTAGATAAACCATGGGTTTAAAGAACAATCATGCACAAGATACAAGATTCCTATATACCATTCCAGCACCAACATCTTCGATTGATGTGTAGCATTTTTACAATTAATGATAATGCATTTTTTTTTATAATTGTACTATTAACTATATATAGTCCAGGTTTTAACTTAGTGTTCACTTTTTGTATGGCATAGTCTCATGGATTTTTTTTTAATTATTCTGTTACCATATTTAACATTTCCCCTTTTAATCACATTCAGATATATATTTTACTAATGGTAATTGCATTCACAATGCTGTGCCATCATCACCACCACCCATTACCAAAACACTATCATCATTCCAAATAGGAACACTGTACACTTTAAGCCTTAGCTTCCTATTTCCTTTCCCAACCGTGTTCTCTATTAACCTATAATCTAGATACTGATTCCATGAGTTTGCTTATTCTAATTATTTCAAATCAGGGAAGTCATATAATATTTTTCCTTTTGTGTCTGGCTTATTTCACTCAACATGGTGTCTTCAAGGTCCATCCAAGTCATCACACACATCAGGACTTCATTCCTATTTTATGGCTGAATAATGTTCCATTATATACATATGCAACGTTTTATTTATCCATTCATTGGCTGATGGTCACTTGAGCTCTTTCCATCTTTTGGCAATTGTGAATAATGTCACAATGAACATCAGTGTGCAGATACTCTTTTGAGCCCTTGCTTTCAATTCTTTTGGGTATATACTTGGTAGTGGGATTCTTAGCTCATATGGTAGTTCTATACTTAGCTTTCTGAGGAACTGCCAAACTGTCTTCCACAGTGTCTACAACATTTTAAATTTCCACCAACTATGAATGAGTGTTCCAACTTCTCTGTATCCCTTCCAATACTTGTTATTTTCCCCTTTATTAATAGTAGCCATTCTAATAGTGTGAAATGGTATCTCAGAGTTTCAATTTGCATTTCCCTAATGGCTAATGATGCTCAGCATCTTATCATGTGCTTTCTGGCCATTAGTTTATCTTTTTGGAAAGATATCTACTCTGATCTTTACCCAATGTTTTAATTGGGTTGTCTTTTTTTATAAGTTGAAAGATTTCTTGTTATCTTCTGGATATTAATACTTTATTGGATATGTGGTTTAGAAGTATTTTCTCCCATTGTTTAGGTTGTTACTTTCCTTTCATGATAAAGTCTTTAGAGGCATAAAAGTTTTCAATTTTGGTAAGGTCCCATTTATCTAATGTTCAACTTTTTTGTTCTCCCTTGTTATCCTTTTATCATATTTTAATTATTTGATGGTGACACTTCATTTTTCGAATATCATTATTCTGTATTTACTTACTGTTTTAGCTTGCTAAGTCTGCCAGAATGCAATACACCTGAGATGGACTGGTTTAATATAGGGAATTTATTTAGCTAAAAATTTACTAATTTAGGAAGGCATATAGTGATGTTTGCTGGGCTTCTCTCCAGGCTTCTGGTTCAAATGGCTTTTCCCCCAGGCAATTCCTTTCTGCATCTCCAAATGTTTGGATCTCAGCTGACTCTGAGCGCTGAGCTGTGCTGAGCTGTGCTATGCTGAGCTGTGCTTTTAAGCTTCCAGCTAACTAAATTAAATGTCACTCACTGTGGAATGCACTTGCCTTAGCCCACTGTAGTTGTAATCAGACATAGATGAATTTCTCATGTTGATGATCTAAGTCCACAGCAAGAGAGCCTGGCACCATCACCTGGCCAAATTGATGCTTGAAATTAATTACTACATTTGCCTTGCTTAATTTCTCTGTTTATGTGTAGCAGGCCTCTTAGTAGTTAAAGCAACCGTTTAATAGTTTCATGTTCAGATTTTCTTTCTAATTGTGAGTCCGTATTTCCCCTATATCACATGGTATATCACTTATATCAAGCTGTTTAGAATTTATGCGAAAATAAAATTATGTCTTCCACTGTGAGCTCCTGATGTAGAGTTATAAAATTTGGACTTGTAAATAACAAGGGATAATGATTAAGTTTTAATCTTCATAAACTTGATGGAATATGCATGTCTTCTCTTCCCTTATCTTTCAAAACTCAGTTTTAAGTGCATCTCCTATGAAAATATTTCTATGATCCTTTGGTAATTTTTGTTCACTCTTCCTTTGTGCTCTTTACGATTGTGTGCATATAGCTGTGGTTGCTTGTATCACATATTTCGCGTTCCCTCCTCCACTAAATTTTCATCTCTTAACTTACTTCTTATTCGATTTTAAATCCTTTAAAACTTATTACAGTGAATACATGATGAAATCTCAGCAAGTTTTTGTTCAATGGATGGACGTCTAAGTAAATAAAGATAACTTGAGTACTTGGAGCCCTTGCATAAGAATGTGATCAACAATTTTCTTTGTTTACAGGTTTAGCTGTGGGCTAGTTGCAACAAATGATGGTTTTATGGCAAAGTAGAGCATTCAGCTGCAATATTTGTACTAGTCAGTGTTTTGATGTTTTAGGCATTTCTTTATAAAATGTTATTCGCTGTTTGTTTATGCTTTAAAAACATTTGCATTTTGTCCCTTTGGAATTTTATTATATGCTATTATATATCTTTCTCAGTTTCATTATTTGGCTTTTTACTTTTGGGTTGCTCACCATTTGAAGAATGTACGTGATTCTGAAACCTATGCTAGGCCTGACAGTGTACAGGTCACAGTTTAAAGTTTTTATTCATCATGATAGAATTCACTGAGATTCTTCATTTAGATTTCGCTTTCTTGTTCTTCTCATTTCTTTGTATGCGTTCCATTAAATTCTTTGCTAAGTTGTAATAACATGAAAGAAATCAAAACATGTAAAAAACATTGCACATTAATGGCTCTTTACTCTGTACTTTGACTGAATCTTCCAGTTCATTCCCTAATATGCTAACTCAAAGTAAATTTATGCTCTACTAATATGTGTTCTGCTTCATCAGAAACACCTTTGAAAGCCAGGAAAATAATACTGTGTTTATGCAACTGTATATGTGTATTTAGAAGCCTTCATCCAAAGGAAAATTTTAACATGTTCTTCTAGAACCATTTTATTCTCAAATATTTGAAACATAAATTTACAGACTTTAACTGAACCCAACAATTCTCCTTTCTTTACTAATTATTATAGCTTATGAGCTATGTGCCTTACATTTGATAGATAATTAGAGGCATAGATAAATAGATAAATACGTAGATAGGTATCAGATAATGAAACTCAAATCCATATCATTTACACTACAAATTTATTTTGTGGTTGATTCCTTAAAAATATTTCTCAAAATATTTCAATATAAATCTACTCAATTTTCAGGGTTTTTATTTAAATTTAACTTTGTGGTAACACATAAAATATATTTGTCAGTAGAAACATATGGGTGCCATTAGAAAGAATAAGATATTTCAAGAGAAGTCACTCAGGAATGAGATAGCCATGCCTAAAAAAGACCCATGAATAAAAACTACTTTTCAAGCTTTGAGTGTCAAGAAAACCCAAAATCTATAAATTGAGAGAAATCCAAAGGTCATTCTTTAAAGAAATAAGAATAGACTATTTTGCTCAATTTCAAAATATGCCCATTTGTTCTAAAGTGTGAGCATTAATGTAAGTTCAAATATTCAGAGTTTTATGAAAGTTCATTAGTGTTTTTGAAAAACAAACATAACTGAGGACCTGCATGGTTTTTCTTTTAAACTTTGTCTTGCAATGAATTTCCACATTATTTCATGGTTGAATTATTGTGTATAGGAAGATAGATTCATTTCTCTTGGAAGTTAAATCTATATCTTATAAACTTCAATACAAAGCATTTGTTTTGACAGGAAGGCTTACCTTACAGTTATATTCCATTCTTCACAGAGACATGGCATGTATCTCACCAGCCACACTTGTATTTTCATTATATTTGTGTGTGAGGACAATTTCCATGAGGGAAAAGAGCTTCAAGAATAATTCCCAGTAATGTAAGAAGTTAGTGTTCAACAAAACACCTGAAACTGCATTGTTTCTTCCTTCAGTCACCAGTTTTTTGACTAAAAATGCCAGAGAATGGAAATTGAATAAGATCTTCAGCTATTATGGTACACTTCAACTTCAAAATGCATATATTTGAAAAATACTACAAATAAATGCATCTATGTATACTATAGAGCATTTAACGTACATTTTTATCATAAGAAATACTTAGCAATATTCATAATCTTAACAAATAGATATAAAATATCTATTTGCCCTGAACAGAATACAGAATGAAAGAGATAATCAAGATGTACTGGCATAAAAATAAACGCACTCCTGCTATCATTAGAATATAGGTTTTATATACTTGTCTAAGTTTGTGTTGGAAACAGTTATGAAGTCACAGTTGCTTTTTTGGTGTCTAATTTCCAAGAATAAGAAAAGAAATATTAAAAGAGGTAGAGGGAGAGGGAGAGGGAGAGAGGGAGAGGGAGAGGGAGGGAGAGGGAGAGGGAGAGGGAGAGGGAGAGGGAGAGAGGGAGAGGGAGAGGGAGAGGGAGAGGGGAGGGGAGGGAGAGGGGAGGGAGAGGGAGAGGGAGAGGGAGAGGGAGAGGGAGAGGGAGAGGGAGAGGGAGAGGGAGAGGGAGGGAGAGAGGGAGAGGGAGAGGGAGAGAGAGGAGAGAGAGAGGAAAGAAGAGAGAAGAGAGAAGAGAGGAAGGAAGGAAGGAAAGAAAGAAGGAAGGAAGGAAAATATCTGTGGGCTCTGTAAGCTAAAGATGGTTAATTTAACAATTTTTATATCTTTACCAACAAAATCACTGTGAAATCAATCAATGAGTCCATTCATAATGTTATGGAAGGTCAGATGGAATTTATTTGAGTTATGGGAAGAAGCAACTTGCATAGACAACCTTGAATGAACAAAGGCTAACAGACTATTAAATCTTAACAGCAATATAGGTAGATATGTATTTTTCTCTGATAATTGTTAGAAAATATATAATCTTTGTAAAATTGGGGACCAAGTCCATAACTCCAGAAGCTCCTACAAGTAAATTGATAGTATCAAAATTTAATTAACTGAGATGAATTGATTATAATTTCATCTTTCATAAGTCTAGATTTTGAAACTTCTACTAAAAGATCATCTTTAGGAGAAAAAAACGCATATCAGAAGTGAATGGTCTGGCTGATTAATGTTATATACTTAATTTACAATGTCAAACTTCATAAAATATGTTTATGAATTACACAAATTAATTTAGGATGCTAAATACCATCATAATGATATAAAATGATCTTTTATTTACTTCATACGATGTTAATAATTTTGCAATATTAGAAAATTGCAATATTCCAATTAAGTGTGGAATTTAATTTCTGTTTTTATGCAAGACATGAAGATGATTTTATCAGCAATGCAAATGAAAAATAATGCACTTAGATTTTTTAAAAGATAATTTTTGATAGAGTGCTAAAATATGGCAAAATAACCAAGATAATTATATTTTAGTTAATTTAGAACATATATATGCGTTTGTACATGCATCCATATTACCAATCTATCCCAATCTGAGCTAAAATTTTATGCTGAATCCAGCAAAGGATCATGGCTGGCATGACAGCAGGTGAACTTGAGAAAGTCTTTGAATAAGCTATTCAGACATATAAATAAGAAAAAACATATGATTTAAATAATATAGATGAAATAAAAAACATAATCCATATTTTAATTTGATGTGAATTGATATGAAATTCATTGGTTCATGTTGAATGAAACACACTTTTTCTATGCCACTACTAATATTGATTAACCAAACAGTATTCATTAAACCCAAAATTCTCTGGATTGCCATGTTGTCAATATCTTTCAAGCTTTTTTTCCCCATAGATTAAATTTTCTAAGCTCTTGCTGATATATTCATATAGTATATATTGTAAACAGTTGACATTATCTGGTCCATAAGTCAAAAAATAATATTTAAACCCTAAGTTTTTAGTTTTTTGAAATCAATTTGATGCAATACTTATATTTATATATTGAATATTTCATCTGATTATTTGTTTTACTTATTTATTTATCTATCTAGTTGACTTTTATGGATAAATATTTTATTGTAAAATATGAAGTATTTAAACCTGAGATAATAAAATGGGAAAATTGTTATTTCTTTTAAAAATAGCAAAATATGTTTAGCTCAGAATTTAGAAAACTAAATTTGTTTCCTTTATCTTTTTAAAAGCGATATAATGAGATAGAGTGCTTTTCCTTCATAATTTATTAAAAGGACATATTGATCCATTTTTAAAATTGTACAGTCGATGTGTCAATTTAGGTGAAAGCATTTTTAAATTTTTCTTTCATTCAACCAAAATGTATTCAGCAAATATATATCCAAGCACTGCATCAACCAATCCTAGCCATTACTCCCCCCATAAAAACCCTGAAAATATTTTATTTTACATCCTAGAGTGTCTATCATTTTGTACTCCTAATTTTATTGAATTTTATTTAATTAGTAGTAGATTGGTAGAGAAAAAGAGAGCAAAGGCTATAGATCTTTAAATATTTGACAAAACTCTTCCTTTTATACTCTCTGGGTATCTACTGATCTTAAGCTTAGAAAGTTATGCTTAAGCAAAAGGGACAACTAAAATTTCATATACAATTAAAATTAATTATTAATAGCTTCCTATTTTAGGACCATATGATTTCAACTAAAATGTCAGTTTAATCAAGTTTAAAATATTTTTTTGAAATTGCTGCTTTACTTAAACAAACTAGCTTTCACCACAGAGGTTAAAATAATGAAAGAATGCTATACAATTTACAATTGGTGTACTATGCTATTTTGAATATTTATTTGTATGAATTCCATATTTAGCTGTATGATAAATTAATTATCTTGGATATGAGACTGATTATGTTTCATAATAAATGCATTTCCTAATCTCTATTAAGTTTAACAATAATTTTGAAGGGTATATCATTTATAATATCTTAGTCACTTTTATCTAGACATTCTTCTTTTTTTAATTTATAGTACTTTGCTTATACATACATATCAAATTAATTGCAGCTAACATTTTAAGGGAGAATATGGATCAGTTTGGAAATCATTGTCCTAATTAGCCACAATCTTTTATTTGTATATGGTTTATAAATCTATTGACAAGCTACATGAGGAAAATATTTTAATTATTGATTTCAAAAATGTGTTTAGATTTTTAAATTTCTATCTTTATTGAAGAAAATACAAATTATGAGACATTTAGCAAATATTGTATATATACAAACATAATGTATATTTAGAAAATATATCTGTTTCTATATTCTCATCTGAACACAGGAACTCATCCACAATAATTTCACTAAAATTTTCTTATACAAATATTAAAATTCAAGACCTCCCAGGAAGCCAACAGATAAGTAAACTTTATCACAAGAAATTTGATAAGTACTAATAGCTGCTGAAATGGGAAAAGTGTGATGAGTGTTATGTTTAAGGAAATAGATGGCACGTAGAATATTTTTACTAGAAAATAAATGTATTTCATTTTCAAACAAGATCAAATGAAAATTCTAGAACTAAAATTCAGAATTGACACACATCACAATCTTTTTTTTATCCCAGTTTAGTAAAACATCATACTTGGCACAGTTGCTATGTTTGGGGCTACCTTTTGGTTAAATTTGATGTAGTCCACTCCAATTTGTTATGACACATTTGTTTTTTAAGGGCAAAAGAGGTGAATTAAATGGAAATGTAATAGGTATTGTACCCTTGATATTATGCCTGAGAGGCAATATTGCTTTTATTTTCTCTCTGCCTGAGGTGGGATGGGGAACATTATCAGGGACTTCTATTTAGCCTTCCATCTCTTAGATCACCGCTGATTTATATTTCAAGAAAATAATGTGAATGCTCTACCAACAACTGAATATATCCATTTCAATTATCCATTCAGGAAATCGGGCCTGACCTTCTGTGAGTATGTGGACTTATTGAACCTACTGTGAATGAACCCAAACTGGACCAAATTTATTGCTTAATTTCCTTAAGTCCTTACTCTTAGCAAGAGCCAAGATGTCTCTTTCTCCTGGTTTCAATGGCAGCTGGCCAATTGTATCCAACATCCCTCAAAAGATCTCAGTCCCCTTATCCCCGTATACATGTGGCCATATATTCCTTGAGTAAAAGAATAAAACAATCTTTCCTGTATATACTTGCTCTAGCCTCAGAGTTATTTCTCAGTGGCACAGACTCTGCTTTAAACATTGGCTTTCAGTCTGAAAATTGTCTCAGACTTGGAAATTAGGTTGAGGGATTGAGATTTTCCATTGGGGCATCATGGAAACACCAGCCTTCTGTCCATCCACTCTGGGAAACTTTTTGAATGTATGTACATATTCTTAAAGACTTGCTGGCAGCCTTTCTATCTTGCTGCTAGGAACCACAGTGTTTTAGCCATCACCATAGTAGCCCATTGTGAAGGGCTCTTTAGTTGTCATATTGAACCTGCAGACTGTCATGGGAATTATATTGCTCTTTATATCTAGTGGTTAAGTGCTACCACCTTGTCGTTGCTATCCAAGGATTCTATTATCACTACTGACACCAGATCAGGCGTTACCTGACTATCATTCCAAGCCTACAGAAAACAGACACTGTCAAGTCCCTACAAACACATTACTTATCATTTTAGTAAAGCTAATGTCTTTTGGATGCTCTTAAAGAAGATAGTCATTCTAGCATGCCCAATCCCTTAGTCTTTTTATCCAATCTTCAGCATTCTAACATGGCATGTATGAAAACTTCACTCTGTGTAATGTGGCCCATAGTATTTCCAAGAACTATCACTAGAACATACTAGGGCAAGCCCAGGGATTTTGAAATCCATTGAATTCTATGTCCCCAAACTCCCTAATTACCAAATTCCCTTTCATCCAGCCTTGTAGTCCACCCTCTCTGGTCTAGTTCCAGAATTATGTGTCACAGGTCTACATTTTTGTTTCCTGATGCCACAAATAAGCCAAATCCAGCAACTCTGAACTTAAAAAATTCCTTTCCTCACTTAAGAGGCCAAGCACTTCTGCAGGCCTTGGTGAGATTTCACCCTAAATTTTGGTCAAGAGATACTATGGTAAAAGACTTCCTAGATGGCAAGGTTTGTATTCTAAGGCAATGCTATCAGATGAGACCACTGCAGCATCTTCAGGGATCTGCTGTTCTAACAAAAGAAAATGAATCACTTCTGAAGGTTCAGAGAGCTCAAGGAGGCCTAGTGCCTTATGCTCTTGACTCCATTCATTCATATACCCCCATCTCATATCTCAGGGTCCTATTCCTTCACATTCTCACCGTGATATGGCTTGCTAGGAAAGCAAATTAGCCTTGTCAGGAATTCTCCCTCTCTTACTTTCAGGTCTTGGGCCTGGTCATCAGCGTCATCTTCCCTCCAGCTTCATGAAATTGGGGTCTCTTTAAATGATTCCATAGATAACTTGTGACTTTTCTATATCTTAGAGTCTATTCTGCTTGAAGTTCATTGAGCTTCCTGAAGTGACTAATCATGGCTTGCATTAGACTTGGCAATTCTTGGGCCATTAATTATTCACACACTTTTTCTGCCTCTTTCTCTGACTCTTGTCCTTCTAGGATTCTAATATGCATGTTGGTATGCTTAATGGTGTAACATAGGTACCTCTGATTCTGTTCATTATTCTTTATTTTTTTTTTATGCTTCTCATACTGAATAATTTCAATTGCCTTCACTTCAAGTTTGCTGATTTGCTCTTCTTCCTATTCAACTCTGTTGTTGAGACCAGCTAGTAACTTTTTCTATTTCAATTATGGTACTTTACAGCTCCAAAATTTCTGTTTGTTTCTGCTTTTATAATTTCTTTTTCTTAATTTTGTTCAAATATTTTTTCTTAATTTCCTTTTGTTCTTTAAATAGAGGTAGTTTTTAGCTTGTTGAATATATTTAAGACAGTTGATTTGAAGTCTGTGATTAATAGTTACAATGTATGAGCTTCCTTAGGGATAGTTTCTGGAAAATTCTTTTATTCCTATAAATGGACCACAGTTTCCTCTTCCTTTATGTATTTGATAACTTTTTGTTAAGGTCTGGACATTTGAATATATGTATTTTTTTAATTCTGGAAATCTAATTATCCCACTCCTCTGGGATTGCCAAGTTTTCTTGTTGTTGTTGTCATCGATGCTGTTATTATTGGAAGCTGTAAAAGTCAACTTGTGACTTTTCTAAACTATTTTTTGCTCCCAAACATAGAATGGAAAGAGAAAAGAGAGAGAGAAAAATAGAAACTCCCTCTTTAGGACTCCTCCTTAGCCTGAGGGGGATGGAACAATGGCCACTGTTCTAGTTTGCTAGCTGCCGGAATGCAACACACCAGAGGTGGATTGGCTTTTAATAAAAGAGGATTTATTTTGTTAGTTCTTCAGAGGAAAGGCAGCTAACTTTCCATTGAGGTTCTTTCTTACGTGGAAGGCACAGGCTGGTCTCTGCTGGTCTTCTCTCCAGGCCCCTGGGTTCCAACAACTCTCCCTGGGGTGACTTCTTTCTGCATCTCCAAAGGCCTGGGCTGAGCTGCGAGCACTGAGATGAGGAATGCCGAGCTGCTTAGCTGTGCTACATTGCGCTCTCTCATTTAAGCACCAGCCAATTAAGTCAAACGTCACTCTCTGCAGCAGACACGCCTCCTAGCGGACTGCAGATGTAATTAGCAACAGATGAGGTTCACGTACCATTGGCTTATGTCCGCAGCAACAGAACTAGGTATGCTCACCTGGCCAAGTTGACAACTGAATCTAACTAATACAGCTACCCTTAGACCTGGCCCACAGCAATCTTAACTAGTTGTACAAAAGCTGTGATCAGCCTCAGACTACGTTCTCTGGGACACTGGAGGACTAGGCCCTTATAACCCACCCTGACAGCCGGAAGCTTCAGCGGGATCCTTACCTACCATCCCCACCGTCCTATCATGAGATTGGGGCATGGAAGATGCTAACTGCTGCATGAAGGGTGAAATTCTCTGATACTTACCATATTTTTTTCCCTCCATTTCTTCCCTGGATGCTACACAGTGACTCATTCAACTTCAGACCTTCAAAATATTTTATTCAGACAATTCCTGTGAATATAGAGACTGGTTCCTGGAGCTTCATACTCTGCCATCTTTCAACAATACTCTACGTACTTTTGAAAATTGCAAAATGTTTTAATTTCATGTGAGGTATGAAATATGTTCATTTCATATTTGATAAAATAATACTATTCTCAACTTTAGTCATCTATTTTTATCTAGTCACCGATATCAAGTATTATTGTCATACTGCATGCATGTTATACCCAAATCTGAAAATAAGGAGCATAGTGCCAAAAATGTTTATGTCTGCAAAATGTTTCTTAGCCACCTACCACTCTTGCAATGCTGCAACTGAACTAATTTATGAATACCTCTTAAAATATAAATTAGAACACAAAAGGAAATAAAAGAAATGCTTGACATCACCAGGAAAAAACGCATTATTTGACAAAAATTTATTGCACTCAAAATATCTGCTAGGAACAATTTAAGTTAATTAATTTATCTTTTCCATTTCCTAAGCACTGACACTAATCAAATCTTGTCCCACCCCATTTATTCTGCAGCAGCATTTATCTTTCAGGTCCACAGGGGCAAACCATAAAAACCTTCACAGCCTATGAACACAGGCGAAAAACGATGTGAACCATCATGTCCTCAAGGCTTAAAAAAAATGTTGATCATGCAAATGGTTATTTAGAGTCCTGTTTTATGCTCTGGTAGCCCTAAGAGTCTGGTCTGCAGTAGCAGAGGGGCCCTTGAGTTCTTAATTTATTATGTGTGCGCATTTATGAAAGCTGGGTCCCTCTAATTTAGGTAGAAGGGTGGTTCTGCAGCCATGACATCATTTTAGCCCTTCCTCAGAGTCCCATACGATTAGTTTCATGGGTAACTGCACTGTAAAAATGAAATACACAAAACTTTAGGGAACTACCGTATAGGGTTCTCAACTGCTGCAAACTATTCCAGTTCTTTGTCTTGTGCTTTTGTATAGGTCATGTAGAGCCAGATTCTGAAATAATTGAGTGAGTTCAACCTGCAATTCTGACTGTAAATTTAGGTCTAAAAGTACAGTCTGACAATTTGACATCGTATCTGGAAACACCTTGTGAGGGTTTGACCTGTAAAATTGGAGTGATTGTAATCACAGCTTTTTGGTGGCATACCAACGTTAAGGAGTTAGTGATATGAGTGCAATCCTGGTAAGACTTTTAAGAATTTTCAGAATTTGACAATTTTAAGAATTTTAAGAGTATGGGAGTTGTGGTGACAACAGACCTACTTTTGCTGATTTTATCAATGTAAATCATCTGCACACACTACACCCTCTTGTTTCTTACACTCAGGGATTACCACGTTCTCACAACACCATCCCCTCTCAGTAAGCCTATTTAGTTTAGTTTACAATCACATCTATTTATAATAAGTAAAAATAAATAAATAAATAAATAAGAAGTTCATATTTGCAGCAGCTATTTGAAGTGTCTCATGGGAAACATGCCTTCCTCTGGCTTCTAAATCCAAAAGACAAAACTTCTTTCCAACGCATAGCATGGGAACATTTAAGTACCAACTGATAAGTAGGTTGTGATATTAGTTTGCCTTGCATAGCTCTGATGGGACACTAAAACCATGCTATGTTTAACCTTACTTTTTGTGAGCAAAACCTTAAAACTGGAATCCCATCCAATGTGATTTTCAAATGTTCTTTCAAATGCCTATAATATATTCCCTCTTTTTTTTTCTTCATCTTATGAAGGTGTAGAATTTACATTATTTTTCAATCACTGATAATCTGCTCATTGATTATCAGTATGAGACAGAGTCATGTTTTCAGGACTTATGAAATTTTGGGCTTACATAAGCCCAAAACACATCCATGTTGATTTTCCTGGTTTTAAGTTTAAAAGAATTAAAGAAAATGCTGTTAGAAATACAAAGTTTCGCTTCTGAAAATCTTACTTTTATGCAATACGAACAAGTTTTCAGTACTTGGTAATCAGGAATACCATGTATGAAAGATATTTAATGGGATAGATGATTGTTTTATTTGAATGTTTTCCCTTATTTCCTAGGGAAATTAAATACTGACATAATTTCCTACAAGAGGATACTTTTAATTGCTTTCAATATATTTCATTTCCTCAAATCGTATTATAAATGGAATAGAGTACAAAGATAATTGATCCTTAGTGCCAAGAAGAAAAATACAATGTGTTTATCTGACTTATTTTAATATGAATATTTCAGTTTTAGATGCCAGTCTCGTGGACTATATGTATATACGTTCCGGCTTTTGACAGCAGAGTAGAAACTTATATTTAAGTTTTTATAATAGATAAAAATGATAGATCATGGAGGAAATCTTTTGGTGTACCCAACAGCTACACGTGCATTGCTTCCTATGACTTAAATATATTGAGTATAGAAAATGTACTAGTATTTATTTAGAGGCTCATTAGTTGTGAAATTGAGATGCCAAATTAAAATTGTTTATTTGTTAACAGAGAAGTAATCAATATTGCCAGAAAAGATTAGCAGGGGTTTCTTATCTTATAAACATTTATATATCAAAGCACTTTGCTACATAAAATACCATCTTGCTAGCATTAAATTTTGAAAGAATGCCAAATGATGCAAAGGAATAGAGCAATTTAATATATCAGTACACCTGAAAGTATCTACAAGCTAGCGAAGGAAGTAGCAGGGAAAAAGACACATTTTCATCTTTCAAAATGAAGTTATAATATAGATAAAATTTTATTAACATTTCACTTCCCAGGGTATTCTGAAAATATGATTTATAGTTTTAGAAAATATGTGGCTATGTTTTAAATGAAAAAATTCCAGTGAACAAATAAGGCTACATAAAACTAAAATACAACCACCACCACATGGAAAAAGAATTAGGAATTTGGGTCTGTGAGCTTGTTGGTCTAGGTTTAGATTTAAACTACCTGATGTTAAAGCAGGTGGGCATAAGTCATGGCAGAGATATCTGGAACCATTGCCAGCCTGTGTTTACTCTTTTACCATAAAAACCTGAATTAACCTATAGGTGATCATTATCTTCAGTCCCTGATCCCAGCAACTCTTGATGAAACTATTTATGGCTTTTCCAACTGGAGCAGGGATGGAGGCAGTTCAGTACTTCTCTAGAATTAACTGACTTGCTACAAAAGCCAGTACAATTTTTGTGAAAACAGAATAAGTATTACCTCCTTAGGTGCCAATAATATTGAGATCCAAAAGTTGTAGTAACAGAGGTGCATTCCCATTGGGCGCCTCTCCACCAGGCCCTAGTGATTTTGGTTCTCTTTTAATTCCTGCATCACTATTACTTCAATCAGCAATCTTCCTGTCCTAATTATTGTTTATTGCAAGATCAACAAGAGGATTTTTCATCACCCTGGACTCTAAGGTGTTTGATCTCTTTTGCTCCAATAATCTTTTCTCATATCCCTCCTCATTCACTCTCTCTAATGAGTATAAAGAGAGAGGCTAATGCATTTTTCTTAAACATTTTCATTATCTATAATACAATTACTCCATTACCTCAGATACAAAACTCCACATGTGGACTACACACCGTCTCTTTTGCACTTAATCCCTCAGGTACCCTGTGTTCAACAATTCTGCAACGGAACCAGCAGTATTGTCACTTAGTCCTTCCACATTTTCATTCTGACTCATCCCCCTCATCACCTGACTTATTTAAATTTCATGCTAAGTCATTTTAATTACTTCCTTGCTTAATTTACAATCTCTGCCTCTCTTTCATTTTTTTGGTGCTCACTTGGCAATACTCTTAACTTAGAACCTAACTCTCTACCTGCCTGTCAGATAGTGGCTAGAGGGAAACAAGGGAATAAACAATGGCAATCACAAGTCCTCCAAAACATGCTGACTGACCTCATTTTAAATTAATGACCACTAATCTCATGAGAACTTTAAAGCTGCCTTCAGTCATTTTCCATTCTCTCTCCCTCTCCTAGAGATTACTGTGCACCCTCATGCTCTCCTGAAATCCAGGATACCTTCTCTTCTATTCCTAATCACTGCAGAGACCTTATTTTCTGAGCAATTAAAATAATTCAGAAAAGGCTATCCTTAAACTTCACCACTATTCACTTATCAGCATTTATTAATTCCCCAATTGAAGAAATATTTATTGAGCAGTTTCACATACCAGTGCGGCAGGGAGTCTAAATCCCTATCGTTTAACTCATTTTATTAAATATGGATAAATGGCAAATATTATATTAAATATTGATGAAATTATAAGTATAATGGAAAAATGATGAAGTGTGAGGGCAAGCTTATTGAAATTGTAGGATGGCTTTATTGAGGAATACATTCTGTTAAAAAATTCTGAAAGAAATAAGGGAAGTAAACCCAAAACTCAGTGAATGAAGAACATCCCAGATGGAAGGAACAGAAAGAGCATAAGTCCTCAGAGAGAACCCTGTGTCTAGGCTGAAGAAAGGGAGTTAGTGAGGTTTAGGGAAAGCATAGGAAGGAGGAGGACTGCAGAAGATAAGCTTCTTTGCAAAGTAAGGTAGGGAGATGTTCTGTGGACAGAAACAAGCAGTCAAGGAGTCTTCATACTGACCTGCTTTATATGTTCATCAGTCACTGATGAACATATAAAGGGAGAGGATTAGTGGGCATGGGTGTCATGTACGGAGGTGTACTAGTGATATGACAAAAACAGACTGACTCCAGACCCATCTCACCAGCCTTGCCTTAAGAGAGATGATTCCAAGCATCAGCACCCATCTCATCACACGTGCACATGCAGTTGCATCCACCCCCACTGAGATCAGGAGTCTGTGATGAAATCTTTGGATTTGATCAAGCTGTAGCTGAGTTCCATGGAATTTCATGGGAGACCAACTCCTTTACATGGAAGAAAGCCTACAGAGAAGACATTTTATTCAAGTTAACAATTACAGCTCAAGGGCAGATGATGTATGGTGTAAGACAAATGATTTTAACTCTTCATGAAATGGGAACTTTGAAAAGAGAAATATCAAGATCTGACAAGACTTGGAAAGGTAGCCATGCTGTAGTAGTAAGAGCAAAGATGGTGGCAGGAGGCTAGTTGGGAAACTATTGAAATATTCCAGGTGTGAGAAGTGGTGACTTGGATTAGTGTGGAGATAGTGGCATGGTGGAAAGTGATTGAATTCTGGGTATATTTTGAAGGTAGGGCTAACAGGATTTTCTGAAGGACTTGCAATGTGTGAAAGAAAGAAATGAGTAATGACATCAAGGATTTTTACTTGACTTGGAAATTTGAAATTTTAGTAATATACATGGAGAGAGGATAGGTACAGAAGAGACATGGCTGAAGGGCTGAGTCAGATGACACTGTGGAATTTAGATCCGGGACGTGAAGAAAAACTAGCCAAGGAGACTGGTTAAGAGTGACCAGAAAGAAAGAAAGAGAAAAGAGTGACCAGATACATAAGTGGAAAAAGAGGTGAAGTTGGTATCCTGAAGACCCAGTGATGGATTGTATCAAAGATAAGAGAAAAATCTGTATCCAGTGCTGCTGATGGTGAAGTATTAAACACAGGATTTAGCAAAATAAAGATCATAGGTCAAACCATCATCATTTGCTTAGATTACTGCAATAAGATCTGTTCTAACTATGGTTATCTTGAAAATAGTCTCTGCAGTGGGGACTTGTGTGCAAATAGTTTATTGGAGAGAACTCTCTACAACAGCACGTGTAAGGAATAACCACAAATAGGATTGCATAGGGGAATAAATTGAATTGTTATGAAATTGCAAGAAACATCTATCCATTTTATAGGAAGTTCTGTCACCAATGGCTGCCCTGGGTGAGGCAGTATCTTACTGCTAGAGGGAATTCATGGATACACAATCATCTGGGAGTCATCACTAGTTCTTACCCTCAGAAGCATCTGAGTGCTATTTCACATAGTAACCAATAGATTATAATAACTCGTCTCTCTGAAAATCCACCAAAACTTTCTCTTTCTACTAAAAGTAAACATCAAAGTCTAGACAAAGACCTGTGATGTCCTTCACAATTTTGCCATGCATTATTTCTCAGATTTCATGTTCCACTATTTTTTTTTCCCTTACTTACTCTACTGAAACTCTTGAGTAATACACAGGAATGCTCCTAATCCAGGAACTTTGAACTTTATTTTCCATATGCCAGGGATGTTTCTCTCAGAAGATCATGACATTCTCTCTCTTTTTTTTTTGATTGTTGTATGGTGGGGGTCATATTTCATTCTTTTTCCATGTGAGTATCCCTTATTGCAGCACCATTTGTTCGTTTTGTTTGTTTGATTTTATTTATTTGTTTGCTTGTTTGAGAAGTGCGTGGGCCAGGAACTGAACCCTGGTCTCTCTTGCATCCCCCTTCTCTTTTCAATTAACTGCTTTTACCAATATCATCTCAGGGAATTTACTCCTATGAACTTGTTTAATATAATCAATTGTCTGACTTCAAGAAATTCCACACCCATTCCATGTTTTATTTCCATAGTATTTGTAACCTTCAATGTATTTCACAAGTTTGTTTGCTTTTCTATCTATTCCCACAAAAGTAACTGATAAAAGGGCATCAATTTGCATTTGTTTATATCACCATTACAAACAGGGCTCGAACAAGGCTGACACATACTTAGCATCCAGTCAAAATTTCTTGAATGACTGCATGAATGAATGAATGAAAACTTACTCCTCTGATAAGAATTTGAACAATTTAAATGAGAATTAGAAGCTTAATCACTGCAGTCAGCTTGGAAATCAGATAGGATATAATATCTCCAGGTAGTTCTCATCAACATATTGAGATACTCAAAATAATATGCAATCATTATAACATTTTGAAAAAATATTGCATAAAATATTGAAATTAACATGAATATCTATCAAATAATCCATTCTATGAAGAAATTTTTTGCTGAATAATCCCACAACATCATCAGCACAATGAAGTATAATATATACAGAAAAGAAAAGAACAATAAAAATAAAGCTAGTGGGCTTTCTGCTTTATTTTCATATTTTAGATATCTGGAATTTGTTTGAAACTATTTTTTTTTACCTTCTACTATGAATCTCTTCTACTATGTGGTTACAATTAGGAAAAATTTGACTTATTTGACTAATGGTATCACTATAAAATCTCTTTGAAAATAATTTTATTTAGTTGTTTCTTGTTTTTCAGTCCAAAATGTAGCAAATTAGGTTAATCTGCATGCAACAGGTGTATTAACAAATGCCTATAATCATAACCAGTGTGTTCTGATAAATAATCAAACCATGACATTTCTCACACATAACTTTTATTTGAGTTACTCTCCAAGGTAGCATCATTTTTTTAAGGTTTTTTTTTAAACTATTTTTTCCAGCTGACAAATATATCCAGAATTATATGCTAAATTATATATTTGCATAAAACTTATGTATTGCAATTCAAAGTCATCTTTCAAATGTGTGCCTTGGAAAATGACAATGCATCAGTAGAAATATGTGAATCTCTTCTATCTTACACACATAATGGGACCTCTGGAATAAGTTAAATATGTGGAGTTGAAACATGATTCATAGATTTGAATGAAAATCTACTGATACTGCCAATTCAATATTATGCTTCTTCTTCAGTGCTTATTATTATAAAACATATTCCATATTTTAAATTAAAGCGGCATATTTTAACTTTTTGTGGATTAGCTTGGCAATTGTTTAGCAACATTTGAGATAGAGTGCACAGTAATATCACCTGCAAAAAGTTGACTTCTTAACTGGCCTTCTCTTCAAGAGCATTTTCTTTACCAAGGTAGTGTGCAAACTTATGACTGGGTACAAGAGAAATAGAATAAACATCAAATCAAATTTTCACACCATAAATACTTTCTTTCCCTATACTTTATTCACAGAGACAAATTCAGTGATTTGATAAGATTAGCAAATGTAGTCTTAGGAAATGTTCTGAGAAATTTATATATTTGAAATTTTCCACAACTTAAGAAATTATGTCTTTTGGATTTTATCTGCTCTAATAGGATCTCAGTATTTCCTCCACCATACCACTCCTATATATCATAATTTCTTTTTTGTATGCTGTATGGCGGGAGTCACATTTCATTCTTTTTCCATGTGAATATTCCATTATGGCACCACCACTTGTTAAATTTTGTTGTTGTTGTTTGATGGTTTGGTTTTTGTTTGTTTGTTTGGGGGAGTTCATGGGGCTGGTATCGAACCTGGGTCTCCCAAATGGCAGGTGAGAATTCTACCACTGAACTACCCTTACAACTCTTCTATCATAACCTTTCAAAGGCATTCTGCTAAGGCAACAGGAGCATCTATCACAATATGAAATCTTACCTCCAAATAATAGTTCTCACATTTTGTAGTTTACAAAGGAAGATAAATGAAAGCAGATGCCAAATGTATTTCAGATTTTTCAAATGAGATTTAAGGTGAAGCTAAGTAGCCTTGAGGCTGATTGGTTATATCCCTGCTAGCAAATACTGGATCTCTGGAAAATTCAATATATAAAAGATAATAAGGGTTATTTACAAGTTTTTTTTAAGAGAGATAATTCAGTGAATTAATACGTGGACTGTTTAAAACAATGCTTGACATATAGTAAGCATCAAAAAATAATAACAAAAACTATTAATTCTTTATCCTTAGATATATGCTAATATTCTCTCTCTTTCAACATATAGATATAGACATAGATATAAAGACATAACTAATATGATATAGACTTCAATATGATATATTGATATATAGATGTGTATGTCTAATAGACTCATTTTATGCTTCCTTAAGGTTTTTCTGAAACAATAGTATTTTCCCTCATAGTAGAAATATTTGTTCTGTTAAAGCTTTCACTGATAGTCATTGCTAGCTTGTGCAGCTCATGAGAGAAAGAGGTATATGATGCAGTGAAATATCACTTTACCCAACCAACCTCATGATAATTGTCTTTGAGGTAATGGGAAAGGAATGTAAAGGAGGATGGTTCAGTGACAATAAGGAAGGTCTTTAACTTCTAATATTTATTAATTCTGGTTGATAGAAATATGGAGAAGTGTCAAATATTTTCCCTGATGCTTTCTTGAAACAAATCAAGACAAAATGAACAAGTTAAATTAAAAACATTAACCATTAATAAACCAGATGTTCCTTCCTCCTTATTTAATATACTACGTATAATAACTTATTATAGGAAGTTTGACGAGGGTTAAAGAGTACGACCTTTCATTAGCCTAACTTTGTTTGAAAAATAGCAATAGCTAATCCATTATCATGCATTTCCACATATAGTAAATTTTCTGTAATTTTTAATGCTAATCAAAAATAGATTTAAAACTACATATGTACATGGTAAATCAAATTAAAATTAAAGTAATATTTTTTGTGATATATTATAAAAATATCTTTCACAGTTTACCTATGTGTTTCTTATTCTTTATTCTTTTCTTCTCTTTTTTTTTTTTTTTTGCATGAGCAGGTACTAGGACTCAACCTGAGTTTCCAGCATGGCAGGTGATAACTCTGCCTGCTAAGCCACAGTGGCTTGCCCTACCTATGCCTTTTTTTGTCACAATATTTTTGCACAAAATTGTCAATTATTATATAGTCAACATTCTCATATTTATGCATGTATTTTGCTAGAATAACCTTCCCTATATGTTTTTTCCTTCCCTATACTTTTAAATTTTAATGTTAACTTCAAATATTTATGTTCCCAGACTCATATTTGGTATAAGAATGAAAATAAACATCTATACTTAAAAAAAAATAAAACAGTAGCGAGCAATCTTTTTCCATTCTGTACCTCATTGATTAATATACTTTGAGGACATGGTGAAGAGTTGGTTTTGTGGCTGGTGGAGCAATTAAATAGCAGAAAAAGTATAACCAGAACATCAAAATAATGATTTTCTATCTTGTCTCTTCTGAAGAAATGCACTTATAAGTCCACTCTGGAATGGCTAAAATGAGACTTCTCCTTTTTACTAAAAAGGATATAATCTTTGAATCATGACTAACCAAGTCTAAAACTCTAAGAAACAAAAATTCAGGAGATATGTATTTCACTTATCTTGAGAAAATATTAGGGAAAAAGTGTAGATTTCTGGAGTATGTGAAGCAAGGAGCATCCAAAATAAATTACTTACTTAATTAATTAATTAAATTGGATCTCTGCCTCCTGTTTGCCAACATTCATTCATTTTACCTACATTCTTCCTAGATGCTCAAATGTGATAGAAAACCCAGAGGGTACACCAAATTTACTTTTTCCAAACACCAGGAACTGTAAAAATTGCATTTATGTTCTCACATTTTTATATTCCCTTTTATTGATCTCATGTATCTGTTTGTATATGCATAGAGCATTCTCCTCCTAGGCATATCTTATTTTAAAGCAGTTATCAGAGAGAAATATTATGAATTCTTATTTTCAAGAATCCGCAAAACATGTTACACAGCTCTGATGCTTCTTCTTCTTGCTCTATTTTTGAAATATCTACACACTGGATTTCGTCATACATACCTGCACACATAACCCAAATGACCTTTTATAAATCTGGTACAAAATGATAAAATGTTGAATTCTGAAGATTCAGAATTACTGTCATCAAGTTAACCTTAATATATCAAAAGATTTACTGTAGGAAATTATTTCTGATACTTCAAGAATTACCTGCTTTATGCAAATCAAAATTTCTAAAGGGTAATTCTGGTTATATGTTAGTATATATTGGAGCAAGTTCTCTTTTCATGACAGTAAAGGAAGGTTATTAAAAACAATTTTTTTCCTGATCAGAAAATGTATATTCTTTGTTTGAATACAGAATATAATTTATTTCCATCTTTACCTTTTAATCCTTGAGCAATATTTTATGGAAAGATGTTGAGACGTTTACTGTGGGACCCATGGAAGTTGGGTGAGCTGAAGAATAGGTGTTAGGAAAGCATAACAAATAATTTTCTCTACTACACTTTCTGATGGGAATTCACTCATGTGTGCACGTTGGGTTAGTTTAAATGAGTTTATTATCCTTGATTCTGTCTAGTAGCTTCAAGATAAAAGTTTTGAAGGGCAAAAAAATTCTGTATCTATCTTGAAAGGCATACCTTAAGTGTTATGATTTTAGAGATTGAATGAATAATACCTTTCATTGCTAAGTTCTGAATCAACTAAGAGAAAAAAAATAGGAGTTAGGCAAATGGATACTGAAATACTACTTTTGTTAGTCAGAACGTTGTTTGAGACTATAGTGTAAGTCCTATTAAATAGCTTTGTCACTACCATGCACGACTCTGCCTGTCCTTGATTCATTTCTTAGGACAGAAACATTGGGGAAGAAATATACTGAATCATTAAAACTTACTAACTTTTAACAGAATACTTCCCCCTATTCAGGGAAATTGTACAATAGCTGTCATTTTTCAATCAATTAGCTCACTTCCCCTGGGTTATCAAATGTGAAAAAAATGATAGGAGAGGTGTTTGGGTGTTTGTTATAATATAGATCCCATCTAGAAACATCTGGAGTGACAGGTGGCCTTATGCCACCAACAACCTAACACAACCCTAACAGCTTAAATTTACTACTGCTTTTCTTTTTTTATGGGATGATAATAAGAAACTTTGAATTACAGTCTCTTTTATTCCCTGGTTATCTTCAAATAAATCCATATTATAAATCACATTCATGTTTTACATAAAATTCTCTGATTCTTTAGAAGCATGTGTCTAATTTTGATAATTTAATCTACTGTCATATTTTGAAATTGTTGAATAAAAGAAATAAAAAGGTAAGAGAGATGATAGGTCTAAATACCAATAAACTGATTTTTTTATGTTGATGGTAATTGTTTTGGTTTTCTGCTTTCTCTCTCTCTCTCTCTCTCTACATATATATATATATACACACATACACATTTTTTTATTAATTAAAAAAATTAACACAACATTTAGAAATCATTCCATTCTACATATGCAATCAGTAATTCTTAATATCATCACATAGATGTATGATCATCATTTCTTAGTACATTTGCATTGATTTAGAAAAAGAAATAGCAAGATAACAGAAAAAGAAAAAAATGATAATATAGAGAAAAAATAAAAATAAAAAATGCAAAAAATATATATATAAAACAGAACAAACAAACAAAAAAATACACACATTTTTCACATAGTCAAGTAATTTGAATTTTTTGAAATAAAAATCTTCATGAAAATATTTTTGGTTATTTATTATAACATGCAAATTCCCTTTATTATCAAAGCAAGCTGCTCACAGATTATTTTTCCATCAGAAAATACTGGTAGAAAACCCACAATTTCCTGAAAGGCACAGACTAAAAGTCTGTTAACTTGGCCTCTCCTAATTTTAATATACTCTCCAAATAACTGCTTTTACTTAGATGATAATTGCAGATTCTTGTTTCTAGACTACTCCTCCATGTGAAGCCAATTTTCTCCACTAATTTATTGAAAGATGGTAATGTTGATACAATCATTGCAGCATAGAAACTATGGAATAATTTATCACATTGGTCAGTAATCGTATTCTGAATCTATCAGGATTTATCCCCACAGAGATGGATTCCAAAATGCTACACAGGACAGAATAAAAAACAAGACCAAAACAATCTGTCTTCAAACTAGCTGCTTTTGAGATGTTCCACAAATGTGGGAATATGTGTTTCCTTTCCTGTGACTGGAGAAATCCGTCTTCCTCAGAGGCTCATTGCATTTTCTCCAATTTATATTGATAGATATTTTCCAGACATAGCATAGAGTCAGAATCCACAATAAGTCATTTGCAAATTGCCACACCATACATTATTTTGTTACAGAAATGATTGGAATTGCACAAATTTTAAATTTATTGTTAAATACTGTCCATATTCCAATTCAAAAAAAAATATGAACAGAAAGAAATATCTTTAATCATAGGATTACTGATTATTTTTAAATATTTGGAAGCTTTTGTGGGAAGGCCCTAATTAGTACCTTTGGTGCTGTTTTAAAACGGGAAGAAAAAGCTAAATTAAAAAGAGTCTGTTTTCTGAATCAGTGTAGTCTGAGCAACTCTGTTGTAATCTACATGCAATTTATTATCGGAAACTGGTATTCATCTTTTTAACTCCCTGAGATTTTAAAGAATTTCATTATGAAGGATGAAAATTGTTGTATTACTTTAATCATCTTAATTAGCATGTGAATGCTTCTGTCTATCTGTAGTTTATAAGAGAAAATAAGTAAGTAGGAAATTGGATGCAAACTTTATCTTTAATGGTGGTTTTCATACTTTCTGACATTCCTCTCTAATTAGCCACGAACAACCACACAATTATCATCAGTCTTTTTACTAGAAAAATAAAAGCTGAATTTATCATCCCCTGATTTGGTAAAGAGAAATGGAAGATATGGGAAAATATTTAAATACAAATCCTATAAATTAATTTATTAATTTACCTGTATAGCCTAATGGGAAAGTTTAAATACTTTAATTACTCTAATGAGCCAGGTTCTCTAAATACTTATTGTATTACCAGAGAGCTATTTAGAAATTTTGGAACCTAATATATAATTTTCATATCACTTTACTAGTTAGTGCTCTGAAGCATGGATTATTTAGATGATTTTGTAAAGGCCTGAAATATTTAAAATTTGCCTTACAACTTGACATAGTATCAAATTTCTGTTCCATATCCCCACCCACATTCTAGATACTAACTCTGTAAGTTTGCTTATTCTAGTTATTTCAAATAGATGAGATCATACGATATTCATCCTTTGTATCTGGCCTATTTCACGCAACATAATATCTTCAAGGTTCATCCATGTTGTCCCATATATTAGGGCTTCATTCTTCTTTATGGCTGAATAATATGCAATTCTATGTATATATCACATTTTGTTTTGGCAACTGTGAATAATGGTGCTATGAGCATTGGTGTGCAAATAACTGTTCAAGTCTCTGCATTCAATTCTTTTGTGTACATACCTAGAAGTGGAATTGCCAGGTCATATGGTAGTTCTATATTTAGCTTTCTGAGGAACTGCCACACTGTCTTAAGCAGTGGCTGCACCATTTTATATCACCACCAGTAGTGAATGAGTGTTCCTATTTCTATATATTCTCTCCAACATTTATTTTCTGTTTTATTAATAGCAATCATTCTGATGGGTGTGAAATGGTATCTCATTGTGGTTTTGATTAGCATGTTCCTGATTGCTAATAATCTTGAACATCTTTTAATGAGCTTTATGACCATTTGTGTATCTTCTTTGGAGATATGCCTGTTCAAGTCTTTTGCCCATCTTTTAATTGAGCATCTTTTTGTTGTTAAATTGAAGGGTTTTATAATACATTCTGAAGCCTTCTTCAGATCTTGGTTTGAAATATTTTCTCCTGTTGTTTAAGTTGTCCTTTTACTTTCTTGATAAAGTCCTTTGAGGTGCAAAAGTTTTAATTTTGATGAGGTCCCATTTCTCTAGTTTTTCCTTTGTTACTTATGCTTTATGTGTAAAATCTAAGAAACCATTGCCTAACACAAGGTTCTGAAGTTGCTTCCCTATGTTTTCTACAAGGAGTTTGGTAGTTCTAGCCCTTATATTAGGGTCTTTGATTCATTTTGAGCTTCATTTTTGTATTTGGTGTGAGATGTAGGTCCTCCTTCATTATTTTTTGTACAAATGAAGATACATACCAAAAATACAATACAATAATATTGGCCTTTATAATTACCCAAGTGGTTACTTTTAATATTGCTCTTTATTTCTTCATGCTACTTTGATTCATTGTCAAGAGTCCCTTCCTTTCAGTCTGAAGAACTCCCTTTAGCACTGCTTGTAGGGCAGGCCAAATGGTAATGAACTCTCTTAGCTTTTGTTTAGCTGAGGATGTCTTAATCTGTACATCATTTTTGAAGGAGCATCTCACTAGATATAAAATTCTTCATTGGCAGGTGTTTTCTCCTAGTGTTTTAAGTATTTCAACCCCCTGCCTTCTTGCTCCATCATTTCTGATGAGAAATTGGCACACAATCTAATTGGGACTTTCTTGTGTATAGCACATTACTTTTCTCTTGCAGCTTTCTGAACAAATTAATACAACCATAAAATTTAAGCTTACTCTGTGGAATACCGATATTCTGAAAATATTGGTGAAAGTTTGAAATATAAGTTTGGGTATTAGGAACAGAGAGTTTTTAGATAATGTTTTGGTTGAGTTTTGCATTCTATGTATTTGTTTTTATTCATTATAAATATTATTTTAATGCAATGCAAGAGACAATATTATCTGAAGAAGAGACGCACATGCAAAATTTCACTGTGTATTTAGTCACAATAAAATCATCAACATATAAGAATTAAAAATTATATTTTTAAAAAATAAAAATGTACCAAATAATAGTGAAGAAAAAAATACCAAACTATTCAGAAAAGTAAAATTTATTTAGCAGTTATTTTTCTCAAGGCATTTATAATGAAATAATAAACTATGCAAAAAGCATTGTAGTAGCTAGAGTCAGGTGTCATCTTTGCCCATTGAGGGTGCCCAATTGTTCTGTGACTGTGGACTAAAATCATCAGCAAGTGAAATTCTTCTATCACTGATTATATCTGCAGTTGGCTAGGGGGACTGCTTTCCACACTGAATGAGCCTTAAGAGGAGGAGTCAAAGGAGAAGAGCTAAGAGTCAGCTCAGGCCCAGATGTTTGGAGATGCAGAATACCACTGCCCCAGGAAAAGCCGTTTGAACCCAGAAACTGGGAGACAAGCCCAATAGATGTTACCATGTACCTTCCTAAATTAGTAAATTTGTAACTAAATAAATCCCCTTTATAAAAGCCTGTCCAGGGGCGCATGGGTAGTTTATGGTTAGAATGCCTGCCTTCCATGTGGGAGACCCAGGTTCAAGTCCCAGACCATGCACCCCCCCCCAAAAAAAAAGGAAGCAATCACAGAATATTTCAGTCCAGCCACATTATCAAACTAAGACAGATTTTGTTACCAGAGGAATGGGGTGCTGCTGTGTTTGCAAATACCAAACTGTTGGAATGGCTTTGTAAATGGATAAGGGCAGGATTCTGGAAGGGATTGTGAAGCGCTTGATAGAGAAAAACCTAGATTGCTTTGAAGAGACTGTTGGTAGAAATATGGACCATAAAGATACTTCCACTGAAGCCTTAGAGGAATGTGTCATTGCAAATTGGTAGGAAGATGACCTTTATTTGAAGGTTGGTAGAGAATTTGGATAAATTGAATTCTGGTGCTGGATGGAAGAAAGAATTTGAATGTAATGATCTGGGATATTTAGCTGAAGAAATTTGAATGCTAAATGTGGGGGATGAAGCCTGATTTCTCCTCACAACTCATAATAAAATGACACAAGAAAGGTATAGGCTGAGAACTGAACTTCTTGGTAAAAAGATACCATGAATTGATGGTCTGGAAAATTTGGGGATTCCAGTAAGTGAGATCCAGAATGTGAAAATAGTGCCAAAAGTGAGGATTTAAACAAATGTGGAACCAGTCAGTCATTACAGAACAAACCAAGATTGGAGATGGAGTTATCCGGAAATGATTTGTGGAAAGTCCTATTGTCTTATGGCTTTGATCCCTGCATACTGCATGCCAAGTTAACAGATATTTTATGAAACCTGTATAAATGGAACCATAGTAAATCTGGATTAAGAGGGACAGAAACAGGACAGTTTGAATGAAGAACGATCTCAGAGGCAGAACCGTCAAAGTCAAGGTCTGGAGCTAAAAAGGCTTGGGCTATAAGAACAAATCCATGTGCATGTAGAGGGAGGTAAATTTGCCTCAGAGGCAGAAAGTAGGCCTTCCTCTTCAATCTGCAGGGAAACTTTTGTGCCCCAGGCCACAGAGGGTGGAGCACATTCCCTGGGGATTCAGGGAAGGCTGGCTGCCACCCCATTGTTCTGAAGGTGTTGAGAGTGTGCCCCAGAGATAACAGAGAATCCAGGTGCCCCACTAAGATGCTTGGGGAGGATGGAGTCAAAGCAAGATGGTCTCACAAATGCTCCCCAATGTTGCAACCCTAATCCTAGTGTTTGGAGAGAGCAAGACCACTGAATAGGCCCTTGGAAAGGGTAGGACTGCTGCTTTCTAAAGCCCCAAGCCTGAATGATTCTTGAAATCTAATTGAGTTTGCACAGCAGGTTTTCAGAATTGTTTAGATCCAATGACTCCTGTTTCCCTTACAATTTCTCCCTGTGGCAATTGGATTATTTATCCTATGATTGTTCCTTCTTTTAATATTGGAAGCAGACAACTTGGTCTATGTTCACAGGTCCACAACTACAGGAAAATTTTTCTTTAAAACAGGCTATGCATGTAACTGATTTTGATGATATTACATATTATTTTTGAGTTGATATTGCATTTGTATTGTTACTAAATGATTTAATGCTTTTGTGGTATTGTGATGAAATGAATATTGTCTGCAGAAAGATTTAGCATGTTGTATGCAGGATCAATGATCATTGTTAATTTGAAAAAAAGTACGGGTACAATCGCCAAGTTGACAAAGGGTGGACTCTGTGGCAGCTTAGATCAGGTGTCAAGTTGGCCAGGTGATGGTGCTGTGTTGTTGTGTTGCTGTGGACTTAAATCATCAGCATGTGAAATTCATCTACGGCCTGATTAGATCTACAATTGGCTAAGTTTAATGCCTTCCACAATCAGTGAGGTTTAAAAGGAGGAATCAGAAGAGAGTTGCTCAGAGCCAACTCAGACCCAGACATTTAGAGATGCAGAAAGAAACACCTTTGGGGAAAGTCACTTGAACTAGAAGCTGGAAAAGGGGCCCAGCAGACATTGCTGTGTACCTTCCTAAATTAGTACATTTGTAACTAGATGTATCCCCTTTGTAAAAGCCAGTCTATATCTTGTGTCTTGCATTGTGGCAGCATTAGCAAACTAAAACTAGTATCAATAATAAAAACAGAACAAAACAAAATGTATGAGCTATAATCAAATAAATAAAAGAAATATATATACTTGGATAACTTTTATAAGAATATAATTTTATTTATTAAGCTTTTACTAAAAAGAATAGAAAAAATAAACATGGAAATAGGGAAAATAATTATGAGTAAATGCAGAAATAAAATGAGTTAATAAATCAACAATGAAGGTTAATTATTTTATCTCCAACCAAGGATATAAAGAAATTTAATATGATGAAAAATTTTTAATGGGGAATGAATCTAAGCTATTTATTAAAAAAAGACTATCACCAACTTTGGAGGCGAATGGATAGTTAAAAAAATAATAGATTAAAAAGATCAGTACTTTTGCTGAGGTCTAAGATAATTAGAGAAAGGATAGTAGATTACTTGATTTGCATTCTTAAAATGTGGTTGTAAGAAAGCGGGATGCTTAAAATAGTGGTTCCAGAGTGTTGCAATTGTGCTGTTGAATAGGTCTAATATACAACTGTGCTGGTTTGAAAGTGTTGTGTATCCCAGAGAATCCATGTCCTATAATCCTGATAATATCGTAGGGTTGAAACCTTTGATTAGATTGTTTCCATGGAGAATAACCCACTTAGTTGTGGGTGTGACCATTTATTAGAAAGAAATGTGACTCCACCCATCCTAGGTGGTTCTTGATTAGTTTACTTGAGTCCTTTAAAAGGGGAGACATTTTGGAGAAAACACAGTTATTTCAGACTTGACAGAGACTCAGATATTTGGAGATGCTTGAAGTGCTGGCAGAGAGAGAAGCCACCTAAACCCAGAGGTTTGGAGATGCAAAGCCCAGCAGTGTTCACCGTGTGCCTTCCCATGAGATCCTAAGCAAGCCAAAACCCAGATTTGTGTCCTGGTGGAGCTAAATGAAGGTGCAAAGATACCTAGAAGGGAAACCACTCGCATCAGAAGCTGGGAGTAATGGAACCAGGAACAAGGTCAAGCAGACACCAACCACATGCCTTCCCATGTGACAGACATTGATTTACCTTTCTTGAGTCAAGGTTTCTTTCTCTGGATGCCTTAGTTTGGACATCTTTAAGGCCTTAGAACTGTGAACTTGCAACTTAAAAATTCCCTTTTTAAAAGCCATTTCATTTCTGGTATATTGCATTCTCACACTACTTAGCAAACCAAAATATCAATTCATGGAATATGTGATTGGATTGGATTTTCTGGCAAGGAAAGGGAAAGAAGCTCAAGTAGCTGAGAGGTCAAGGTACTGAATACCTGTGGCTGTTGAAGTTTGCAAGGACAGGGAATAGTTGGGACAGGAAGAGAGTGAATCAGATGCTAAAGTGTTCTGGAAATTAGGAGTAGAGACTGAGTGGTCAGTAGAAGGCAACATAAATGAGAAGACATGATGATTAAGTCAGTCTTCTGGAAAGATTTCAAAGTATCTGGGGAAAGAAGAAGGAATGATTTGGAAATGGGAAGTAGCCCCTTACCTGGAGCCCAGCAATTAGGTTTCTTGGGGATGAGGGTTTATACTGGGTCTTGTGAGAGAAAGAAGACTTCTGCTTGAGAAAATTCCAGTCAGAGCAGCATCTTCAGGTGTGAGCTATGGTTTAGTAAGAGAAAGAAGGTGACTAGAATATTCACTAGTATGATTTTCTAGCAAAGGCTTTTTATAATTGCTTCATCAAAATCAATCTACCAGACTTCTGGGAAGATGACTGAATAGAGTGGCTCAAGTTCAGCCCTGCTCCATGGAAGGGTTAGAGAGGGATGGAAGGGCAAATAAGACAGTGATTCAATAGTGCAGCTGACCTGGGAGAGCCTTATGCACCACATAGAAGGCTCTAGTTGCAGAGACGAAAGAACTGAGAGACAGATGGCCAGAGTCTGGCATGGAGGTAAGGAGCCTGCAGGAGAGCATGGACAGGGAACTGGAGACAGAGAAGTAAGCCAGGCTGGATTCCTTGAGCATGCTACCCTCACCAGCACAGCTCTGTGACCTGTGACTCACCCCACACCCCACGCACCCAAAGCTTGTCACCAGCTCCCATTCCCTACACTCCAACAGCCCCTACCCCACCAGCCCCCAGTGCATGTGTACCTGCACCACATACCCACCCCAAGTGCACCCCAGACCACCTCTCCTGCACACCTCCTGAGCACCACTCTCCCTCCCTGTTCCCTGCAGGCTGTTGCCAGGGCATGAAGACTATGGACTCTGGCCTCCATACCCAGGCTGCCCCAGCCCCACACCCATAATGTTGCACAGCCTCACCCTGCTCCCTCTATGCTCTATACATTAGTTTACACCACTCCCAGACACATGCATGCATGCGGGCCCCCAGTCATGTCCTTCAGCTCTGGGAACTTCAGCTTGTATCATGCACACAGGCTTCAGTCACACTTCTTCGTTCTGAGAAGGTGCTGACCTGTGCAGCCTCATCATATCTGCCCCCAACACAGAAGGCATAACACTGGCCTACTGCCACAGATCTACAAATACACACAAAGGCCCCAGGCCTTAGAGCAACACACACCAGGCTTATGCCTCCAGACCAGTGCACCCACACAGCTACATCTTCCTTGGAAGAAAATACAGAAAAATAGCAGATATCACAGAGATTAAACATCCTAGAGGCACAGAAAAATGAATTAAAAAAGAAGGAAGCCTTATACTTAATTTGAAAAATTTTGTTTTAGCATGTATGTTAAGGTATTTCTCTTTAAATTCTTATTTAATTAGCTTAATTCCATGTACAAGTCCATTTTTTAAGATCTCTTCAGTTATCAATCATTATCTCTTGCCACAGAGGTGCCCATTGCTCTAGCATGTAAAAATCTTTCAACACTGGAAGTGGAAGTTTAAAGCTCAGACTCTAAAGCCCAGTGTTAAGCGATTATATACTTGTAAATATTTAGCAACTGTCTCTACAGAAACCATTAAGCAAATTGTATTTTGTCAGTATTTCTGGCAATACAGTCAACATGGCTGATTTCAAGCTGCAAAGATGACTTCATCAAACATGGAGTTGGATAAAGATGATTAGTTTTGAGTGTTTATTCCTTTTAAAATTAATATATTTTAATTCATTTTTAAGTTCTTCAAATTCAGTTTTTTATAATGGCTGTTTAATAGAGACCAGTTTCATCACATGCAGCCTTTATCTTGTTTTCGTCCTGCCACATCTCCAGCAATCATAGAGTTTCGAACCAATCTTCCTAGGAATTGCTACCTTGGCCTCTCAATTTCATGCCATTTTCCTTTCTCCTGTATCCCCATATTATCATCTCCTCTAGGAACTGAGGGTTTAGAAATCAAAAGTCAGGAAAAGAAGTACCTGCATAGAACTCTTGCATTTAGTCCTTAGATATCAACCTACCAGGAATCACAGTTCTGTCTTCCTTTTCTGTTATGCTGTTAATAGGAAATGTTGAGAAAATCAACATGGCCAATGCTTATTGGAAAAATTTACATTCTGAAAATTGATTTTCTTCTGCTAATGGTTCTGTTAATCTGGCAGCTGTTAACCTATCACAGGATGAGAGTCATCAGCGAATTAGAGCTCTTTTCATATTGTGCTTTCCATTGTGATGCATATATTTTCAACATTTATATGCCAATATCTTACTTACTAAAGAGCAAATGACTATTTTCTGACATTGCTGTAAAATAATATTACAGCCAGAAAGTGAATAAATGCATCAGATGAAGGCTAGAAAGGAACACATACTATGAAAATGGCAATTATTTTGTGTTGGTTTATCAATGGTAGAATCCTGTGCTGATTACTGTGCATCTGGACAGCTACAGACCTTACTGATCTAAGTGTAGAGCTGCCAGCATAGAGGAAAATAGGCTTTCAAATGCAGAAATGATTAAGGTCTCTTTCCAATTCATCTTCAACTGTGGCTGAAAGTGAGGCTGCTGAAATTGCAAGCTGCAATAGTAATGAGCGAAATAATCATTCTACTTTCACATAATCTATATATAATTTTCCTAAACCCCATTATCTCCTGTTCCCAAACCCAAGTCTTCCTTAATGTCAGATATTTACTTATGGAAATTTCTCTCGCCTATTCTCCTGAAATCCTTTCTAATAGGAATTACATTTGGAAAATACAATTTCATTTATCTTCTAAATATTTAAATTTTTAATAAAAAGTCTATGATTTCTAATTGTGTAGCAGTCAATCCTATATTGATAAGGAGAGCAAGAGATGTAGATTTATTTCTAATGGCTTTAAAAAAAAGAAATTTTTTTTGCATGAAAAACAAGTTCTTATACAGGGAAAATATTCAGCCAGCTAGTAAAAGTGCATTTTCAAAGAAGTGGTTTTCTCATTTCTTCAATTTCTTCATCTCAAACAAAATGAAAGGAAACAAAGATTTGACTTAAAAGAGTCACTTATTACTTTCCAGCTGCAAGTATTTGATTTGAAACGGAACAGTGTCAATTCAATGCAATAAATTGAAATACATAGCCAAGACCATAGGAACAAAGGAAATCAGTTGGAGTTTGTAGAGTGAGAGAGAAGAAAATAACTGAGCCACATAAATATTAACCATAAGCTATTTAGGAGCAAAACTTCCCATTTGGTAAATGTTCTATTTGGTAAATAGGACATTAACAATTAAAGTATTTCACCTCTGTGTGCCTCTATTTTCTTGATGAGTTAATCAGCCTTGTCACTATACTTTAGTTCCAGTTTCAAAGGAAATCATTTGAATGGCTTAGTGTTAGACATTATCCCCATTTGTGCAAATTTTTCATATAAAGCTACCAGAAAGATGATTACCAGTTTAAGATGAACTGTCTTTTGTTTAGTTCTTTGCAACTAACCTAAAAGTCTACTAAGTTTTGAGGAGCACTGGTTTATGGTACATTGTACATACACACACACACACACAAATAAAATCTGCGAGAAATTCCATACTATTCTTAAGCAAGGAACATAGGGAAGAAACCCTTATAAAATACAGCTAATGACAGGCCACTTTGATGTGCTTTCCAAACAGTGTTTCTTACATGCTAGGCCTACAATAGACCTTGAAAAAGATAATCTACATTGTCCACAAAATTATAAATAAATTTTCCCACTCTTAACAGAAATGTATGCCACAGTCATATTTGAAAAGTTTCCAGGATCACTTAAGTAGTGATAAATTTCTGGTATTACTGATCTAACTTCTAATTACATCCAGATCACATCAAAGTATACTCATTTCCATTTTGAAATTATGAACATTTGATAAATGTTCAGTTTAACACAAACACAATCTCTAAAAGAAAACAAATTCTTTTTTAAGTTAACAAAATCAATAACTTTTTAAATGAATAAAAAAACAAAGTTTGATAGGATGAATAATTCTTAAAATTCTGAATATCCATATGCACAGAGAGGTGAAAAATAGCAATCATAATGCAATCAGATTCCAAATTTCCATTTCTGCCAATATTTATGATGCCAGTGTTGTTTCTTATCACTTCTTTCTTTCACTGGCCTTCTATGTTGCCCACATTTGCAATTATCAACTAGCCGTTTGAGCACTTAATTTTTTTTCAAGCTTTGTAAAATATTCAGCAAATTCAATTTATAGGTAAAATTTGAATTTATTGAAGATAATATGTCCATTAACTTATGAAAGTTCAGACCAGAGAAAGATATATGTTCTGAACTTTGAAAATTGGTAGAGGAAGCCCCACCTTGATCAAGATTATGGAAAGAGATACTTAAGGGATTTGTCCCCCACAAATGTTTTGAACAACAAGCAAGAACTGGAAGAAACAACTTTCTAAAAACTCCAGTAGACAGTTAAAGAAGTAACACAGAAAGTGCCGAATCAAGAAAAAGGCTACTTAAAAGCCTTAAGATCTTATAGAAACCTGGCTAACTTAACCACACCACGTACTCCCAGTGTGGATATCTAATCTCAGTTCTGGAGACAACAAAGTAACCCTTATGCACAAATTGGGAGCCTGCATGTCTGACTCAATCTGTCTGGAGGTGGTCTGAGGTATTGGCCCTTCCAGAATTTGCCATACAGGTTTGCTGAAGGAAAGTAGTCATGCTATATCTGCCTGGGACAAGGAATTGCTGACTCTAGCACATATATTGCAGTGCTCAGGACAGTGGAGGACACATCCTTTTCTGTGCAGACAGAGGAACCCCTAGGACCACATACTCATCCCTAAGACAAGACGTATGTACAGAAAGAATAAAGGAAGCCCCTAAACTTTGTCCTCAAGCCATCCTCCAAGCTTATTGTATGAATAAACTCTGAAGGACAGCACTCACACTGACCAATATACAATAGGAACTGAGAAATATGTTTTCTTATCTTTTGTTGTTGTTGCTAGCTCCTGGGATTCAAGTAAAGTTCTGTCATAATACTAGATGGATACAAGCTTCACAATCTAAATTCCAGCTGTAACACATTAAAATATCAAATTGCCCAGGTTTCAACAACAGATCAGAAAACATACAAAGAACAGGAAGCAATGATCCAAGCAGAGAAGAAGATTAAAGCATTATAAACCATCAAGGAGGTAGACCAAACCCGGGAAATACTAGACAAAGACTTTAAAAATATGGTCTTAAAAATGATCACAAAGCTAAAGAATAATCTGGACAAAGAACAAAGTGAAACCAGGAAAATAATAAAGGAACACAAGAAACAATATCAAGGGAGGTGAAAATTATGAACAGAAATGAAACAGAGTGGAAGAAAAAAGTAAAATAAATTAAAAATTTCCTAGAGTTTCAGGAACTGGAGCTGGGGAAAGAATCAGTAAGCTTGAAGATGAGGCAATTGAAATCATCCAGGCCAAGAAGCAGAAAGAACAAAGAAAAAAAAAAAGATTAAAAGTGAGCAGCGGTTTGTTTCCTGGTGCCTGCCCATGTAAAAAAAAAAGGTGAACAGAGGGTGGGCCATGGTAGCTCACCAGGCAGAGTTCTCTCCTGCCATGCCAGAGACCCGGTTCATTTCCTGGTGCCTGCCCATGCAAAGAAAAAAGAGAAAGAAAAAAAAAAGTGAACAGAGCCTGAAGAACTTGTGGATGCCATCAAGTGTGCCAATATACACATTGTAGGGTTCTTAGAAGGAGAACAGTGAGAGAAGTGAGAGAAAGGGCAGATAAAATTTGTAAATATATGCTATTCAACATACTCTACTAAATCAAAACAGGAGGAACCCAAGTAGACCCACAATCTATTATAGTCAAAATATTGAATGCCAAAAATAAGAGGGAATTCTGAAAGCAACAAGAGATAAGCAACCTGTCATGTACAAGAGAGCTTCAATAAGACTAGATGCTGATTTCTCACTAGAAATCTTAGAGGCAAGGTGGCAGTGGAGTATGTCAAGTGCTCAAATGTAACAATTATCAACTAAGAATGCTAAACTGTCAAAACTTTATTTCCAAAATAAGAGAGACAGTAAGACATTCCCAGATAACAAAAAGCACAGAGAGTTTGCCAATACTAGACCAGCCTTACAAGGGATGCTAAAGAGAATTCTTCAGGTTTAAAGTAAAGGAGACTAGATAACAGATCAAAGCTGCATGAAGAAAGAAAGATCTCTGATACGGGTAATGACATGGGTAATTGTAAATGCTAGTACTAATTGTATTTTTCATTAGTAACACTTTAATTTTTATCTCATTTAGGATTTAAAAGGCAAATGCATAAAATACAATGATAAATCACTAGTTTTAGACTCACAGTATATAAACACATAATTTATGTTAAGAACTACACAAAGGTGTGGGAAATGAAGGGGTATAGGCACATAGTTGATGTATACCATTGGAGTTGAATTGGTACCTAAGCAAACAAAAGTGTTACAGATTTAGAATGATGAATGGAAGCCCCACAGTAACTACAAAGAAAATATGAAAATAAACAAGGTCATAGGGGCAGAAATTTGAGTATAGAATACCAAGAAAAAGGAGCCAGTAGGAATGGGAAGATAATGCATCATGGCTATAGGGCTTCTGTTTGGGTAAATTAGAAAGTTTTAGTAGTGGGATTTGGTGAGAGTACTGCAACATTGTAAATATGGTTAATTCCACTGAATGGTATACTTGGGTATGGTTGAGATGGGAAATTTTATGTTGTATATATGTTCTCACAATTAAAAGAAAAGAATGAGTGACTTAAAAGGGAGTTCCAGTCAAATGTAATACGTGATCATGGACAGGATATAACGAGGAAGAAGAAAAGTCTCAAAACGACACTATTGGAACATGCAAAAAACTGGGGAATAGACAGTTTTATCTTAATACTAAATTTCTTGAGATTGATAACTGCATTCATGGACGTTATATAATTAATACCCTGTTCTTAGGATATGTACATGGCAGGATTAAGTTGTACAACGAGCATATGTACAACTTATTTTCAAGTGTTCAGAAAATGGATTCATAAATAGATAAACAGAAAGACAGATACGTATACAGATGGCTTGATATATATTATATTGATGAACATTCCTATTCAATGAAGAAATAGGATGATAGATTGAGACATCAAATGTTTGGGCAGGGACCTGATTTTTTAATTACCATGTAGTCCTTTTACTGTTACATTTTTTAGCAGAGTCTTGAAATATGGGAATTTTAAATATTTCTTTTCCAATGTATTTATAGTTAATGTACAATCCATATGTCATACGTCTACACTGCCTCAACTTTAATCCATTTTTCAAGCCACAGTAACATGCCTATTGGCTCAAAAATCTCTATCAATAGTTAATAATTTTAAGAATATTTTCAATTTGGGTTTCTGTAATTGCGACTTTTTAAAGTACTAAGAGAGGAGAGGAGAGGAGAAAAAGGGAGAAATGGAGAGAGAAAGAAAGGAAGAACTGTATATTTCAGACTGTATTGGATATAGATCACTTTTGGATATTGAATTGTGTACCACACATAAGACATGTTTAAGATTTACACCTTTGTGTTTGAACCCTTTTATAAAAGAAACTGTGAATATGCTTTTATTAGTTAAGCTGTAGACTCATTTGTGAATACAGTCTTTAAAGACTCTATTTAGAATTGAATCATATTGATTCTTAATCCATGTGCTTGAAATCCTTGTAAAGCAGAGGAAAGTTTACAAACTCCTAAAGGTTTTATAATTGAGACTTAGACTACTAGTAAAATATTTCCTGCAACTTCTACTGAATTCTGCATTCTCTTATCATCATAACGTGCCACATCTATAAAAAATACAAAAAATAGCCACTAGCCAAACAGGAAGAACAAAATGGCTCATGTGCTTTTTTTTTTGCTATCTTACTTTTTTATTTTTTATTAATTTTTAATTTTTTTAAAAATATGACAAGAAAAACAAATATTTTTAACACATGATCATTCCATTCTACATATATAAACAGTAATTCACAATATGTTCACAGAGTTGCATATTCATCATCATGATCATTTCTTGGAACATTTGCATCAAATCAGAAAAGTTTTTGGAAAAGCTAATTACCAAATTCATCTGGAAAGGAAAGAGATACTGAGTAGCTAAATGCATTCTAAGAAAAAGGAACAAAGTGGGAGGATTAACACTTCTGACTTTAAAACCCATTACAAAGTCACAGTGGTCAAAGCAGCATGTTACTAGCACAAAGAAAGAAGTATTGACCAATGGAATCGAATCAAGAGTACAGAAATAGAACCCCTAATCTATGGTCAACTGATTTGTGCCAAGGCCTCCAAGTCCTCTAAACTGGAACAAAATAGTCATTTCAATAAATGGGCATGGGATAATTGGATATAAATAGTCAAAAGAATGAAAGAGGACACTTATATTACACCCTGTACAAAAAGTAATTCAAAGTTGTGAAACACTAAAATATAACAACTAGTACCATAATGCTTCTGGGAGAAAATGTAGGGAAATATCTTCAAAACCTAGTACTAGGAGGCAGCTTCCTAAACTTTACATCCAAATCACAAGTAACAAAAGAAAAAAAAAAATAGATAAATGGGAGCTCCTCAAAAACAAATGCTTCTGCAACTCAAAAGGCTTTTCCAAAAAGATGAAGAGGCAGCCAATTCATTGGCAGAAAATATTTGGAAACCACGTATCAGACAATGGTTTGATATTCTGTATACACAAAGAAATCATACAACTCAAAGACAAAAGAACAAACAACCCAATTTTAAAATGGGCTAAAGATATGAATAGGCATTTTTCTGAAGAACCAATACAGATGGCTCAAAAACACATGGAGATCCTCATTTTCATTGGCTATAAGGGAAATGCAGATCAAGACTACAATGAGATACCACCTCACACCTATAAGAATGGTTGCTCTTAAACAAGCAGGAAACCACAAATGTTACAGACAATATGGAAAAATTGAGACACTTATGACTGCTGGTGAGAATGTATAATGGTATAGCCACTATGGAAGACAGTTTGTCAGTTCCTTAGGAAACTGAATATTGAGTTGCCCTAAGACTCAGAAATAGCACTACTTGCTATATACCCAGAACCTAGAAGCACTCAAAGCAGTGACACAATCAGATATTTGCACACAAATGTTCATAGCAGCATTATTCACAATCACCAAAGATGGAAACAATACAAATTCCCATCAACAGACAATGGATTAACAAAATGTGGTATATACATATGATGGAATATTATGCAGCAGTAAGACAAAATGATAACCTGAAGCACATAGCAAGATGAGTGAGCCTTGGGGACAAAACGATGAGTGAAATAAGCCAGACACAAAAGGATAGATACTGCATGACTCCACTTTTATGACCACGATAAAGGTAAAATCAGGGGCTGTAATACAGAATATAGGGGACTTAGAGATACATAAGCACTAGAGATGGGTGAATGGTTAGCTAATGAGGTTAAACTCAAACTTAAGGGAATAGTTAGAAGTGAAGGCACTTCACTAGTGGGGTTATAAGTAATATTACCATATAGAAGGTGAATATGTTTGAAAGGGATTGTATAGACCTATGTGTCCCACTGATCAGCCGTGGAAATAAGACTAAGTTCTTATAAGAGCTATATCAAATGTATGACTTGTGTACAAAAAGGGTTGAAGTCCAGGGGGAAAAACTGCTATTGCATGCTATGGGCTATGTTCATCAGAAAACATTCAGTAGTACCACAGCAACAACAAGTGTACATAATGGGGGAAAGGACAAGAATTAAGGGGAGGTTTAGATTTCCCATTTGGTGAGGGTGTGTTTATTGGTTATCTTTCTCTTGGGAACAATGAAATTATCTAAAATTGAAAGTGTTGTTGGACTTTGGACTTTGGACATTATACATGATGCCTAATGAATGCACATGACTGAAGCATGCACTGACTGAAACATTATTGAACGATGATGTATACGTATGATCAAATATTGTGCTGCTACAAGAAGGAAGGAATTTTTGAGGTGTGCCACAAAGTGAATGAATTTGTGGGGTATTTGGTGAGGCAAAAGAAGCCAGAAATGAAAGAACAATAATTGTATGATCTCTTTTTAAAAATGCTTGTAAGAAAAGAGGAGCCTAGATTGTAAGCTGTTATAGCAGACATATTTACTCTTGAATCACAATTATTATTTCTGGATTTTGAGAGGCTGCTTGATATATGTATCACCTGGTATTTAGAGATAAGAACTAGGCTGATCAGGTCGGGATGAAGGTAATTCAGAACAGAGGGGTAAAGAAGACATTGTCTACATTTTAGAACCACACCTACTCATTGAGACCAAAAGTAAAAGGTTTATTTTGTCTGGAACCTAAATCTTCTATAGCACATAATCTAATTCCACCTGTCTGTATAGTTCATTTGAACATTTGAAGCACAGGGAGCCCAAAATAAGAAAGGGGCCCTTTAATCCTGAATATCTTAACACAGTGTCTGGATACTTCTAAGAGTATATTAAGCAGATAACCAAAAAGTATTGGTAAAGTCCCTTGAAGAATGGGAGAAAAAATATGGAACTATTAAATTTTTCCATCAGGGAATACCTGATACTGTGTCAAACATTAGGGACACCCGAATCAATAAGCCAAGCCCTTGATTTTGAAGCTTACTCTTTTGAAGCTTATGTAGGTATCTGAGAAGCTTAGCCTACCTATAGGCATTCCTGAGAGTTACTTCTGGAGGACCTCTTTTGTTGCTCAGATGTGGCCTCACTCTCTCTACGCCCAACTCTACAAGTGAAATCATTGCCCTTCTCCCTAACATGGGATATGACATCCAGGGGTGAAAGTCTCCCTAGCAGCATAGGAGATGACTCCCAGCGATGAGTCCAGCCTTGGCACCAAGGGATCAACAACTCCATCCTGACTAAAAGCAGGGAAAGAAATATAACTAATAAAGTATCAGTGGCTGAGAGAGTCAAGAGGCTACTCTGGAGATTGCTCTTACACTAGCTTCAGCTAGATATTGCTACCTATCATAACTTGTCAACCCCGCACCAAAACCATTCCAGCCAATCCTAAAGAACACTTAGGGCAACATATAAGAGTCTACAAATGTTCTATGGACTAGAGTAAAATTCCAGAAACCTACAACTTCTAGATGAGTTTTAGGACCAGATAAGTCCTAAAACCTAGAAGGCCCAGCTTCTCCAGAACATCAGGTATTTCCATCTCCCTACCCCATATTATTGACAGCTCATACCAAACTCTGAAATCTGTTCTACAACTGATTATTGTGCTGTGCTTTGAAATTTATTGCTTTTTTGTATATATGTTATTTTCACAAAAAAGAAAAATAAAAGTTGATATAAAAAATATGTGATACTCTGCAAATAAAAACAAGTTCTTTCATGAACTAGAACAAATGTATGACATTTCTACAAAGAGTGGTATATGGGAAAAATACCTGTTGCAAACTATGATTATAGTTCACAGAAATATCTCAATATTCTTTCATCAATATTAACAAATGCAGGAAATCAATAATGTGTGTCAACAATGGAGGCAGATAATGAGTATTGGGTGTTTTGGGTTTTCTCTTTACATGTATTTATTTTCTATTTTGTGTAATAAAATTGTTCTAAAATTGATTGTGATGATGATTGCACAACTAAGTGATGCTACTGTGAAACACTGTGTGGTTTGTATGGTGTGTGAACATATCTCAATAAAATTTGCAATAAAAGAAAGTAAAAATAATGTGATACTTAGCACTGTTAATAAAGTTTCCTGTATTTTCATGCTGAGCCATGCATACATTGATTCCTTTGAAAAAAGGACAAAGTAATTAATTTACCTTTAAATTCCTATCATGATGTAAAATTGCCGTGTCAGAAAAATGCCCCATCAAATATACATTCATTCATTGAAAGCATTATAATGTCTAACTTAATAATCTGAGGAGGAAATGTCTGGGAAGTTATAGAAAATTTTGATTGATTGTAATTGATTTTAAATTATCTGTTCATTACCATAACACATCTATGACAGCTTAAAATGCCAACCCTAATAATGATAATGAGGCATATAACACCACACTGTAATTAGGATGTAGTTTGACAAAATTCAGACTGTTTAATCTTAAGATACTAATGCTTGATTATACTTTTGATTATAGTTTGGAAAATTATATTCAGTATATGTGTTATTAGTTATTAAAGTCATGTGTTTTTTACTAAGCCATAGAATCCACAACATGAGGGTGCACGGGTGGTTCAGTGGTAGAATGTTCACGTTCCTTGCAGTAGACCTGGGTTTTATTCCTGGACCATGCACCCCCCCCCCCAAAAAAAAAAATCCACAATGTGAGTTTTCTTTAAGTATATACATACTTTAAAATTTTCTAATATTTTGCATATGCATGTATTTAAATGTATAAGTAACCATTTGAAAGTAATTTAATCATATTTCATAATGATGAAAGGTAAGTTACTAGGGTGATCTCACGTCTATTAAACACTCCAAACTGTAATTTTTGACCATTTAGTAAACACAACAAAATTCAATAATTCCATGCAAAGTACTGGAAGGTAATCAAGTTTGAAAAAACAGTAAATATCAATAACTTTTCAGAATTTATCAATAAGATTTCAGGGAATAGATTAGAATTCCATGTACTCTATATCTGGAGTAAATCAACTTAGTTAAAATTTTTTAAAGTGAAATTTATTTTCTGAACTCTGGTACATTGCTATTTACCCTAGACATCTCAAAATTTCTGAAGAAGTCATAATGAATCCCGTTGTAAATAACAAGCTTTTAGTTGTTTTAATGTGGACTTCTACAAAAGGCTTTGTTAGAAGTAAAAGATTCCTTGCCCTGAATTATTGCTGCACAGTAATGTTTATTTTAAATATGCTTGTGATTGGTCAGGGAAGTCTTCGAATGGAAAACAGCAAGAGTGAGCATTTACATATTTCTTGATGTTTTTCTTCAGGAAAGACCATATACCTTTCTTCAGACTAAACATATTTTAGGAGCCCTTTATATTTCCATGCTCCTTCTAGCCAGTTGGATGGTGGCCCCCAAAAGATGTATTCACGTCTTAATCTGTGAATAGAACCTTAAACAGAAAATAGGATTTTGCAGATGTAAGTATGCTAAGGATCTTGACATGAGACCCTCCTGGATTATCTAGGCGGGTCCGTATCCAACGAGAAGAGATACACAGAGAAAAGGAGAAGGTCATGAGAAGATGGAGATAGAGAGAGGAGTTGTGCAGCCGCATGTCAAGAAATATCTGGAATCATCTAAAACTGAAATAAGCAAGAAAGAATTCTCCCTTAGAGCCTTTGAAAAGAATATAAATCTGTTGACACCTTGATTTCAGACTTCTGGCCTCAAGTACTGTGAGAGAATAAATTTTTGTTGTTCTAAACTGCCCAGTTTGTGGTAATTTGTTACAGCAGCCAAAGGAAACAGACACATAAATTGAAACAAGAAAGTTGGTGCTTCTGTAACAAATACCCCAAAATTGAAAGTGGCTTTGGGATTGGATAGTGGGTAGGGACTGGAAAAATTAGATGGTACATTGTAGAAAAGTCCACATTTCCTTGAACAGCTGTTGGTAGAAACTAGAATGTTAAGCATGCAGATGCAGAAGACTCAGAAGGAGGTGAGAAGTATGGTAGAGAAAGCTTCTATTGTCTTAGAGAATGACTTGTGATGTGTGTACCATGACAGAGAATGTTTGTAGAAATATAAATTTTAAAGGCATTTCTGATGAGGGCTCAGAAGGAAATGAAGATCACGTTATTAGCAACTGAAAGACAGGTAAGCCTTTTAGAGTTCCGGGAAATTTGGCTGAATTTGACAGTTCTGTGGAAAGCAAAACCTGTAAGAGCTTGCAAAGAGATTTACAAGGATTCATTCTCACTTCTTGATATTCACAACCTTGCGTTGTCCATTCACACATTAAATCAGATCGACCTGTGTTACTAACAGGACATTGCGAAGATGATGGTATGTTACTTCGGAAGTTTTGTCATGAAAGCCATTGCTGGCTTTCTCTCTCAGATCACTGGTTCTGGGGAGAGTCAGCAATTATGCCTCTAAGTAGGATGAAGCAGACCTGTAGGGAGATATTCATGCTGAGAAGCTGAGTCTGTCTGCCACCAGCCAGAATCAAGTCATCAGGTATTTATGTGAGTAACCTTAAATGTTTATCCTTTGGACCTGGTCAAGGATTCAGAGGATTGTAGCACCAGTCAACATCTTCACTGCAGCATCATAGGAAGCTGAAAGACAGAACCATCCATTTAAGCCACTCCCTAATTCTTAACCTTAATAAATTGGGTGAGATAAAAAATGTTTATTGTTGTTTTTTTTTTTTTTTTTTTTTTTTTTTAAAGACAGAGAGAAGGAAGGAAGGATAGAAGGAAGGAAGGAAGGAAGAAAGGGAAACATCTTTAAACATTTTCTTGTTTTATTGTATTCTGTTTTTCTGTTTTTGTTACATGGGCTGGGGCCGGGAATCGAACCGAGGTCCTCCGGCATAGCAGGCAAGCACTTTGCCCGCTGAGCCACCGTGGCCCGCCCTGTTTATTGTTGTTTTAAGGCACTAATTTTGGAAGTATTTTTTTTTTTTTTTACATAGCAAGTAAGTAAGGAGATTAGTTGGCCTACCCAGCCTTAAAATTCATTGTCCCTAATCTCAAAAGTGAAAAAACTATTTGCATTCTTTTTCTCAATGATTGGGATCACCAGTGATGACCTTCTTCAAATCATCTGCAATTTCCTTCTTTTCCTCTACTCTTTGCATGAGTCAGAAACCAAGTGATTCAAAAATTATCATGTCAGTCCATGCCTCATTTAAATTCTGTTGATATTTAACTCCTCACGGTTCCTGAAAATCTAAATTTCATCATGTAATGTATAATGTCCTACATGTGTTAGACTCTACTTCCTGGTTCATTATCATCTATGACTTATATTTTCATATTTTTACTCAGGATTATGTTCCAATTGGAGTGACTTTTTTAGATGTGAAGATCTAAATTGAAACAAATTAATTCAGTGCCTGGTTCCTGATGTTCAAAGGTTTATTCAATTGACTTCTTTGATTTTTATAAACAGAAACATCAGCAGTATTTGTTAGTACTTCACAGGGACAACAGAATACTTTTATTATTATGACTCAAGTATACATAATTATTCATTTGTATATAACAATATATATATTTACATGTCATATATGTTATATATGCAATCATGACATTTAGGGGACAACTGGCAAAATTTAAACAAAGACCGAACATTTTAATAATTTAGTTGTGCTGATGGCAAATTGTCCAAATACAGTAATTTTATTTGGGCTATTAATTAAGTAATTTTCTTCATTCTCAACAGACATATGCTGAAGTATTAAAGAGGTGATAGATTATGATATATACAACTTCTTTCTAAAGGTTCAGGAAAAAATTTGTTGATAAATACAAAGAAGGATAAATATAGAAAAATATTAAAGTTGATAACCCTAAATAAAAGATTTATGGGCATTGCTTTTATTCTTGAAATATAACAATAATTTTTAAAGCATTCAAAATTAAAATTGGAAAAAGTGAAAGCAATTTCTGATTATGGAACTGCAGGGACCAAGTTTCCACCTGAAATAACTGAAAGACTAGTCAAAAGATAAGAAAAAGATTACAAGGCAACATAATTGGCAGAGAATACCAGTGGTACCTATTAACTTGAGTACAAATTACTATGGCAAAAGGAACTTTACAAATGTAATCAAATTATGGATCTTCAGATGAGATTATTCTGGATTCTCCACATGGGTCTGATGTGATCATTAGTATTCTTATAAGAGGGATGTAGGAGAATCAAAGTCAGAAATGGAGATGTGATGAGAGAAGCAAAAGTCTAAGAGGTGGAGAGAGAAAGAGGAAAGTGGTTGAGAAACAGAGTGAAAGAGAGATTTGAAGATGTTATGTTACGGCTTTGAAAATGAAGGAAGGGGTCACAAGCCAAGGAGTGCATGCAATCTGTAAAGTTTAGGAGGCGAAGAAACTTTCCTCTAGAATTTCCAGAATGAATGCAGCTCTGTGATACCTTGTTTTAGGATGTCTGTTCTCCAGAAATATAAGATAAAAATTTGTATTGCTTACAACCACTAAATTTTGTTACAGTAGTAATAATAAACTAATACACATCAATAGCCATTTTAAATTGTCAAAATAACTTAATTAAAAGGCATACATTGCCAGGCTGGATTTAAGAAAAAGCTAAGAGCAGGATACGCTCCCTGCAATAATACAATTGCAATTTAAAACACAAATAAGTTAAAATGATGAAAAATATATAATTTGCTGATACTAAAGGACATAAAGGAGCGCCTATATTAAATATAATAGAAAACAGTTTTCATAAAAAAGAATATTACCAGAAAACAGAGGTCATGTCATTATGATAACAGGATCAGTTCAACCATTACAGCATACTATTTGTAAATGTTTATCAACCTGAAAACAGAGCTTCAAAAGATGGCAAGCAAAAGCAGATGGTAGTGCAAGGGAAAAAATACAAATCTAAAATTTTAATCAGATATTTTAAACCCTTATTGCCAATAATTAACACAAAAATTAGAAAAACTGTAAGTAAAGCTATAGAAAATTTGAATAATACTGTATATTGATATTATCACTGAATTGCCATTAATGAAATATTCCACTTAAGGACTGAAGAAAGTACCCTTTTTTCATATTTACAAGAAACATTTCAAAGATGGACCAGATTTGGTGTTATTAAACAAGCACCTCTAAAGGATCCAGTTGTCCTTAAATGTTTTCAACCTACGATGTGATCAATTTAAACCAATAAACCAACAGTATCTGGACAATTCCCAAATAATTGAAAGGTAAATAATCCACTGCCAGCTAATCCAAGAATCAAAGATGAAAATAAATGGGAAATTAAAAAGTATTTTGAACTGAACAAAAGCGACAATATAACATGCCAAATTCTGTGGGATACGGATAAATCATCACTTAGGAAAATTTATAAGACCACATTTATATAGAAGAAAACAGACAAAGTTCTTAAACCAACTACATAAGTTTCCAAGTTGATAATCTAGAAATAGGAAGTCAAATCAACTGAAAAGTAAAATAGAAAAATAAAAATTGGAATTAATGGCATAGAAAACAGAAAAACAATAGAGAAAACCAATGCAATAAACTTTTTTTCTTATCTACAAATTAGGATGTCCAAAAAATTTAAACAAAAACAAAGAAGCACCAAGGTGATCAGGTATTATCTATCTTATTCACTTATTCATAGCTGTTTTTGGAGTAAGAAGAAGTCGGTAAATATTTGGTAAATAAATTAATAGTTTATTGACTATTTTCTTATAAGAGCATCTTTTTTCATGCATGTGGTTAAACATGAGACACTAAATAGACAGCATTCTCTGTGTGTCTAAGTATATTGTTGTGGAATTATATAGTTTGGGGATAAAATAAAACTTCAGCAGTTTTTGAAATGGTAAAATTTCATTTTGTTAAATTTATCACCAGCTATTGCTTGATGCAATGTAAGATGCGAATGTGGAAATCATGCAGAAAAATACACAGGTCATTCTTAAATATATACTATAGTATTTAAAAGAGTGAACACTCTTTATGTGGTACCATCTATGCAAATTAACTAATCAAGTAGGCAACAAGATCATTCACGGTATTTTTATTTAATGCTTACCTTGCATTTGCTCATTATGGCTATCACATCGATTATAATATATATATATATATATATATATATTTTTTGGTATGGGCTGACACCAGGAATTGAACCCAGGTCTCTGGCATGGCAGGTGAGAACTCGGCCACTGTGCCACCATTGCCCGCATTATGGTATATATTTTTTATTTTTTTATTTTTTTTATTTTTTATTTTTTTATTAACGGAAAGAAAGAAAAAAAGAAAAAAAAATAAAAATAAAAAAAAGAAATTAACACAACATTTAGAAATCATACCGTTCTACATATGCACTCAGTAATTCTTAACATCATCACATTGATGCATGATCATCGTTTCTTAGTACATTTGCATCGGTTTACAGGAGCTAGCAACACAACAGAAAAAGATATAAAATGTTAATATAGAGAAAAGAAATAAAAGTAGTAATGATAGTAAAAAACAACAACAAAAAAACCCTATAGCTCAGATGCAGCTTCATTCAGTGTTTTAACATGATTACTTTACAATTAGGTATTATTGTGCTGTCCATTTTTGAGTTTTTGTATCTAGTCCTGTTGCACAGTCTGTATGCCTTCCGCTCCAATTACCCATTATCTTACCCTGTTTCTAACTCCTGCTGGACTCTGTTACCAATGACATATTTCAAGTTTATTTTCGAATGTCCGTTCACATCAGTGGGACCATACAGTATTTGTCCTTTAGTTTTTGGCTGGACTCACTCAGCATAATATTCTCTAGGTTCATCCATGTTATTACATGCCTCGTAAGTTTATCTTGTCTTAAAGCTGCATAATATTCCATCGTACGTATATACCACAGTTTATTTAGCCATTCTTCTGTTGATGGACATTTTGGCTGTTTCCATCTCTTTGCAATTGTAAATAACGCTGCTATAAACATTGGTGTGCAAATGTCCGTTTGTGTCTTTGCCCTTAAGTCCTTTGAGTAGATACCTAGCAATGGTATTGCTGGGTCGTATGGCAATTCTATATTCAGCTTTTTGAGGAACCGCCAAACTGCCTTCCACAGTGGTTGCACCATTTGACATTCCCACCAACAGTGGATAAGTGTGCCTCTTTCTCCGCATCCTCTCCAGCACTTGTCATTTACTGTTTTGTTGATAATGGCCATTCTGGTGGGTGTGAGATGATATCTCATTGTGGTTTTGATTTGCATTTCTCTAATGGCCAGGGACATTGAGCATTTCTTCATGTGCCTCTTGGCCATCCGTATTTCCTCTTCTGGTAGGTGTCTGTTCAAGTCTTTTTCCCATTTTGTAATTGGGTTGGCTGTCTTTTTGTTGTTGAGTTGAACAATCTCTTTATATATTCTGGATACTAGACCTTTATCTGATATGTCATTTCCAAATATTATCTCCCATTGTGTAGGCTGTCTTTCTACTTTCTTGATGAAGTTCTTTGATGCACAAAAGTGTTTAATTTTGAGGAGCTCCCATTTATTTATTTCTTTCTTCAGTGCTCTTGCTTTAGGTTTAAGGTCCATAAAACCACCTCCAGTTGTAAGATTCATAAGATATCTCCCTACATTTTCGTCTAACTGTTTTATGGTCTTAGACCTAATGTTTAGATCTTTGATCCATTTTGAGTTAACTTTTGTATAAGGTGTGAGATGCGGGTCTTCTTTCATTCTTTTACATATGGATATCCAGTTCTCTAGGCACCATTTATTGAAGAGACTGTTCTGTCCCAGGTGAGTTGGCTTGACTGCCTTATCAAAGATCAAATGTCCATAGATGAGAGGGTCTATATTATGGTATATTTTTTAAAATGTTTTTTCTTATATAGGACATACACATATGCATGCATAAGCACACTCACAAACTCATAGCATACATTAGAAAATATTGTATTTAAAATTAAGTAACACCTTTAAATTGAAATCTTATTCCATTTATTCTTATTTTCAAAATGTGCATTTCTTAATCATTTGTGCATATTTTATTTCTGAGGAAATTTTATTTAAAATATTCAGTTTCCCTATCCATCATTAATAATTTATGGATATTTTTCCAAATCTTTAAATCTCCACCATATTTGGTATTTTAGAACAAAATTTAATGCACACTTATTCAAATAAATAAATATGAAAAATTAGAATTTTCTTAAATGTTACCTAAACCATCTAGAATATAAATTATTGTCAATACATAAAATTTGTCTTTAGTCACTCTAAAATAAAACAATCTGCTATTATTTTTCCCTACTCACTCCTACATTATGTCTCCTTTTGTGAAAGTGCTTAAATCGATAGCATAAAAGGAATACAGTGCACATCAGGAAATAACTTAACACTTTACAGTTTTGTTAATTATTGCACACCTTATTTAACCATAACACAATCGCGCACCATTCTGATAATTCTAAAAGTACTTGAATAATGAAAACATCTTCCCTTGAGCATTATGTTTAACCACTAGGTGGTAGTAGATACTTTCATCTTTACTGATACAGGACTCAGCAATTTAGAGTATAATTTCAATTTATTCACTTAAATAGTGATGAATGAAAAAAATCACATTAATTGCATTTTTGTCTTATTCTTGATTCTTAGTATTCAATAAGACATATTAAGCATTTAACTTACTGTTTCCTGGATGAGTGTGAAAGAGGTATGCATTAAATATATTTATAATGATTCTTGTTCAGATTTATTATTAATAAAAGAAGAGCTGTCACTGAAGTTTATTTCTAGAGAAACCTCTAGACAATTTTTATTGCCACAGATTGAAATAACATCTGCTTGCTGCAAGGGGTTTATTTGATATTTAGTTATACTTTACATTCTACCTTACCACAACCCCCAAATAATTGCCTTCTATAGATGCTGTATTTGAAGTGGAGTTTTCAACATTTCAGTACTCTAAAGAGAGCAAAAAATACAGTGTGTAATAGAATTTATTTTTCAAATAAAAACAAAGAGTTTCACAAGGGATATCTGTGAGTTATTAATTCTTTCTGTGATTCTTCTTTTTTCTCCAAATAGTGCTTACACTGGTTGGAAAGAAGTCAAGAAAAATCTGATAGCATGTTATTTTCAATACCTACCAACAGAAACATTATGCAATCTCTTTGGAAATAGACTCTATTGCTATGGATGCATTTTTTTTTTGCAATAAACTGTTTTAACATGATGTATCAGCAAATTATTAGGTACTAAGGTTTCTCAAATTCTATCTGTGTGAATGTAAATTGGTATAAAGTATGTGAAGGACAATTAAGCATTTTCAAAACATATATGAGCACTGCAAATAACTTTTGAATGAATTACTGAAGAACTGTGCACAAATTAGCTGCAGTGGTATCTAGTGTAGTATTTATACTCATGAAACATTTGATGCAGTCTAAATATTCAGTAATAAATATTTTTTAAAGATAAAGCATACAAGAAGGAACTAAATAACCATTAAGATATGTTTGAAAAGAATAATTGACTTCAAAGTATCAATGATGTATTTAAAATCAAAGTGCACATAAGAAAATATCAAAATTTCTTCTGCAAAACTATATTCACATGCTTAAACTTATGTGTTTACATATATTCAATCGATGTAGCAGCATGCCTCCACATCTTTCTGTACAGTAAAAAGGAATAAAGGTGAGGACCTAAGCTAAATATTTCTAATAAGTTAGTAGAAAAATTTTAGGTTATCTGAATTAAAAAATTGAAGTTACACTACTTAATATAAAATGGGAAAACCTTTAGTGAAATATAATATTGTTTCAAATATAATTATCTATATATTTAAATAATTTACTATGCAAATATATAAGAAAACTTAAAAATACTATTAAAACTTAAGTTATAGAATAAATTTAATAATATTACTTTTTAAACATCCATCAAATTGGTAATTGTCAATTGGCATGCAAAACTCTTTCACAGACATTAGTTATTTTAATCCAACAAATATTCTTAACCATGAGTTATGATACAAATGTGATATCTAGATTGACATCTTTTAATAAAGCATTGGTCTTCATATTACCCAATATGTTAAAATGCTGATCAAATTTAATCATTCAAAAATTTTAATCATTCATAAAACTTACTTTCTGAGAATCATTAGTTATACAGAGTACTTTAATCAATGGTGTAGTCTGAACATGGAATAAGAAAATACTTATTGCATCTTATTTTCATGGGATCAGTACTGCCCTGACTTTTAAATTATCAAAAAATTAAATATTAAGTAATTCATACAGTGAAATGTGAAGTAGAAATCTGACATTTGTTTTATGATATGCCTTTAACTATGATTTAACTATGATATGCCTTTAACTAGGTAATCTTAATCTAAAGGTTGATTAGTGGATGCATATTAGTCTGTTTTGTCTTCCTTTCGATAATAGCACTAGCAAATGTTTTCCCTTGTGTACAGAACACTGAACACCATGCCATTTCAAGTTGTCTTTTGTAATACAAATATTTCAAATGATACAATTTATCTCCAGAAAACATTGGAGAGGCTGCAAGTAGAGGCGGAATGTTATTTGATCTTGTACAGGGATAGAAGGAAATGAAAGGGTAAGGCAATAGGAAATTATTTATTTTCACTAATATTTGCAGGTTATTTTTTACTTTTTACCAAATCTGGTTTAGGATTACATAGACAGTTACACACAAGCTAATGCTTAGTGAAGAAGAAACCTAAATGTATGGCCAGTTACTTGTGTTTTATTATCAATTAATTTTTTATAACCTATTCAATCCACCTTATATGAATTGCTTATTGGAAAAATGGTGTATCTCACAGTGCCTTTTTATATTTATGCTATTTTCTTAAAACAATTTGCTCATTAATTTCTACTGGTTCTCTGAGTTTCCATTACAAAAATGTTTTATCATTTGATACCATACATCATCATAGCAATAAAATCGTCCATGTTTAATTAAAGAGGATTTAAGCATTTAGTGGTCATTTTATCAAAGATTTTACCTTATCTTGCAAAATTCAAGGTTTCTATTTCTATTTGTTTTTGTTAGAGTAATTACAATATTTCTGCCTCACTTTAAGACATAGTGTGATCATTTTCATCACAAAACATTGTAACCCATGTAAACCATGATTGAATTGACTAGTTATTCTAGGGAACACAGGTTGCAAGTAAACAGAAAATAGGAATTAGTAAGAGTACAATCTTGTATTTTACTCATATTTCATCTTAACTTTTCTCTTTGATTTAACTACTCTCTCCTTATTAAGGATATGACTAAATGAAATATGTGACAAATTTTGAATCAAATTATGGTTCAAGTTCTATTGGATATTTATTTTTTATCCAGGTATCCCTGTTTTAATAAAACTATACTTCCCATATTACAAGCAGCTATGTCATATACAAACTCATCTTTAACATATGTCATTTCTGAGTAATATTTTTACAAAATAAGTAAAAATATCAATTTTTATAATGGATTTTCCATTAGTTTTTTCATATTTATGAGGAATTAGCTCAATATTGTCATTTCACACTGACAATAATGCAATTTTAAAGGACTTTGGACAACAAAATGTCTTCTTTATACATGATTCCCTATCATTTTTTATATCCGCAAATTTCTGGAAACCAAGATTTCTGATATCTCCCAATACAATCCTTTGTTTTAAAGTGGTGGTCTTCAAAATGTGGTCGCCTGACAAGAAGCATCAACATAAACAAGGAAATTTTAAAAGTGCAATTAATCAGGCTCTGCTTCTTATTGATTAATCATAAAACTGCAGCCATAGCTCAACAATCTGTATTTTAACAAACCCTCCCAGCCATTTTTACGTACACTAATATTTGAGAATCACTATTATAAAGGAAGAGTGAGTCTTGCTTAATTAACTAATTGATACAATGTAAACATATGCTTTAAATGATGTTTGTTTTGAGGTTTTCACTTTAAATATCAAAAGATCTGTTAGGTCTATGGGAAATTAATCTGTAGTTTAAACTGTCCAGTATCAGCAATAAATGCAAAATTGTCAATAAAACTCCCTGGGATAATACTGCCCTTCCTCTTTCTGGAGAATTTCAAATACATATTTGAAATTCAATTTCATATTAAGTGAGAAAGTACTTTGACATTTCATAAAAAGCCTTTCTAGAATAGACCAAATAAATATATGCATAAATATTTGCCAATATTTCTATTCCAAAAGACATCATTAAATCAGAATTTAGCCTTCTGATAATGGTGAATTGCCAGACATTATCTTGGCAGGACAGCCTGATATCTGTGCTTCACTCAAGTCTTGGTTGACAGTGTCACAATGTGTCTTCAAGGAGATCACTGACATTCAGAATGAATGTCACCTGTAGCTTCACCAATTCCCTCTCCTAAATATTCTCATTTCTTGTTGTCTAATAGTCCATCTTCTTTCACTGACAGTTTTCTTATAGGTTTCATTCTTTCAAAGCTCCCTCAAGCTGTTACATTTGTGCTTTTCAAAAAATTAGCTTGCCCCTTCAAAGATGTGTTACACATCCAGGGAAGCAAAATGATAATATGTCTTATTTGAATATTAAGAACCTGATTTATTTGAACCCCCCTTTTGATGTATACCCCACACCACAGCTAAATAACTATATAACTTTAAAAAAATTTGTTACAGAATTAACAACCTAATTGTGTACCAAAAAGTGATTTTAAATGACTTCACTGAGCAACATTTAATTATCACCTTTGGTATTTCTATTTGTAAAATTAGACTATTTACAACAGCTTCTACTAAAAAGTACTCTATCCCGTGAACAATTTCCATATAGCTAGAGACAGCTACACTGTCAAATCTACTGAAAGGAATTATCTTTCTCTCTTTTTTCCTCTCTCAGAATAATAGCCAACAAATAACTCAGCAATAAATCATATCACTTTATTTGTTAAGTCAGCTGAACAAGCTGGGTTTCTGTTTTGCAAACCATTTATTTTAGATCAGTTTTACTTTAATCTCCCTCTGTCCTGAATTGTTATGTGTCTAAAGAATCAATAATTTTTCTGTAAGTATCTAGATGAGAGCTCTAAGTCTGTCTATTTACTGAAAATTTAAAGCACAGTTCTCTTATATGAATTTTTTTATATGATGTTCTATCCTGTAAAAACCTAAATGCTTAAAATATATTCTCATCTTCAGTTGCACAGCATGACACGAGTATCTACTTTTTACAAAGTTCAGTGCTAGAAGGACTCTCAAAATAGATTATACAAAATCTTAATTTTGTATGAATTTGAAGGGCATGATCATTGCAATGCCAAACAGAGGTTATACATATATGCGTACCATAAGAAATTAAAATGATAAAGAGCTGAGAAAATTTCATATAAACATAAAAAAAATAAAACACTGCTAGGTTTCTTTCACATCATAATAGATTTTCCTCTGGAAGTTATAACCAGAGCCCATTTTGAAAGTGTTTTAAGGTATCTTACAGCCCATATATCCTTTCTGAAGTTTCTTGATTTCTAGGCTTATATCAAGTAGTACATATAACCAAAAGTGAATAAAGTATAATGGGAAAGTTGTTGAAAATAAATATGTTCTATATTATTCTACTTTACTGATATGGAGAAGGGCACTGATAATTTATGAGCATTATGATTATATCAAGGCTTTTTCTTATTACAGGAAAACTGTTTTCTGGCTTTTTCTGAAGCAGGGCAAATGTGAAAGTTACCTAAGATGTATTTGGAAAAAGAACAGTGATATAAAAGGTGGTTTCTGGGTAAAATGGCTGGGTAGGGGCCTTCAAGACTCAGTTTCCCCCAAGGATAGCTAGTAAACAGTCAGAAAGCATCTGAATCAACTCTTCAGGAGCTCCAGAGACTATAAAAAGACTGTGCACTCTCCAGAGAAGAGTGGAAGAAAGAGACTGATAACGTGCACTGAAGATCTGAGGGTAAAATAATACACAGGTTGGAGGCTGGTCCCATCCCTTACTCTCACAGAATGCTTCCCCAGTATCCAGTCACTGTCTGAAATGAAGAGTCCTCTTTCCCAAGAACAGGAAAAACAAGGGTGGGGGAAAGGGCTGAGCACTGATCATAGCTTCTGATTAGCAAATTCTGAATGCTGAGTTCAGGCTCTGGGGGTAGCTATGGTTTCAACCTGCCCAGGACAAAAAGCAGCCAGCTTTTTCAACCCTTCCCCTAACATGGGTGAAAATGGGGCTGGGAGGGATATAAAGACACAATGCTTAATAGGGTTGTGGGGAACAGTTTGCTGAAGGGGAGCTTTTCCCCAGGAAAAGGGAGGAGCGGCATGGCCCAGCACAATTCTTTGGTTTTGATTAATGAGTTCAGATCTCTGGGTCTACCCTAGACAAAAGTAACTGGAAACCTCTATTTCAACCCTGCTCCCAACAGGAGCAGAGTTGGTTGAGATTTAAAGTCATAGTACCTGAGGAGGGTGGCAGGAAACATTTTGTTGAAAAGCACTATCTGCTGGGCAGTCAAGGAAGCACAGATGCAGGGAGCTGTAAAAGAAAAGTTTGGCATCCTTCCAGGTCTGCTCCCTAGGGCACTAGGGGCTAATCTACACCCTATTCATGGGTCCATGGCCCTGTTATGACAGGGAATGAATGACTTGGAAAGTCTTCTCCAGGGTGAGCTTTCTCTCAGAATTTGCCCTCCAGACAAAAAAAAAGAGAGACAATTAAAGGAGTGTTTAAAACTATAGAGGCAAGTAAAAAATGAATAGTACAGATCAACATTCACTGACAAGGAGCAGGAGAAAGGAAGCTTCTCCTGGGGGTGAAACAATTGCACAAATAATACAGTCTCAAGAATTCCACTGAATATCCAGAGCAAGAATCAGATGATTAAGGAACAAAAATATCTGACCAATTAAACATGACTCATTCTAAAGCTCTATAATAAGTTGAATCAATTGTCAAAGTGGTGCCTCAGCGGTATTACATATAAATACCGAAGTATGGATGGCTGAATTAAGTATTGCCTTCACAGTAATAATACTAAATGTTAATGGATTAAACCCTCCAATCAAAAGACATGGATTGCCATAAAGGATGCATTGCGATATCCAACTATATGTTGTTTTCTAGAGATTCCCCTTTAACCCGAAGAAACAAATATGTTGAGAAAGGATAGGAAAAGATATTCCATGCAATAATATCAACAAAATAAAAAAGAGCTGAGGTAGCATGCTAATATTAGAAAAAAATAGATTTTAAGTCAAAAGCTGTTCTAAAAGATAAAGAAGGACATAATATATTAATTAAAAGAGTAGTCCACCAAGAAGAAATGGGAATTCAAAATTTTTATATACCTAGCCAGAGTGCCCCAAAATGAAGAGGGAAAACCTTGGCTAAATTGAAGGGAGAAATAGACATCTCTATAATAATAATTAGAGGCTTCAATACTCCATTCTCATCAATAGGGTGAACATCTAGACAGAAGAATAAGGAAGCAGAGGACTCGAATAATATGATAAATGAAGTAGACCTAACAACATTTTATGCCCAACAGCAGGATATATATTCTTTTCAAGTGCACATGCATCCTTCTCCCAGGATAGACCACATGTTGCTTCACAAAGCAAGTCTTAATTTTAAATGCAAAAAGACTGAAAACAAACAAAAAAATCTTCTCTGAACGTAATGGAGTAAGGTTAGAAATGAATAATAGTCAGAGAACTGGAAAATTCTCAAATATATGAAAGTTAAATGTTACTCTCTTAAACAATTAGTAGCTCAAAGACAAACTTATAAGGGGAATCAGTAAATGTCTTGACACAAATGAGAACAAGAACCTAACATATCAAAACTTATGGGATACAGTGAAGGTAGTGCTGAGAGGGAAATTTATAGTCTTTAGCACTCACATTAAAAAAGAAAAAAAGCTAAAAGCAGGGACATAACTGCACACGAGGAGAAATTGGAAGGAGAGCAGCAAACTAAATCTGGAGCAATGAGACGAAAAGAAATATCAAAGATTAGAAGACAAATAAATGATGTTAAGAATTAAAAACCCAGAGAGCACTAACAAAACCAAAAATTTGTTCTTTGAGATTGATAAAATTGACAAGCTCTTGGCTAGACTGACAAAGAAAAAGAGAGAGATGCAAATCAGTAAAAACAGAAGGATATGTGAACATGGAAGCAGTGGTTGAAGTGATGTCATGGCTGAAAGGTGACAATGAGCCAAAGAATGAAGACAGCCTCTAAAGTCTAGAAAAGGCAAAAGGTAGATTCTCTCCAGAGCCTCCAGTAGTGGCACAGTTTTGCTAAAACTTTGATTTTAGGAAACTTTCCAATCTGAAAAACAGAGAAAAAGACTGAAAAAGTCCCACTGATATGTAGGACAATATTAATATTTATGACTGCAGAGTCAGTAAAATAGAGAAGAAATGTGGTTTACATAATTACTATTGGTTTAAACAATGAATGAAAGCTTCCCAAATATACTATAAAATATATAATTAAAGATTCAATAAAGTCAGCTAACTTAAAAAATCACTCTCCAACAATTAAAGATCATATTACTAAATACCTTAAAGATAAAGAAACAAATCTAAAGAGCAGATAGAGAAAAGGGATGCATTGCTTAAAGGAACAATAGTTTAAAATATTTATTTTCTCCCATTCTTTAAAAATTTATGTGAGGGTTGAAAATAAATTTATAAAATTTCCTGACAATGTCACTGAAAATGCCACAAGTACATGTGTGGATACAAAAAAAAAAAAACAAACAAAAAATAAACAGAAAAAAACATGTGGAAAGTAAAGTAAAAACGACTAAAATATCCAAAGTCATATGGTAAAATAATAAAGCTGGAAGAATCAGTCTGCAAAATTTTAAGACTAGCTAAAAAGCTGCAGTAATTAATACAATTGTATTGGTGAAGGAATGATTTCAGTGGAATAGAATGGAGAGTCCATAAACAAATCCACACAATTATGACCAATTTATTCTGAGAAAGGTGTACAAACAATTTATTGGAGAGATCGTGGTCTTTTCAATAAATAGTGTTGAAGATGCACATGCACAAAAAATGATACTTAACCTAAACTTCACATCTTTTCCAAAAAGTAACCCATAGTTGATCATTAGACATGAACCCAAATGTATAGACCATAAACAAGGAATCAATTAATTAGACTTTGCTGAAATTAAAAGAAAAAAAATTAAATTCTCTAGAATATTCTGACTAGGAAATAAAAAGTCAAGCTACAGAATGAGAGAAATATATGTAAATCACAAATCTAACAATGGACTTGTATATGAATAATAAAATAACTCAAAGCAACATAAAAAACACATGATAAAAATGGGCAAAGTACATGAACAAACAAGCCATCTGTAAAGTTTTAAAATAAGCACATTAAAAATTTAGGAATATCATCAGCCAATGTGGAAATGAAATTTAAAACTATAATGAGAGAGGATTGTACAGTTTTTAGAATGGTAAAATTAGAAATACAAAAAGTACAGATGTTACAAAGTGCTGATGATAATGGGAAGCACATGGAATTCTCTTATACTGCTGATGAAAATGTAAAATAAAAAAAAATATCTCTGGAACAGTTTCTTATAAAGTGTGAAATACATTTACTATATAACTTATCGATCCCACTCTTGGATGTCCAATATAATGTTGAAAATTTATTTTCACCTAAAGATTGCAGCAGCTATAAACATAACCACCAATAACTGGAAAAAAAATCAAAATACATTTCAACAGGTGTGATGGTTACTTTCATGAAGCAACTGGGCTAGATTATGGTACCAAGGTTTTTAGTCAAGTAAGCCCTAGTCTGATTACTGTGAGGATATTTCATAGAAAAATTTACATCATTAGTTGATTTTATCTATGGCTAGTTGCATCTACAATCAACATGAGTGCAAATTCAGCAATGAAGGAGACTTCTGATTCAATCAGTTGATTTCTGTTTGTTATTTGTATTTACATTTGTTTGCCAGTATATGTATATATGTATGTATGTAGGTAGGTAGGTAGGTAGGCATGAGGTACATAGGTTGGATGCTGTTGCTTCTGGTGAAACAGAATCAGGGTTATCTGGAGATCCCTGATTAACACAGATATTGGTACTAAGAGTGGTTCTTGAGAAAGAGAAGTTTAAGAATGAGATTTCTTAGCTGTTTCTCAGGTTCTGGGGATTGTTTCTCTAATCTGATGGGACTAAAAGGCAATAATGACTGTATATCCGGTGATCAAGAGGACACTGATATTCTGTGGAATGAATTGGCCATAGAATTATGCAAAATATCAACACTGGATTCTCCTACTCAAATGCTTGTCAGAGACGAGACTCAGTATGACAATGTATTTGATACCTTAGCAGAGTTTTGTGAAGTTATAAGATATAATCATGCTGGCCAATTATTCCCAAATACAGTGGATAATCTTCTTTGTTTTTTCTTTAAAAAGGCTGACTTCAGGGCTTCAAATTCCCCATTCACACCCCACAGGAATGATGAAAGTTTATATGTGCCTTAAAAATACTCTTATTTCTTAGGTCACAGACATAAAATTTCTGATAACTAAACTCAGAATCTCATCATGTGTGTACCTTAATTACAATACAATTGAATACCCAAGCTTGTAGATGTCTACTGCTAAAGTGAGGATATTGTTTGGAAGGAATTAGGATCCTGAACCCTGGAAAGGGGGCATACGGGCTAATGAAGACAGTAGGGACTTTGAACCCCTAAATTCTGCTTTGTCTTCTTTGCCAGATAAACCTGTAATGGGCTTTCCTGAAGAAACAGTCATCCCACCTATGTTTGTAGAGATTGCACCTGCTTTGCCTTACAGACATTGCCTTCCCTAAGAAAACAGCCAACACACCTCAGTCTGAAGAGATTAACCCTATTTTACCAGAGGAAATAATGGAATGCATCGAGGTTGTGGACTTGTAGGACACTGTTAATTCTTTTCATAACCCATCCACACCACCCCTCTTTTTTTCTCAAGTATTTCATTAGACTGAAGCACAAAATAGGCCCCAAATGTTTAGGCGCAAAGTGAGACCCATGAGGAAGTCTGTTCTGCTCCAAGGAAACTATATGACTCTTCCAACTTATACAGAGAGCAATCCTGGGAGTATATGTTGGAATGGATAATGAGCATGTAGGATAATGATGGAAGGGACATAAAATATTGAAACTCAGAGGGTTGGAAAAGCTCTAACAGTTTCTGTTTTTTTTTGTTGTTGTTGTTTGGTCAAAGGTTGGATGAAGAGATGGCCTACACTGTGTGAAGTTGAAATGCAAAAGCTGTCCTGGTATGCTATTAAGGGAGATCATTCAAGAGCTTAGAGAAATGAAAATTTTAGAGTAGATTTATTATGTAAGAGCTCCTCACCCACCACCATTGTGGCCAGAGACATACATTCACCATGACAGTGAGGAATAAATTTATCAGAGCACCTCCATCATCCATGAAGAACTCTGTAGTTGCTCTTCTCCATAGATCAGATATTACTGTGAGAACTGCTGCCACTGAACTAAGACCTTTACAAAAATGAGGATGGTTCAAACAGTTTGGTAGGAGCTAAGTGGTGGGACTTAATTGCAAAAACATGGTGGGTATGGCAACCATCATGGAAGGAAGTTTCACAGTAGGGATCAGAAGAGTCTTAAAAAGCAGTGACCTATGTTAGGAATAGTTGATCATCGAGTACTTAGAAGTTAAATTGATAGGAATGCTACTAAATTCTTATTTGATTCATATAAAAAAAGAGTTCTAGGTTAAGGGAACAAATAAAGACTTTAATCACAAAAACAGAATTAGAGCTCCTCACTCAATTCCCAGACTTGAATGATATAGGCCAGGTCCCTTGGAGAAAGACCCTCTTACCCTGTGAAAAATTATACTGTTCATCTTCCTCCTAGCTTTCCCAGGGGACCTAAGAATAGTTGATCCTAGCCTTTTGCTAGGGTGACATTCTTTTGGGAAAAGGAACTGATCAGCTAGTTCATATAGCAGCTCTGAAGTGACATTAATTCCATGAGATACAAATTATCACTCTGGTCCACCAGAGTGCAGGCTTCTGGAGGTCAGGGGATCAGTGGAGTTTTAGATCAGGTCCATCTCACATTGTGTTCTGTGTGTACTCAAACTTATTCTGAGATTATTTTCAGCAACTGGCAGAATCCCCATATAAATTCCTTAACCTATGAAGTAAGACCTAGTACAGTGGAAAAGGCCAAGTGGAAGCCAGAACTGCCTTTACCTAGAAAAATCAAAAATTAAAAGCAATACCGAAATTCCTGGATGGACTGCAGATATCAGTACTACCATTAAGGATTTAAAGTGTGCAGTTGTGGTGATACCCACCAGATTCCTTTTCAACTCTCTTATTTGCCCTGTGCAGAAAAAAGATGTATCTTGGAGAGTGACAGGGGATCATTGTAAAATTAAAATCAAGTCATGACTCCAATTATATGTTGTTTTGATATGGTATCACTGCTTGAACAAATCATGATATTTCCTGATATTTAGTATGTAGCCCTTTACCTGAAAAAGGTTTTTTCTAGATACCTGTTATTAAAGGCCAACATTAAAGATTTGCTTTCAGCTATAATGCCAGCAATATTCCTTCACTCTCCTACCTCAAGGTATATAAACTCTCCAACCTTATGTCATAATCCAGTCCCCACAGAATTTAATTGCCTTTCCCTTCCATAAGACATTACATTGGTCCATTTCATCAATGATTTTATGGTGATAAGAGATAGTAAGCAAGAAATAGCAAGTAATTTATACTTATTGGTAAGGAATTTGTATGTTAGAGTGTAAGAGGTAAATTGAACAAAAATGTAGGAATTGAGTGAAATTTCTAGGGCAATTTTGATATATCCCTTCTAATATGAAAGATAGGCTGCTGTACGAGGTCATTCCTATGTACAAAAAAGAGGTCATAGCCAATGGTTTAGCTGGATGTTAAGACACTTAGAAAGAACATGATTCAAAGATTAGTAACAAAAATATGTCTTGGGGAGTTATGTGGATAGGACTTCCTATATGGATGAAAAACACTAAGATATTTATGTCCTATGTTAATGCTCACCAGAGGCTGATTTCAGCTTTTAATAATCAAGTGGATAGGATGACCAATTCTGTGGATAACTGTCAGCCTCTTTCTCTTCAGACAATCATACTGCCCAGTGAAATCATGAGTCAATTGGCCATGGTAGTAATGATGCAGGTTACATAAGGGCTCAGAGTCATAGACTTTCACTCAACAAAGCCAATCTGCCAACTGTAACTGAGTGTCCAAGCTGCCAGCATCTGAAACAAACACACTGTCCCCAATATGACATCATTGCCTGAGATGATTAGCCTGCTATTGAGTAGCAGGTTGATTACATTAGAACATCTCTTTCATGGGATGGGCAGCATTATGTTCCTATTGGAATAGGCTCTTATTCAGAATATTAATTTTCATTTCCTAGATTCAGAAGATGATAACAACATCCATGGATTTACAGAATGCCTTAAATACCATCAAATCATTTCACACAGTATTGTTTCTGATCAAGGAACCCACTTTACAGCAAATGAAGTGTGGCAAAATGGATCCATGCTCATGGAATTCACTGGTCTTACCATGTTCCCCCTCATCCTGAAAGAATTGGATTGATAAACAGTGGAGCAGCATTTTAAAGACTCAATCACTGTGCCAACAGCATGACAGTACTTTTCAGGGGTGAAACAATTTCCTTTAGGAGGTTATATTATTCTAAATCAGCATCCAACCTGTGTTCTGCTTTTCCCATGGCCAGGAGTCAAGAGTCCAGGAATTAAGAGATGAAAATGCAAGTGATGTGTTTAATGTTATTTCTAGAGATCCACTAGAAAAAAATTTGCTTCCTGTCCTTGTGATCTTATGTGCTCTGCTGGTCTAGAGGTCTTAGTTCCAGAGAGAAGAGCACTCCCATGAGAGGATCCAACAATGATACCATTGAATTAGAAGTTAAGACTGCCATCCTGCCACTTTGGACTCCACATGTCACTGAATCAATGGAAAAAGACATGAGTTACATTGATTGCTGATATGATTAATAATTATTACCAATGGAAAATTGTTCTGCTACTACACAATGGAGGTAAAGGAGAGGATTTATGAAATACAAAAGATCCCTTAGGATGTTTCATAGTATTATTACTTCCTGTGTTTAAATTCAATGGTAAACCACAACCAACCAATCCAGGTAAGACTACTAATTGCCAAGATTGTTTAAGATTCAAGGTTTATTCACCCCACTAATCAAAAATCACAACCAGCTCATGTGCTTGCTGAGGGTAAAAGGATGTGGAATGAGTACTGGAAGAAGGTAGTATAAAAACCAACTGCAACCACCTGACTGATGGCAGAACTGAGGACTATAATCATTAAGAAATAACTTCTTCCTTATTTTCTTATGAGTATGCTTGCATATGTACATAAAGCAAATATCTTTGTTTTCTTCCTGCTTACTTAGCATATAAGTAGAATTAAGTTTATGCCATACTATTTAAGTTGCAAGATATCAAGGATAAGAGTAAATATCACCTAAGAACTTGAATCCTTTTCAGGGAAAATATAGTATATTCTTGGTTGTATGCAAGACATTTGTATTACCTAGTACAGAATTATTACTAGGTTATTTTTATTTGGAAATTAAGTGTGGTTTAGGGAGATGTATATGCATGCAAACTTGAGAAAGGGATGGACTTTGGTGGTTAATTGTATGTTTTGACTTGCCTAGGTTGTGATGTTCAATTGTTTGTCAAAGAAGCACTGGCCTGATTGACACTATAAGGCCATTAAATAGCTAGATTTATGTTAATAATCAATTGATTGCATTTATAGCTGATTGCAACTACAATCAACATTATAGTTTACCCTTAGCAATGAGCGTAGTCTTCTCATCTAATCAACTGAGGGTTTTAAAGGGAGAACTGAGGAGTTCAGAAGTCAGAAAGAATCCCTACTTCATTTTCATCCAACCAGCTCTGCCAAGGAACACAATCGCACCTTCATTGGAATTTCCAGCTTGTGGCCAATCTATAGAATTTAGACATGCCAATCCTCACAGTCATGCAAGCCAATTTCTACAATAAAATCTCCTATTATTATTCTAATGCCATATTTCATATATTTAGGATGTAAATATTTTATGATATAAAAAATGAACTAAACTTCATTTTAATGCAATTTTGAGTAATGTCCATACGCTACACAATTTATTTAAAGTATGCTATTAAGAGTTTCAATTTTAATCACATAGTTGTGCAACCATCACCAAAATCAACTTTAGAATGTTATCATTTCTCAAAAAAAAAAGAAGAAGATAAAAATATAAAAGAAAATCCAAAATATCACATGCCCCTTGCCCCATCATTGTAGACACCTTGTGTTGATGTGGTACAATTATTACTGTTTATCAGAGAATATTAAGATATTGATATTATCATCCTCAGTTTGCAATAGATAGCTTTATTCCCAAATTCTCCTATATTACTAATTCTTTTTAACAGTGTTCTTGTTCATAAGACAACTGTTTTATATTTGTATTGTTAATCACAGTCATCATCCACCAGAAGATTCACTGTGTTATACATTCCCATGTTTTCCCTTCAAGCTTTCCTTCTGGTGACATGCAGGATGGAAAACTACATCATTCAACAACATTCACCAGAATTTAGCACTATTAATTATATACCCAAAAAAAAGTGTTACTGTCATCTCTATCCATTTCCAAATGTTTAAGTTAAATACTCTGCACATACTAAGTATTTGTTCCCCATTCTCTAGCCTCATTCTTCCCAGTGGTAATCTATATTCCACATTTTATATCTATGCATTTAAATATTATAATTCATTAATAGTAGTGAAATAATACAATATTTGTCCTATTGTGTCTGACTTATTTTCCTTAACATAATGTCAACATTCACCCATTTTGTTTTGTGCTTCAGTACTTTATTGCTTGAGAGCGTCATTCCTTCTTACTGCTGAATAATGTTATACCTTATACATATGATATTTTGTTTATCCACACATCTGTTGATGGACACTTGGGTTTTTTCCAACTTTTGGCAACTGTGAATAATGTTGTCATGAATATCAGTGTACAAGGGTCTGTTCATGCCCCTGATTTCAGTACTTTTGGGTATATACTGAGTAGTAGATTTGCCAGATAATAAAACAATTTTATATGTAACTTTCTGAGGAAACACCAGACTGTCTTCCATAATGGCTTTACATTCCCATCTGCAGAGAATAAGTGTCCTATTTTCTCCATATCCTCTCTAGCAGCTGTAGTTTATAGTTTATTTAATAGCAGCCAATCTAGTAAGTATGAAGTAACATCTCATTGTGGTTTTAATTTGTTATGCTTGTTTGCAATGCTTATGTACCACAGAAAACACCTGTTCTTCTAGTCCATTCTTGTGGGTGCAGTTCTATGTGGGGTGGGAACTTTCGATTAGGTTTTTTCTATGGATATGTGATGTACCCAACTCAAGGTCCTCTGTGAAAAGAATAAATGACAGACTTTTACTGGAGAATTCTGTGAAAAGAATAAATGACAGAAAACACAAAGGTAACCCAGAGAAATCAAACCAAGTGAAGGATGTAGAGAGTAAGAAAATGCCCAAGGAGAAGCCAGAAGAACCCACAGGAACTGAGAGACTCATTTTGGAGCCAGCCCAGGAGAGAAGGACCAGCAGACATATGCCAGAGCATGTGACATCTGAGATTCCTCTGTCACATGGGCAGACCATATGCCATCCCATGTGACAGAGGAATCTCAGATGTCATCAGTCTTTCTTCAGTGAAGGTATCCTCTTGTTAATGCTCTAGTTTGGACATTTCTATGGCCTTAGAACAGTAAATCTGTAACCTAATAAATCCCTTTTTTAAAAGCCAAGCCATTTCTGGTATATTGCATTCCAACAGCTTTAGCAAACCTAAATAGATTTCAGTGCCAGAGAATGGGGTGCTGCAAGATGCAAATGCCAAAATTGATGGAATAGCTTTATAAATGGATAAGTTTGAGATGCTTGATAGAAAAGACCTAGAGACTGTTGGTAGAAATATGAACTTTAAATACACTACTGATGAGGTCTAGGCAGAAATGATGAATGTGTCACTGCAGACTGGAAGAGAGCCAACCCTTGTTTTAAAATGGCAAAGAATTTGGAAAAATTGATTACAGGGGTTGGATCAAAGGGAGAATTTTAAAGTGATGAGTTGCCATATTTAGCTGAATATTTCCAAACTAAATGTGGAAATGTAGACTGTCTTCTCCTTGCAGCTTATAGTAAAATGGGAGAGGAAGGGGATAATCTGAGAACTGATCTCTTGGGTAAAAACAAACCAGAAACTGATATTTGGAAAATTCTTAGCTTCAGGAAAATGAATCCCCAGAGAATAGTGCACCATGTGAGGATTTAACCAAACACGAAAACAGTCAACCATGTCAGGATGAGCCAGACTTGGAGATGGATATATCCAAGAGGGATGTGTGGAAAGTCTTATTGTCTGATGGTTTTGAACCCTATATCCTGCATGATAAGCCAACAATTTGTTGCTGTTGTTTTTGTTGGATCTGGATGAACAGAACCACAGACAGTCTGGACTAAAAAGGAAAGAATCAAGGAAACATTAATGCAAAGGCAGAACCATGAAAGTTCAGGCCTAGATCCAAGAAATATCAGGCCCAGGGAGTGCGCCTACCCATGACATATAGAGGAGACTTTGCACTGGAGGCAGAGGGAGGGCTTTCCACTCAGATGTTCAGTAAGTATTTGGGTACCCCAGGCCTCAGAGAGGGTGGAACATTGTCCGAGGGTATTGGGTAGAAACTGCCCACCACCTCTGTTCTGAAGGGGTTGAGTGTGTTCCCTGTAAATTGCAGAGAGTCCAGGTACCATCCGGATGCTTGAGGAAGGTAGGGCTGAGAACAAGGTGGTCTTCTCAATGCTGCCCAATGTTGCAACTCTCACCCCCGTGTTTAGTGAGAGCAGAGCAACTGTGTAAGTCCTTGGAGAGAGTTGGACCACTGGTCTCTCAAGCTCTGAGGATAAAACATCCTTCTATAGAGGACTCAGAGTTAGAAACTTAATGGAATTTGCCCTGCAGGCTTTGAGAATTGCTTTAGGCCTTTGACTCTTGTTTTCCTTCAAATTTCTCCTTATGTAAATGGGAATATTTATCCCATGACTGTCCCTCCTTTTATACTGAAAGCAGATTACTTGTTTTGAGTTTCATAGGTCTGCAGACTCAGGGGAATTTTGCCTTAGGACAGAACATGCCTGTAACTGATTTTGCCAAGGCTTAGTACTGTTTTTGACTTTGTATCTTATTTGTATTGTTATTGAAATAGTTGAAGGCTTTTTGATATTGCGATGGAATGAGTGTATTTTCATAAGGAAAGAACATGTATATTGGTGTTCCAGAGGGTGGAATGTGCTGGTTTGAAACTGCTATGTACCCCAAAAAGCCAGGTTCTTCTAATCCATTCTTGTGGGTGCAAACCTGTTGTTGGGTGGGGACTTTTGATTAGGTTACCCCATAAAGATGTGACCCACCCAATTCAAGGTGAGTCTTCATCCTTTTACCACAGTCCTCTGTGAAGAGAACAAATGACAGAAAATGCAGAGATAGAAAAAAACACTTTATTTATGATATACTGCATTCCAGCAGCTATAATAAACTGAAACATTTGCATTTTCCTAAAAACTATTGAAGCTGAATATATTTTCATGTACTTTTCAGCGACTTGTATTTCCTCTTAAGAAAAAATGTCTATTCCTCCTTACTCATGTATAATTTAGGTAAAATGAAGTCTACGTATTTGATGATTGTTTTCATATGCACATACCAATAATATTAATACCAAAATTATGATATCAAAATTTTCTATAACTCCAAAAGTTCCCTCATACCCATTTGCAGCACATACAGAGACAATAATCTGCTTTTGGTCACTGAATATTAGTTAGCAATATATATATATAGTTTAATAGAAAAGACATCATACAGTATGCACATTTTTTTGCCTAGCTTCTTTCACTCAGCATAATGAATTTGAGATTCAACTGTTTTGTGTGTTAGTTGTTTTTTTCTATTTGCATTTAGTAGTATTCTATTGTATGGATATATAGCATTTTCTATGTACATTTCCCTGTTAGATATTTACTTTATTCTATTTACATTCAATTTATTTAAATCTGATATTTAAATAAAGTTGCTATGAACATTTAGTTACAGAACTTTGTGTGTACCTATTCTTTCCTTTCTTTGGAGTAAAACCTAGGAGAAAACTGACTAAACCCTATGACTTGTGCATAGTTAGTATTTTTTTTTTTGCTGTTTTTATTTTTAACTGCCAAACTATTTTTCAAAGGGGTATAATATTTTACATTTCCAAAAACAGTATACAAGAGTTCCAGCTATTCCACATCCTCAACAACATTTGATATGTACGATCATATTGAAAATATGTTTACGTTTCTATTCATTTAGGGCTGTTTGGGTAAAGAATCCTGAGTCTTGGGATCTGAGTTGAATGACAAGCCTTGGAAATTAAATGATGACTGATATATAATGAGATAACTTCAGAGAGATTTAACTTTCTAGAAGTATGGGTTCACACTTTAAAGAACTATGAAATCTGAAGACATTTATTCACATTTCAAAGAGTAAGAATTGAAGGACATTCTGCTTCTCTTCACAGAGATAATTTGTTCACATAATAGAGAATGGTGTTTTTCCCTCTCACAAGAAGGGGAGTGAGAAAACATGCAGAAGCTGAAGGTCAATAATTAGTACTTCCTATCTTCTGATGTGATCCCTGAGGATGCTGTCATGTCCATCTTGCCACCTAAAGGGGAAATAATTGGGGCAATTAAGTTGCTGATCCATAATTCTTGCATTTATTTGCATGATAATATGAATAAATATGACAATTTAAAATGCAACAAGTATAATCATTACTTTTTTAATTTTTGCCTTTTAATGGGATGTGTGATTTCTTTGTGCTTTTAATTTATATTTCAGTGAAGGCTAATCTGTGGGAAACTTTCATAAGCTAATTGGATATTTGTAAATCTTTTTGATATTCAAATCTTTTGCTAACTTTTCAACGGTTTGCTTTTCTTATTATTGAGCTTAAGCTTTCTTTATGTATCCTGGAATGAAAAAACTAAATATATATATATATATATATTTCCTGAGTAATTTTCATCAGGATAAAAACTATTGAGTTTAAGTCTATTATTATTAAGTTTAAGTCTTCTTTATGTATCATGTAATGAAATGTATATATAAATATATATTTCCTGAGTAATTTTTATCATTCTGTGTCTTGCCATAATATTGTTGTAACATTATCTTTTAAAAAGCTAATTCTATTATTTTCTAATTGGTGAGGTCCAGTTTATCTTTTTTCTCTCATAGTGTGTGATGTTCATATCTCAGGAAACCTTTATATACCTCATTTCACAAAATCGTAAAATTTGTATTCCATTCTATGTAATGTGTAGCATTTCTCTGGCTTCTTGCAAGATTTTTTCATTATCATTGTTTTTCATAAATTTCAATTTGTTGTTTATAGTTATTTAAAAATTTCATCTTGCTTGAAGGAAAGAGAGGCTCTCACAGCCCTGAGCCAATAATCCACTATATCTAGATATCCAGTATGCCTTGGTATAAAGTAGCTTCCTGTAAGCTATGTGTGGTTACCAAGGAAATTTTGTTAAAATGAAAATGGTGCCTGTAAGTTAATTGTCACTTTCAGGATGACATCATTTCCCTGCCTTCACTTCTTTTGCTAGATGTCATGGCTCTAGAGAAGTTCATGTCTCTCCATGAAGTCTTGGATACCTGGAAGCCTCTTGTGCTCAGTAGAGTAAACAGCAAAGAAAATCCATACAATGTACAGACATGGCATCAGTATCATACATGATGGAGCCACTGTATAGATGCTGATTTCATTCCTTCACCAGGACATCCCTGATCAAGGAGGAGACCCAAGGTTGGGCACAATTGGCCAAACTTCATAGAGCCATCTTTAATAGTAGCTGGCGTGGTAAAAAATTGGCCCTATCGGGTGGGCCACAGTGACTCAGCAGGCAAGAATGCTCGCCTGCCATGCCAGAGGACCAGGGTTCTATTCCTGGTGCCTGCCCATGTAAAAAAAAAAAAAAAAAAATTGGCCCTATCTGCATATTTTACAGAACCTTGGATCACTTCCAATGACTCTCTGGAAAGGCCAATGACAACAATAAAAGTTTCACCCTTGAAACAAGGATTTCATTCTTGGAATAAGGAACTTTGGGAATAATTTACATCACAAATACCAACAACATGAGTATATGTCACACATGTCTCTTCACATACTAAAGCCACAATACAATGCCTCATCAAGATATTTCTCATCTCTTCTGTAGACATCATCAGTCATAAGCTAAGCACTTATTTCACTTCACCAACTATGCTTTTTTTTCCAAGAACAAGGAATTCAATAGAAGTGTTATCTCCTTTCCATCCTTTGATGCAGACCTCAACCATAGTATCTTACTTCAACAAGTTCAAATATAATTAAATGAAACATGACACATTTCAGTCTTCAACATTGGGGTGTACTGGAATAAAAATTGGTACTAGTTTCCTTTTGCTACCATAATAAATTATCGCAAATCATGTGGTTTAAAACAACAAAAACTATCATTTGACAGTTCTGGGGGTTATAAGACTGAATTCAAGGTCAGCAAGGACACACCTCTCTAAAACCTGCAGGGGATAATCCCTCCTTGTATCTTCCTAGTTTCTGTGGGTTTTTCAGTAAACTTGGTGCTCCTTGGCTTGCAGTTGTAGCACTTTAGTCTTTGCCTTCATCATCATATGATCATCTTCTCCGAGTTTGTCCATGTATCCAAATTTCCCACTTTTAAAAAGATACCAGTCATAATGAAAGAGGTCTTTTTCTAACTCAGACATCCTTATATTAACCTCACTAACTCCATCTAAAATGACTCTATTTCCAAATAAGTTTGCTTTCTAAGTCATTGGAGGTTAGAATTTCACCTGTCTTTTGAGAGGATACAATTCAACCCATCACAGAGTCTGAATGCATTTTTGATTTTCACATCCCACAATGTCCCCATTCCTTTTTTCTCCAAATTTGTGTAAGGAAAAGGGGACCCTTTCTCCCAACATTGGTGCTGGGTCTAATTTCAAACCATTTAATACTCATCCTGAATGTATGAGAACCCCCATCCCTTAACCACAATAGAAGCCAAGCAAGTAATCACTTTATGTTTTCTCAACTATATTTGGACTTGTTTGGGAGCCTTCCATGACCTCCTTACAAAGCCTCATTATGTGAGTAATAAACCTTTGCATGCCCTTGTGGTACATGTGTGACATCATTAGCTTTAACATTTGAACTAAATTTTTAGTTGCGGAAATCAATTTAGTCTCCAATGGATGACCATAGCATGTCTCTTTCTCCTGTTTTCCTGTATTATCACAAGACCTCTTCCTGGCCTAGCATTCTTTCATTTATACCCATGCCCTTACACCAATGCCTGAAGTATGAACTTATACATTTTATATGACTATTATATATTTACCTAGAGCTTCTTGTACACAGAGACAACAGGATTTTACCCAAAATGTAAAGTAAAGACAAAGCATATCTTTCAATATACAGCTCTTAATAAAAAAAGCTATGTGTGTTTCCTGGCATATAACATTTTGCTGCAACCTGTTAATCAAACTCATCCAATCCTGTTGCTAGAAATATTTGTCATTTTACTATAAATATAAGGATTTATTTTATTTATTCCTACTTTTGTGCCATGTTATTAAATTATATCATGAAAATAAATCATATAATGGAGCTTATTAAAGAGCATACATAAAACTTTCCATTAAAAATTAAACAGCAAAATGGCTTGAGATTTTTTGAATATAGAATAACCTAAAATTATACAGCAATTGGGTTACACTCATTATTAAGGTAAAAATGTGTTGCAGAGTAGTCCAGTTACTTTTTTTTCTTTAGGAAGTGAAAATTATATAGGTCAAGCAATTAAGCAAAATCTCCACAGCAGGATATACAAATTTGAAATCTTTCAAAGGGGAATGTTTTTATTCCTTATAATCAGGCAATTAATTCTACTGGCATTTGCAGGGTATATGTGGTGAGAGAAAAAGAGATAACAGAAAGTTGTAAAATCAAATATTTCAATTTTACTTTAAAGGTCACTGAATTATCTGACCCATCTCAGAAGTAGTTACTGTGAAAAGAAGTCAGGAAACAAATGAGCCAAGTAACTCAAATTGTGAAGTTTGCTACTTAATTAGAACATAAATTATTTTCTTGTTAAGTTGCAGTATTGTGTTTTGAATAAATGATTCTGAACTCTTTGTAACTGCTTTGCACTGCAGCTTATTTACTCCCTATGGTTTTATTTCATAAATATGTGCATTATAATAATTATTTCCTTTCTTTTTTTGATATTAAATATAAAGTTTAAAATAAAGGTTTTATTTTTAGCTTATATGAAGGAAAATATTTTCAAAGAGTTCAATAAGCAGTTATAGGCTTAGCTGTCATGGTCTTGGAGCAGAAGGAATATATCTGCTGAAAAAAGTAATTTATATTTGATAAAATTCACTTATTAACTCTATGTAGTAAATCCAGATATTTTTTCCCTATTGACTGATGATTGATATCTTCGCAAAAACAATAAATCATTGAATTCTTCCACAAATAATGATTTTAGACATATAAAAATAATTCAAGAAAAAATATATAGAGGTTTAAAATATCATATTTAAGAAATACATGTGAAAAAGTGTTTTCTATAAGTAAGAGCACATATTTTTTAAAGCCCCAGTGGGACACATGTACCTATCAGGCTGTAAAGAAATTTTGAACAAATTCTCACTGGAAAAAAATATATTAATCCCAGCTAAATAAAACTTAATACTCAAGAATGCTTGCCTACCATGCCAGAGGACCCGGGTTTGATTCCCGGTGCTTGCCCATGTAAAAAAAAAACAAAACTTAATATTAAAAATGAGTTGTTAATGATATACAAAACACACCTCCAATAATCATACTCAGTTCGCATGATAATTGCAAATTATTTTATTTTAAAAATGTAGAGACCATATCAATGATTCTCTACTGTGGCAGACTGCCGTTTATCTCCCAAAGTAGGTTCTATACTTATATATGTTACTGGAAGTTTGGGATGGATCTCTGGCCAGAGGCTGAAGACTATATTTCTTAGCTAAAAAAAGGCTACTGGGATTTTGATAGGTATTGTATGAATCTATAGATCACTTTGGGCTGTATTGACAGATTAGCAATATATGAAATACACTCACAAATAAAATTTTTAATAAATAAGTTTTATTTTAAAAGTCTGAAAAGTAAAATAAAAGATAGTGGTAAATATTTAAAAGAACATGAACATATATACAACCAAAGAAAAAATCAAATGCTAAATTTTACTAGCTATCAAAACAATGCAAACTAAACACTAGGTAAGTGCCTATCTGAGCTGCAAATAGCTTCCTAGTTCACTCACAGAGCCATTAGATGGGAAATATGCTGGTTTGAAGTTGTTATGTACCCAAGAAAGAGCCATGTACTTTTAACCCACTCCTGTGGGTGCAGATTTATTGTAGGTAGAAAGTTTTGATTAGATTATTTCAAGTGAGATGTGACCTGGCCCATTCACTGTAGTCCTTTGAGAGGATAGCAGACACAAAAAGCCCAGAGGCTCGGAGAGAAATACTCAGAGAAATTTGGAGAAAGAGAAGTTCTAGAGATCCTGAAAGGACACATAGAAACTGAGAAAGGAAACCAGTAGAATCAGAAGCTGAAAGCAATGAAATTCAGGAGTGAAGGACAAGCAGATGCCAACCATGTGCCTTGCTAACTGACAGGAATTCCAGATGAAAGCAGTCTGTCTTCAGAGATGGTATCTTCCTATTATTACCTTAATTGGGACATTTCCGTGCCCCTAGAACTGTAAATTTGCAAACTAACAAATCCCCATTCTTAAAGCCAACCCATTTCTGGTATGTGGCATTCTGGTAGCTTTAGCAAACTGAAAAAGGAAGGATTAATTGAGCCTTCAAAGGTAGTGAAAGGACACCCAACGTGCTTCGCTTAATTTTATGCTTCCAACTGACTAACTCACTCTTTAATATAATAGAAATACATCATGACCTCTAAGCTTTTTATTTTAGTTTTATGAAGATTTCATTTTTCTGTACCTAATTTTTTTCTGATGAATGGTGTTTATGTTGTTCTTAAAATGTGCTAGTAACTATATTGAGTATGTAAAGAGGTCAATTTATGTGGAGTTGTTTTACATGGAAATTATTTTAGCTTTTATTTATTTCCATTTCCTTCAATAAAAACTTGAAATGTATTTTTTAAATTATCCACTTTATTCATTCAAGAAGATTTTGGCAGTCCTAATGCTATTATTAAACCTTATGATATGGAATAATTAACACCTCCAATTTTAAAAGAAAATGGACAGAAACAAATAATAAATAGACAAACAAAATAAAACAGGAGAACATTTGAAGAAAAGCAGCTGATAGAGTAGATCATGTCTTTAATCATTTTGTTTAAATAGGAGGAAATATAAAGTACTAGGAATAAAAGGAGGATAAAAGGTAAAAGGAGGAGAATTAAAGGAGAAGAAAAAGTGGGCAGAAGCTAACACAGTAGGAAATGTGAAAGTGGGTTAGAGAAGAGATGTAGAAAAGGAATGAGAAGCAGCATCGAGGACTATGCTTTGCCTAAACAGTATTACTTTGTGGTTCATAAAATTGCAATGTGTAAAAAATATGAGGAAAAAAGAACAAAAAAAGGTGGCGGTTCCTCAAGTTTTACATAACAATAGTGGCAGAAACTCCACAAGAGTGATGATTTATAAAGAGATTTTGAATGTTTTATTGAAATTCTGGGTAAGAGTTTGTTTTATATGCCAGAAAAATAAATAAGCAAACATATACTGAATGAAAAAATTTCATGGCCATAAGTGGCCTACCATAACAAAAATATTTTATCTGAATAGTCAGTCTCATTAAATTCCATAACCATATTAGATAATGTTCTATCTTGTTATAAAGATCATTCCTTAGAAATAAACCATGACCTTCATTTTGTTTTAGATTTCTGACTTTTACGATTCTAAAAATTGAAGGTCATGGAATTATCATAGTAGCTAAATTCTCATTTCTCTCAGTTCTTATTTATGTGTGTTTTTTTGTTTTGCTCTGTTTTATTCTGTTTTAAGACTAACAGGAGATGGCTGGCAGTCTTAAGCAATTGTTGAAAATGTGCCATAATTGAATCTACCATACACAAATCTCAAAATTTACAGCATGTGCATACTGCTGTTTTATTATTTTATAATTAATATTTAATTTGTAAGAGTCATTGAAAAGAATTGAGATATTACAAAGATAAAATGATGTATTTCCATAGATTGAAAAATGAATTAAAATATACAGAAAACCATGATAAATAAACATATTAAGAAGCCACCAATTATAGGTGTAATATAGGCAACCTAGGGAATATAAGAAATATCAAGGTCTTTCTAAATGATGTTCAATTATATTCAATTAACTTTAATCAGTAAAATCTAAGTAAACCATAACTATTGAGTCTATTTAATAATGAGTAATGCATGCATACCCAAACACATAGGAAGTTACATTTATGAGCTTATTAGATTTGCTTGTAAGTACAGAAATTATGAATGTGAATTATAAGAGTTATTTAAGTTAAGGGTTCTTATGTGATTTAGGGCCTGACAAGTCCAAATTCTGTAGGACAGTTTGAATTACGAAGGGCAGGAAAATTCTTTTAAAAATTGATATCACAGTTTTAATCTGAAATTCATAGGGTTTGCCAACAGGCTTGAAAGTCAGAGAAAGTAGAAAGATCAGCTCTGAGGCAGAAGTTTTTCTTATTTCTGGCATCTTTGTTCCTTTGCCTTTAAGGTCATCAACTGATTGGATCAGGCACAGCCGCATTATCAAGAGTAATTTCCTTTACTTAAAATAAAATGTTGTAGAGGCTAATCCCATGTATAAAATATACCCATACAATATATGAGCAAGGGTTTGACCAAACAATTAGATACCATAACCAAGCCAAGTTAAAATATAAGATGGACTATCACAGTTCACCTCTTGTAGACTTGACACTACTGTACATTTTCTTAAACCAAACTTAATCTCAAAATAAAGGCAATAGCAAAGTCATACTCTCACCTAGCATGATACAACTGCCTTACAGTCAACTGAAAATAACCCTTTCCCTAGAAGAGGATACAAGCCCTTGATTGATGTCTACTTTTCTCCTTCATATCATATACATTAAATACTATGATGTAAAGTTAATCCAACTTAGTTATAAGAGAATAATTGAACACATGCAACCCTACCATAACAAAATAAGATATAAATGTTCATATTTTTCAGTTCTCATTTATGAAATTGATCATGTGGCCATAGCTGATATTGATAACTGTCTTCTACCACTACCCTTCTCTTACTGCCTCTGCCCAAAGCAAGTACCTCAGCTACTCATGGTTCTTTTCCTGATTGGATGCTCCCAACCATCATTCCTGAAGTGCCTGGGCAATTAGTAGTCCAGCCTGGATTGGGGTGTTGCAGTATTCCACCCTAAGCGAAGTCATGTATTCCAGATGAATTATTTCTTATTTCCACCGTGAAGTAGTAGCCCCATTTTCCCTTTGTAATCAGTTCAGTCATCCTAGATAGTAGAATAATTCCCTTGTTTGCCTGTTCATTCAGAGGTATGCAGATACCTAAGTGACAGTCTTAATTTACAGTTTAAAGGAATCATTATTGTTGTCTTATTATTGAAAAATCTCTCCCATTGGAACTAAAATATCTTAAAAAACAGAACAAAATTATAAGAACAGAAAGCAAAACTATTTCTAATTAAAAATGAATAATGCTACTCCTATTTCTATCATCTCATTCTGGGACTCATGAATCTTGGCAATGTGATAAATGGCACCATGAGTTGGGCACCGATTTAAAGCATATATAGCCTTTTGGAAAACATTTCCCACTCATGCAATGTATTGTCCATGTAGCTGTTATAATAATTAAGTCTCCAATAGGTCATTCCACTGTCCTGTCATTTCAGTTTCTTCTTCAAGATTCTGGGCACATAGTCAAACCAGTGAATTCTGTGAGTGTTTTAGTTTCTTTATTGTTAAAGCACATATCATGCAGTGGGTTGTATTAAACAATGAATAGTCATCGGCTCATGCTTTTGAGGCTAGAAGAAGTGCAAATCAAGGCATTATGAAAGCAGTGCTTTCTTCCAAAACACTGGCATTTTGGGGCTGGCTGCCGGTGATCCTTGATTCTAGGCTCCTCTGTCAAATGACAATGTACATCATGGCCCCTCCTGGCTTCTCTCTTCTCTTCTGAGTTCCACTGACTTTCTGCTTCTGGCTGTTCCCTCAATGTTTCTCTCTCTGTGACCTTCCTTATTAGGCATTCACAAATAGGATTGAGTCCTGACTGAGACCCATCCTAGGCCACATCTTATCTGAAGTAACCACATGAAAAGATCCTATGTGCAAAGTTTCACACCCACAGGAATGGATAAAGTTTAAGAATATGTTTTGTTTAGGGCACATGGCTTCAAACCAACATAATGGTCATGAACCTATACTACATTTCATGTGCTATGAAGTGATTTACTTGATAAGAAGCAATCATGTGGAATACCAAGCAGAATAGAAACATCAGTCAACTTCATCTAGTTGACTTCTGTATTTTATTAAACTATTTTCAGGCTTTCATGGAACAGTCACAAGATAGACCGTATAGAATACACTTAAGCAAACTTCAAGGAATGGAAATCACCCAAAAATATGTTCTAAACAAAAATGGAATTAAATTTTATTTATATAACAGGAAAATATTTGAAAAATCTCCAAATATCTGTAGATCAAGCAATGCATTTTTAAATAACACTCAGAGGAAATTTGAAGACAAATTTTAGATATTCCAAGCTAAATGAACATGAAAATAAAATGTATCAAGATTTGTGTGTTGTAATAGAAGTCCTTAGAAGAAAGCCTGTATAATTATATGTTCCTATTACATAAGATGAAAGATCTTAAATAAATGACCTAACTACCATCAAGTTGAAAAATGAGAGAAAGAAGAGCCATTTGTTTAAGGCAAGCAAAAACAAAGAAATAATATAAATTAGAACAGAAGTCAATATGGTAAGTTGATGTATATACTCTGATAAATATATGGCCTTATCTTAACCCATATTACTGGAAACCTTAGAAAGAGAAAAAACTGGAAGCCAGAATGTAGGGAAGACCACCGGGAGAAGCAGGAAGTCAGTGAACAAAAAGAGCAGACACAAGTAGAGAGAGATTGCTGTTGTTAACCCAAAATCCATTTGTGGCATTTGAAATCATTGAAATCTGCTGGAAAAATAAGATAATCCATAAAATTGCAAACAAACAAACTAACAAAAACAATGAAAAAAGCCAACACAATCAAAGACAATTTCTTTGAAAATATCAATAAAATAAATGAGCCTTTAAACATGCTAACTAGTGGTAAAAAAAGGTGCAAACTACAATCACATAATACAGAAATGGTAATTTTTACTGATCGTATGGAAATTAAAGAAATAAGTGCAATTTTGATGACATCAATGAAAATGTGCAAATTGCTTAAAGAACGCAAACTAACAGAATTCATGTAAAAAGAAATGTATTATCTGAATAACACTTCATCTAACAGTAGTTTGAAATTGTGTGTAGCCCAGAAAATCATGCTTTAAATTTAATCTATTGTTGTGGGTATAGACCTATTGTGGATGGGACCTTTGGATTAGGTTGTTTCAATTGAGATGTCTGACCTCATTCAGGGTAGATTCTGATACTCAGGGTAGATTTTTATAAGAGGATAAAACACTTACGAAAGCTAAGAGATGAAATTCAGAGAAACACTCAGAGAAGTTTAGATAAAAAGCCACAGATGGAAAAACTAGAAGTAGAAGCAATGATACCCTGGAGAGAAGGCTCAACAGGCATCACCGGGTACCTGGCTATCTGACACTGCTGGTAACCGGTCTTTATAGAATGTATCATCCTGTTGATGCCTTAATTTGGACATTTTCACAGCCTTAGAGTTGTAATTTGTAAGCTAATAAATCCCCATTGTAAAAGCCAACCCATTTCTGTTATATTGCATTTTAGCAGTTTTACCAAACCAAAGCATCTAGTAAAAAAGACTCAAGAATTAATAAACCTCCTTTAAAAATAAAAAGCACACAAAGCTCAATCACAGGTGATTTCTTTTATTGTTGAATTTTACCAAAAGAGATTAAAAAAAAAACAGCAGACCAATATCTCTGATGACATGTAAACACAAAAATCCTCAACAAAGATTGTCAGATAAAATTTTTAAAAATACACAAAAAGGATTGCACACTTTGACTAAATGGTATTTATTCTAACATGTAAAATTGTTTCACCATTTGAAAATCAATTAATGTAATCCACCCAATCAAAAAACTAATGAAGAAAACTTATGTATGCAGATGTGGTGGTTTGAAGCTGTCTGTACTCAAGAAAAACATGCTCGTAAATTTAACCTGTTCCTGTGGCTGTAAACACATTGTAAGAAGGATCATTTGATAAGGTTACTTCAGTTAAGATGTGTTCCATTAGTATGGTTCTTAACCCTATTATCTGAGGCCTTTATATGAGAGTGAAATACAGAGAGAGAGAAAGAAAGACACAGAAGCAAGAAAGAGGACTCAACAAACCTGCAAGCAAAGGTAGAACAGCAGACACTACTGTGTCTTGCCATATGACAGAGGAGTCAAGAATTGCCAGCAGCAGGTCTCTGGGAAAGAAACATCGCCTTGAAAATGCTTTGATTTGGTCATTTTTCTAGCATCAAAACCATGAACAAATACATTCCCTTTGTTTAACCCAACCTATTTCATTGATTCTGCTCCACTATTGTCTTTTGGTTGGGAGTATGTCATTGATACTGTAGATATATAACAAGATCCCTGGCTCAACTCTCTAGGTGTCAGTACCTCTTCTAGTTGTCACAATCAAAGATGTATCCAGGCCTTGTCAAGTGTACCCTGAGAGGGAGAAAGACAACTGCTTTTGTTGAGAATCATTGATATAATGTAAAGACATCATTAGAGCATCTCTATGCTCTCATAATCCTACAGTATTGGAAAGAAAATTTTTACATTCTGCAATAGAGAGAAGGCACACACGGCCAGTCATTTCTGCTGGCAAATTGGAAGTCTGCTCATTGTCTAAACAGGATTCCAGTTTTCAGTTTCCAATATCACTAAAAAATAAGTTGCTGAATGGTTTAAGCATCTATTCTCTGTATCTAGATTATCACTTAGTAAATGACCCTGGGAAATCATTCAAATTTGCTGTCCCGCAGTTTCTTCACTGGATAAAGGAGAGCAGTTAGTAGCTATTCTATAATGCTGCTGAAAGATTAAATTGATTAATACTTGTAAAATGCTTAGAATAATGTCAGACAAATAGGATGTGTTCATATGATTTGTAAATAATTGATTTGACCGTGGGGATGGCATTGAAGTAGCTGATCTGTAGTGAAAACCCTACTAATATTATATCTTCAGAACAATTTCATAACTTCACAGAGCCTTGATTTCTTCACGTGTAAAATGTGACCTTGAATGATACTGCAAATGCCACAATGTTATAAAACTCTGAGCCTTTGGTCATGAAACCATAGTTTGCTAACAACCTTTCAGGCAAAAAAAAAAAAAAAAAAAAACCCAGAAAATTTGTTTTGTTATACGCACCAATGTAAAAATGTGTGTGACTGTGTGTGTGTGTGTGTGCCTCGATGCCTTGATTCACCATTTCTTCATAGCATGCAAAATTCTAGCCACATAACAACATGTTTCAGTGAATTTACCACTAAAGCACTTTGTTTCTGTGATTTGCTTTAATTTGCCTTTAGCAACCACTGCTCAGATAGGCCTGGTGCCCACAATAATGTCAGGAATACCAAACTCAAAAATAATGCTACACTGGAATTTTTCTCCAGGTTTTTTGGTAGCTCTTGGCATTAGAAGTATTTCAACTAAGCCATAAGCCGATAAGGGAAATGGAAAAGTAGTAAATCTAGAAAAACAAGATTACGAACAGAGCACAGACTGAACCAAGGAGTGTTACATGGTGATTTTCAAGGTTACAGCAGAAACTCTAAATCCCTGAAATTACATGAGTTGGGTATAATCATAGCTATTCTATTTCCAGGTAAAAAGGGCATTTTTGGAGAGTAACACCTCAGGCCCCAGAGAAGAAAGCTTCTTAGATCACTGGAGATGTGAGGGCTAGTTTGTGGTAACTGACACAAGGGAAATAGCCTGTTGTGGCTCTTTAAAAGTTGCAAATGCATTAATTTGAACTGACTATTTGATTTGCCCTTAAGAGATTGTCATAAGACTCCTAAAACTGCTCCAAGAAATACCACCAGTATATAGCACGTAGCCCTCGGATGAGTGTGGGGTCTTTTCCACATGAGACCACCTAGATGACACGGAACTTCCCAGAGGACAAATAAATCTCAATTTACACACAAACTAGGAGCAGTTATCACTACTATGGGAGCTTTTCAATTAGGAAAATTAGGATGAAATTTCTCTCTGAGTCTAGTTGAATATTCTTCCAACTCTGGAAAACATTTAGGCCAGGCTCAATTGATTGGCCAAGGTTGTTAGGGAAGGTAGAATAATTCTAGACATCGTCTGTGTGGACCAAGACAGAGTCTGTGTGAGTTCTACGTCTAGAATTGATTCATGCCTCAAGCTAAGTGAAAAGTCAGTAGGTCTATACAGAATTTTAAAGAGGAAGCCATTTACTATTCTAAAGTGTATCCAGATGGTTAGAGGGTTCTTTAGCTAGTTGGTCTGGGAACCTGTGGAGCATTTTCAAGGTCACTAGCACAGGTTGCCTCATCATGCTACTTAAGGTCTATTGAGGATAGCCTTAATGGGGGGGGGGGGGGAACAGATTTGGTAAAAGCTTTTATTGGTCAGATTAACCTGAGTGGTTAAAAGAGTGGCATATTTATGATGAAAAGCCAAGACAATGTAGAAATAAGGGGAGGATCCAGGGAGACAATTTTCCATGTGGTTCTCATATTTTGGCACATCTTGCAAGCAGGAGGAGTAGAAACCTGATTTCTAGATTCTCTTTCCAAGGATTATTTTAATAATAAGCGGTCTTGGTAGATAGAGATAGTACGTCCCTCCAAGTTAAAAGTCATTTTTGTTTATTGTCCAGTATAATAAAGATAATAAAGATGTCTCCCTCAGTGCCAAAAGTCAAGCAAGTTTCTTGAAGCACATTTTAAGATTGGGATTCTATAAATTCAGTGTTCCTCTCCTGTAGCACAACCCAGGTTATGTGCAGGTGTCACCTGACCCTTATTTTTTGTCTTGTGAAAATTGGGTATCAGAGAATCAATACAGGAAAATGCTGATTATCTGACAATAGCTAATACCATGAGTTATCACCTGCCCTCAGCCCTGGGCCACTATTCTCATGTCTTCTGCCAGCATCTATAAAACTGTGGCAGACTAACCTTTTAGTTTGCAAGTAGAACATAAACTGAGACCTTTCACAGCTATTGAGATTAAATTAGCATAAGTATACTTTATTCCTTCAGCTATAAATCTACTTGCATAGCATGTGTGTTTTATTTTCATTTTGACATTTGACCCTAGTTTGTTGTTTTCTGACCATTCCATGGTCATGAGATTTTAGCATCCAACAAAACCATAAGCAGTCCTCGTTTTCTACCACCCAGGAACAGAAAAATGAAAGCATGCTTTACACACTTTACTTTTCATGGCTTGATATTTTACATGTTCTAATTATGTCTTCTGCCCATTTCCTTGTCTTGTACTCCCTCTCCCTAATCTGTTAAATTGGTGTTTTCTCTAAAATTTAAACAGTAAATTAATAGGTATTAAATGTAAGTGGTAAAATAAAATAACTTACTTATGAATGCAGTGCAGTTTTTTTAGGATTAAGGAAAAAAATGTTTCATAACAATTCTAGGATTTCACCAACCTGTTATTTAATAAAAATCCATTATTGATTCTATGGCCCTCTATTATTCTTTGTGAGAGGAACAGTTCTTTGGGGGTCATCTTTTTCTTGCTAAGAGGTGAGTTGCTACTTATTTGGTTATTTTTATAGCAACAATGGTGCTGCCGTTTACTCAGTTCATGAAGATGCAGGTTTATATTTTAAAGGTCTCTGTTGATTACTTTAATTCACATATACAGGAAAAAAACCTGTTTGAATTTGAAGCTGAAGATTGTCAAGAGTAGTAATATTACCAGTTAAAAGTATTAACAAGAACTAAAAGAAAATATCCTAGTCAGTTTATTTAGATTTGTATGTATATGATCCCCTGACCCAATTAAATTGAATAACAATTTCACACAAGTAGAAATTTATGCTCTCCTCTTGCATCATACAAAGTATTTATATTCATTTATTCACTAGCTTCAAATAGCAAACTATCTGGGAACAGCAAGATAGCACCTTTTCATAATCCAGATATCTCTATTCAAGAATCTCACATTTTTGACCAAGTGCTTATTGTGTATATTAAGCATATTATTTTATCCAGGCTAATTTTATTCTATAGGCTATGTTGTTACATAAACATTCATGTCAATTGGGCCCTAAACTTCTAATCATCTCAGGGAACCATAAAAAATAAAGTAAAATGTGCATTAAATTGAAGATGATTTTATGCATTCCATCAATTATTTTTAAAAGATGTTATCGTGCTTGTATTCCAACATTCAAAGAAGAGAGAGGGATGACATTTTGAGTTCTTCAGGATCATCTAAGATGCATCAATTTCAAAAGTATTTTATCTCTGACAACGCATAGTATAAAAATATGCAAAGCTCAGAAATAATACCCTTTGATAAATCTTTAAAGAAATTCCTCTCTCACACTCATTGGCATTTTCACAATGTATAGATGCATTCATTAGAAAACTTTCCCCAATAAATCTGATTTAGATTAATGGAAGGAAAAAATCCTAATTCTGTATAGGCATAACTTTGTGACTATAACCACTTTTGATAGAATGGTTTCTTTAAATGTCATGCTAAAAGCAAAAGCAATTTTATCTGTTATATCTAAATACATGCACAAGAGTCCTTTTTTCACCTATTTTTAAAGGACACAATGTTTAGTTGTCTTATATTTAGTCATACAATTAATGTGAAATAAATTCAAGTTTGCCATAAAACCCCACATTTGCTTGTGTTATAATCTATAAAAATGAAGTCCCTTTAATTATGATATTTTTGATAATGGAATATATTTGAACACAGGATACAAAATCATATTACTCAGCACACAATCATTTCTTTTAACTGAGGAACATTTTCAGTTACTAAGAAACTTTTGAAGACTCTTGATTTTACAAAAGAAGAATGAGGTTCTGTAAGGTAATTTGCTTAGTGACCTATAGTTAGTTATGGTAGGTTCATAATGTGTTGGTGATTAGGAGAAGTCATTTTTGTTCATTTCATCCTTGTGCTTATTTATGTAATTCATTTTTGTGCTTATTTATTAAAAAAAAACTTGTTTACTGTTGTATGTAATATATTCTCACCCACCCATGACTGGAGAAGACCATCTGACCTGGTGTAATTTGTGCATTTTCCTCTAGTGTTTATTTTTAAAAGTTAACTAGGTTTTATTCTTAAAATTTAATAATATTCCAATAGATACTAGAAGTTAAAACAACTAAATTATTAATAGTATTTTAAATATACATAAGAGCTAAATCAGTCATTCAAAAAATACGCATACTAATATTTGTAGGTCATTCCACCAGTGAATCCTCTCAGTCATTTAAAACACAAGTTTCTAACGAAAATATTCAATAGCCATACCTGATAGCAAAGCAGTAAGGATAGTTTAGATTATTTTCTTTAATACTTTACCTAACTTGGATTCTTCCATTTGAAAATACAAGAGCAAGAAATTTTAAGCCAAAAATTACATTTTAATGCCCCGGAGCATAATTTGATTATTTCCTTTTATTTAACCAGGACTAATTTTATGAAGTTTATGAAGGTCAGCATTATTTTTAAATAATATATTTTCCTTCATCCATCAGACAAAATTTAAACTCTAGAAAAAAAATGTCATTCAAAGAGTATAGGATATAGAACTAACATTATATGAGAAGTATTAAAAAGGAAGAAAGCAGTACTAAGTTAATTGGAAATTGGTAGGGGAAACTGTTTCCTGTTAATTCTCCCTTGGACCTTTAAGTTTTAAAAAGTAATAAATATTCTGAGAACGTCCAACAGAATTGGAGAAAATAATTCAGCCAAACCTATATATGAAGCTATATTTTTATTACATAGTCATATTTAAACTGCTCTATAACATAACAGTTTATAACTTCTGATTTGTTCATTTATTTCATTTTTAATTATATGTAACATGAAGAGTTTTCACTCCCTTATTGACTAAAGGTAAACCCTTCAAGAGCTGAGCTGAGCTATGTCATAATCCCTGTGGTACCCCAAGCATGCCTTACTTTTGCTCAGTCAACCTAACAGATGCTCTCCTCTCTCTATGAAAATTCATAAACATGCTTAACTTCCTAGAAACTTTATTACAAAATTCTTGCTTTTCTACACAGGTCTGCAAATGTTGCATACATAGTCTAGCTATTAAAGACTTATTTCTATTAATTCCACAAATAAGTCTTTTAAAAGTTCATAGTACTGAAAATAATGATAGCTTATATGAATTTAAAAGAAAGACAGAGAATTTTGATAGCTGTGACCAAAAATTAAAATGTCAAAAATATTTTTGCCTTCTGCCCATTTTTATATGAACTAAAAATCTGGATTCCAGATATGAACTCAGAAAATACATAAAACAAAGTTAAGAGCTGTGAAGGGGGTGTTTTAAAAATAACCTTCATCACAAAAGATTACACCAGGAGTAGTGGATGCCCAAGGGGATTCCTAGAAATTCTTGACTTTCAGATAAATACTTCTGGAGCGTTGTCCGAAGAAAGAGTCTTATTTATCTGGAAACTACAAAATGTAATAATGCGAAGCCTTGAGCAATGTAATTCTGAAGATATAATTTATTTAAATAAAATGGGTGGAAACAAATGAACAAGGTATTCAGAACAAAATACATCTTGTTCCATAACGATATAATATTTTATACTTCCATAATTAGATTAAAAAGATGCAATTATTTTCTTTTCATCGTGGGGAAACTGGGACAAGAATACATCCATAGGCCTTAAACTTGAATAGGTAAAACGTTGTTTTAAATGTTTTATCTGCCCCACTGATATGACAAGAGGCTCAAAATCATCAGTTCTATACAGGCTTCAGAAGTGGTTCAATAAAAAGGATCTCATCAAGAAATGGTTGTGATATATTATTAGAACATCTAATTATTAGCAAATGTTGCAAAATTATTAGCATTGACATAACTATTTTAAAAGTGAAACTAAGAAATAAACTAAGATCTTAGCAAACAGTGAAAATTCTGACCTACTTGCCCAAAATTCCTGTTGAAACATAGTTATAATATCATCAAGATCTACTGAGTAATTTTTACAATATTTTAAATACATTACAAGATTAGTGCCACCATGAGGATTGTCTCTGTTTCCCGGAGGAATATTTCATGGAAAGAAACAGCAGTTGCTGAGATCCATGATCAAGGGCAGCATGGCAACATTCTTATCACCAGGGAAAGGGGAGAGTCCAAACATTTTTTAGACTATTGCACACAGGATCAGAATTAACATCAATACCTAGAAACTTAAAGTGCCATCATGGGCCCTCTAACAAATTTCGGGCTTACAAGGAGACAACTAAGAAACGGAGTCCTGAATAAAGAGCATCTCACAGTGACCCCAGTGACCAGAATTGACATCTTGGTAATTAGAGTAATCAACAATAATAGCTATAATCATTATGAAGGACTGATAAATGGCCAGTGCCCTTGCTTGGGATCATGGTCTTCTAAGGGAAAGTACTGGAAGTTCAAACATAAACAACACTCAGTGAAAGGCATGTACAGAGCCAAATAAAGAAAATGATTAGAAAGTTGACATTAGCCAGCTATTTCACCATATCTTTTGACTTCCAGGCCAATAACTACCACTAATTCCCAGCATGTATTATCTGACAATATGGAGTTTAATAAGGGAAGAAAGCCATCACACCCTGAGTTGGTACCATAGGCCAACATGAGTGGTAACAGTGTTAGAAATGGAAGATAAGCATGGGTCCAACTTTGGGGACTAACTTAACAAGTCCAGTGTAACCACTGCTACCACTGAATGTCCAAATTGCCAGCATCAGAGATCAGATGGTGAGTCTACTACATTATGTTTTGTAGTACTTAGGGTCAGGTGTCAGCTTGGCCGGGTGATGGTGTCTAGTTGGTCTGTTGCTGTGGACTTAAATCATGCAAATTTCATTTACAGCTGATTAGTCTGTTCTTTCTTTTAGGAAGGACAATTAAGGGGAAAAAATCTGTTCTTTTTACCCATGGCATTAGCTGGGTGATATTCCACCCTAGAGATTTTTTGAGTGATGACTGTGGGAATGTGGATAAGGCAGATATCCATAAACACTGACATGTTTTCCATTGAGGTGCAGGAGCTGCAGCCATCTAACTCCAATAGACTAGCAGACTTCTCAGGAAGGTTAAGCAGAAGGATGATTGAGCTGGTTGAAAGGATTATGTACCCAAGAACAGCCACATTTTAATTCACCCTTCAGGTGAAGGGGAACCCCAGTTGCCAGCAGCTTTTCTTCAGAGAAGGTATCTTTCTCTTGTTGCCTTAATTTGAATATTTCCATGGCTTTAGAATTCTAAATTTGTAACCTAATAAATTCCCATTAAAAAGCCAACCAATTTCTCATATATTGCATTCTGGCAGCTTTAGCAAACTGAAAAATTGATAAAAAAGAAAAGAGCCTAAATTTTAGCTCAAGAAAACTTAATACTAGAACTCAGTCTCCCATGACAAAATCAGGTAACAATAAAATGAATTAAATACTAGCCTTTCCTATGCATGAGGATGAGCCTTTTAGCATTTCATAATCTCTCTTTACCTCATATACATCATTTATCCTCAAATAGCTTTGATTACCAAACTAAAACTTTTAGAACTGCGTGTTTGTAAGAATTGAATCACCTCTAATCTTGCCAGCTTATTTATTTTGATAAAGTCCAACAATGCTCAGTTCTCACCACACTTTCAATCCCTTGATGGTTTCTTTATTTGGAATTTTATTATGCTTTGTCTTTATTTCTTCCTTACTTGTTATAGAAACATTTGGATGCCCTACCTTCTCTTCCTTGCAAATACCCTTAGTCCATTTGCCCCTCTTTCACATCATTGTTCTACACAAGTCCTTAACCAAGAATAGACTCACTTCATAGGTTGAACTCCCCAGAAATTAGAGACAGGATCTGGTGTGTATTTTTATTAGGGATATGAGACTAAGAAGTAGGCATATGGAATAGGACGGGAAAGGCAGAGAAAGAAATATAAACAATACAAGGATATGTTTCCTAGGTGGACTCTGCTTAAGGAAAGGCCATATAGATCCCATTTGCAGACCACACTGAATGGAATATAAGGGAATGAAAAGGGGAGAATTTATACAATAGTTTATTACCCAGTTTATAAAAATTCACTATGAAGAATTAATTCCTACAATGGCTGGTTAGATAGGCATAAACCTTCATAGGGAGCAAGGTGCCACATCAAGGTCAACAAAGAAGTCACAGAGCAATAAATAAGTGCTCAATGACACTAAGCAGAAAGGTAGGGGACCTCAGGTAGTGCTGTTCTTGGTATTGGTGAAATACGCAGGTGAAAAACCAGGCAGCTTTCAATCAGTGTGGTATGGAGATAGAGAAGGGGCAAAGAAATGTTAAGATGATGAATGCAAATGATATTCTGATAGACAAATAAACTTGAAACAACTTTGGAAAAGGTGAAGTAGAGAAGAAGCCATCATCCTAGCCCTTCATGAATGCTTCTGCTCAAATTGAAAAGTCATAAAAATGTCAGGTTTTCTATAAAAATGAGCAAGTATCATTCATCAAGTTCCTTGGTGAAGTATCAATAACATTGGCAAGATCAGACATGGCAGAGGCCTTTTGATTTCTGCACCTCCCTATTTGTGGATTCAGAAGTTGTGGTTCCGCCAGTGCATGCACCACACATTGCCCTGTGGGCCAGTCTCAGAGGCTCAGAGGCCAACTATATGCTCCTTCATTCCTCTCAGTGATTTTGGAACCACCCAATCCTTTGTTGCTCAATATATCTGGAAATGGTACCACATGTTCGAAGTTTTAGGAGAAGACATTAATTATTCATTTAAAATAATGGAAGAGTGACTTGTCTAGAAAATACTGTAGAAACAATAAGGCGCCAGAAGCAATCAGGGCCTATTCAAAGCTAGTGATCATGAAATCTAAGTGAGGCTAAGCATCATGATTTTTTGCATTTTCCAGTTCTCACATGTAAACCTGCAAGTTGAGAAGATGCAAAAACGCAGAGGGTGGATTTAAACTGGGTTTTTCCTTTTGATAAAATCAGAATGTTGACGGGAGTTCTGGATTCATGCAAGGCTGTGATATAATGGGCCATGGAATCCCCTGAATAAGATGGAAAATGAGGATACATGGTAAGAATGAAAAAAGTAGCATCAATGCAACTAAATAAAAAAATTGTGAAGGAATTACTATACGGAAGAACTGATAAGGTCAGAGGTTAATTCTTCTGAAATTATATATATATATATATATATATATATATATATAAAATATATATATATGAAAGCTTTAATTTGGAAATAAAAATTTGGTTATTCTATTTCTATTTGTGCATCTTATCATTTTCAGATTAGAATTTTATGGGCGAAGAAGTATAATTATTTTGAAGAGCTTTATTTTAACCAGTAATAATAGTAGTAAGAATTACTGGAGCACATACCACGTGTTGGAACTATTTTAAATGATTTTTAATTAATTACTTTAATATTCAAAATAACCCCATACTGAAGACAATATCATTAATTCTGTTTATAGATGATGAAAAATAAGGACAGAAGAAATATAAAATCACAGAGCAAATAAATTTCAGTGCTTAAATTAGAACCAGGTGGTCCAAATCCAGAACCTACTTGCTCCCTGCCCCATTATATTCTCTTAATCAGAACCTAGATAGATCCTCTGCTATGCAACCACTTTAGTCACCAAAATATTTCAGATATATGGGCACAAATGAAATGAATTGTTGATCATGTATTTAATTCATTATGAAATCATTAACTAAAATGGTCTACATTACTAATTGGATAGTTACTTATAGATTGGAGATCCTGAATACTGTAATAATGATATCAAATATTGTGATCTTATTTTCCTCATATTTATAACTAAATCTGGATAACCATGCAGAATCCTGATAAGATGCTGGGTACCCCTAAAATAAGGTGATCAATCTGAAGCATTCAGCACAATTACCAAAAAATCAGAAGGAGAGTAAAGTTCAAACTAATGTAAAGCTGTAAACATTGGCGCCGTTATTATCAAGTCTGAAATACTCATAGTGTTTATAGTCATTTTAAGGACTAGTAAATTTCATACTTTATTATACAGACTTTAGATAATAAATGCAAACTACATAAAAAGCCCATAAGCTATGTTAAGGAGCATAAAAAATGAAATTAAAAGAGATGTGATACAAATACTTGAATTTTGTGTGGATAGGTGTGTGTGTTTTATCCTGACCTATATTGCATTGACCCCTAATTTTGGCAATGACCAAAAATTAGAAATTAGAATTACTCTACAATTATTTTCCTTTTAAAAATTCTTAATTAGAATTTGTTTCTGAGAACATTTCAAGGCAGTTCTAGGTACAATGCAAAGTAATTAAGGTAATTATTATTACTCTTGCAACTAGCAGATGGAAACATAAAAAAATTAATTGAATTTTTAATAAATATCACTATAGGGAAAAACATTGTTTAAATATCACCATCCCCCTGGTTTGAATCTCAGAATCCAGTGAACTGATCAGTCTTCATAAAGATCGAAAACAGTGCATGGGTTTTATTTTTAATAATCCTTTTATTAAATTCTGCACATGAAGCATGCATGCTATTTCTAAAATACCAGTGATTATTTTGCTACTATTTGAAATTCTGTAAAGAACTCTGAGCATGCAAAAATGATGCAGGGTATATTTTATTTTATTTTCTCAGTTAAATGCTCTGTATATGTAAGTTCCACAAACAATGCATGCTGGAAAAAAAGTCATAAAATATTTCTGCATTGGTTCCAATCCTTTTGGCAGGGTTGCCAATTATGGACAAATAATGTCCATAATTATTTGTATCACCATGTTATCCTATATTCAGAGGGAAAAATCAGGCAGAATGAATGGTGTACGTCATAGCTGATGGAAGTTTTCTGCTGTTCCCGTTCCCACCAATGAAATAAAAAATAAAAGGGCTTGTTAATTTAGTTTCCAGATGTCAACTCACTTTGAAGAGAGACTTGAGATATATTTTCAAGGTTAGGATTACAAATGTTTTAGAATATAAAGGCAAGTGTGAATCTATAATGCAATTGTAAAGCCACTATTGACCAATATGTGGGGCCTATTAACAAGACACAGAAATTAGTTTTCTCTGCTGTCCATGCAATGTCCTCAACCCCACAGCTTTCTGGTTAACATTTGTCCTTCCCAGAATATTCTTATTGACCATGACTGAACCCCATCTATTTTGGTTAAGTATCGCTAGTCAGCATTTTCATTGCAAACTATGGTCATAAAGTTCTTCAAGCGTTATTGACATTTCATTTTGTTTCTTTCTTCAACTCTCAAAATTGTAAGTTTGGTGACATTCAGTTTTTCGCATCTTTTTTCCTAGTACTAGCTCACTGCCTTATGTAAATTCTCCATGAACATTGGCATGGATTGGTTATTTAAAGGATTCTTCTAATTTTTTTTTCAGAGAAGGCTTATTTCCCAGGTTAATTCTCATTAGGTAAATTCATTACATTCATGACCTCTGTTAGATAGTTTTAGGTTATAATCTAATTTCCACTTACTTTGCAAGATGGATTGATGCTTCTACTCTTATATGCCAGTTATTAACAAGTTAGCATTCTTTCAAAATGCAAAATTATTTAAATTAAATATTATTTATATTTTTAGCTACACATTTTTCTCCTTTCCACATCTGAGTGGGTGCTATTAAGTTAGTAAGCATGATTTATACTTTCAAAGTAATACAAAACTCGTGAAAATGAGAAGAACTTGAACAAATTTATGCTAATTAGTTTAAAATGCAGTTCTGCTAATAGATTTTAGCACTTCTGATCATGATGGATTCAGAGATGTATGTACCCCAGAAATACAGGGTCTTAAATTTTATCCATTCCTCTGTGAATTCATTGTAAGTAATAATGTTTGATGAGGTTACTTCAATTAAGATGTGGACCACCTCTGTCAGGATAGGTCAATCCTATTACTGGAGTCCTTAATAAGCAGAATGAAATTCAGACAGAGAAGCCACAGGGGGAGTAGTCAGAAGCCTTAATAGTGCCTCGATTTGGACTTTTTCTCTGGCCTCAAAACTATGAGCTAACAAATTCCCATTGTTTGAACCATCCCTTTGCATTGTATTTTCTTAATAAACCCAAGAAACTAAAACACTGAATTCCTCAGAGATGTGTTCAGCTCAACAGCTCATTCAAAGAACAATAGCTTGTGAGCCATAGTTATAAAGGTCGCTTTGAAAGTTAAACCTGAATTATATGAATAGGCAAACTTTTGTCAGATTTCAGATTGGAGGAAGGATCTTTGAATTTTAATACCATAAGATCTCAGGTTACAGCAATTACTCCAGATTTGAGGGAGGCATTCTTATAAAAAGCTTTATTATAGGCAAAAGATGCAAAACAGCAACAAAAGTAAAACACAGACAGAAATCCAAGTTTTTAAACATCCAAGCTTAGCACCCAGGACATGATCTAAGTCACATAGAATATGTTTTGTTTCCAGATCATGAGCTATCAGGATCCTTGCAATTTATGCTAAGCTGACCAAAAGGAAAACCCAGCCTCACTTAAAGAAGAGACTTTTATACTCCACTGGTGGCATGACCAAGCCCCGTAAGATAAATTAAAAAAAAAAAAAAAAAAAAACCAGATGCGTTTCTGTTTGCTAAAGCTGCTGGAAGGCAACATACCAGAAATGGGCCAATAGGGATTTATTAGTTTACAAATTTACAGTTCTAAGGTCATGAAAATGTCCAAATTGAGGCATCAAGAGTATGATACTTTCTTGGAAGAAAGTCTTCTGGCATCTGGGGTTCTGCTGTCACAGGGCATGGCACATGGTGACATCTGCTGGTCCTTCTCTCCTGGGTACTGGTTTCAATTACTCCCTCCAAATGCCTCTGGGTATTTCTCTTATCCTCATATAGGGCCCCAGTAAAGGGATTAAGACCCACTTTGAATGGGCTAGGTCACATCTCAATTGAACCAAAAGGTCCCAACTACCCTGACAATATGGATTAAAAGAACACAATCTTTGGGGGGGTACATAACAGATTCAAACCAGCGCAAGGAGCAAGCCATCAACTTTAATTTTTACCTACAGAATAATGATTATGGTTCCTGTTGTGTCTTGGACCATAGCACAGCACTGTATTACTTACTAATTAGCGCATTTCATTCAGTTATAATCAAAATTCAGTGTCATGACTTTAAACAATTTGCAGATAAGCACAGGGATACAATACACCAGCTGAGATTAATGCAGTCTATGTAAACCCTAGATTAAGCTTTCTTAACAAATCGCTCACTCTTCTCTCTGTATCTTTTGAAACACTTACAGAATAGAAATAGCAAATACTAATCATTTGTATCATCCAAAATGCAGATTATTACCTTTAAGAAGCATTTAGTTTATTAAATATTATAGCACAACTTTATTCATAATTATGCACGTGTGTAATGACTTACCTCTTTATATGCCTGAAATATGAACTGTATGATATGCAGTTTCAATCTAACAATTAATTGATCATTACCTAATTCAAGTGTTTTCTCTGGTGAATCAGCTTTAATTGGAAGATTTAATTCAAACTCCCAATGTTTTTTATCACTGCTAGAAATATTATAACAGGTTTTGTTAAAAGAAAATCAAATTAATTCTACCAATTACTCTAGAAATATATCAAATTGTGAACATATTAGGGGTTAATTTAAGATCTAGAATAGATGTCCATAACACATTTATTTATTGATTGCTTCTGATTTACATTTAAAAAATGGATGGTAATAAGAATAATAAAATGAAATGTCTGTTTGGCAAATTTTTAATCACATGTATCAGAGTTTAATTACTTTGCAGATGAACTTATAACCTCTCATAATTAATTCAATCATGCAAACTCTTTCTTTCTAAATTCATCCAAAGAAGACATCACAGCAGTTATTATTTTGTATTTGAAGAGGAAATGAAGAGTTTCTTATTTTGTAACAAAGATGATGGAGTGATGTTAAAAAATTGGATAAATTAAAATCATAGCAAGTCTACCTGATTTGTTTTCTACATCAATAGTATTAAATTACAAATGAAAAATAAAGATTTGGAGAAATTCATTTAGATTTAATTTAGTTTTGAATGAACAAAATCAAAGCCTTTCAATATTAGGATTTTTTTTCATGTTTAGATTATGAAATGAATTTTTATGTCACATTGTTTACTAATACAACCATCATGAATGTTTCTTCTACTTATTTTTCTTTTTCAGTCATGCATTTTCTTCAGAAATGTGATTAAAATTCAAGATTTATACCAGGTTAGTACTATAAATTAAACCTACATTGGCTCTCTGTGGAGAAATCAAGAGGGTCACAAAGTGGTAGCATTAATTTGAGATATATTTTTAAGCTGTCATTTTCCAGAATAACGTCTTAACCATTACTAACTTGCTAATTTCATAAGACATGTTTTCCACAAGCAGTGGCTTAAAATGTTATTTTTATACAGACTGTCATTTCTGTACATATTAATTATGTTTATTGATTGGGAGAGGCGAAGATTCACTAGAGAAAGGTAATGCACGTAATTGGGGAGAAAAAGGAAATTAATATTTGCTCTTTTAGGTTTACAGAACAAGCCACCACTGTGTTGTATTTGGTTGTTACAAATTATGTCAATTATTCAGAGGTAGCAATCTCTTTTTTGAGAAGCATGATCTGGCAAAAAGTTTTAAACAATACTCACACATTTACTTAAGTATAATAAATATGATATAGCTATACAGGTGGGTTTTGCAAGTATAGCTTGCAAAGTTGATATATTTTTTTAAAAAATGTATAACTATTAAATTGTATAAAGCTGGAAACATATATGCTATGTTACTCAGATTGTGATTGCTCTACTCTACACATTCCTGGTACCTTTATTGCAGACTTCACACTTTAATCCCTTAGGCTAAAATGGATAAATTCTCTTCACATACAAAAGCTGAATAATACTTAATCACTTTTTCACAGTGGCCCAGCAGACATCACCATGTGCCTTCCGATGAGATTCTAAACAAGCCAGAACCTTACGAGAGCCAAAGGAAGCCAAGAGTGAAACCCAGCCCTGGAGAAACCAAGTGAGGAACCCCCACAGGAAACAGAGTCTGAAAGAAGTAGAGCCCAGGAGCAAGGGACCAGCAGATGCCAGCCAGGTACCTTTCCAGCTGACAAAGGTGTTCCAGACCGTATCAGCATTTCTTGAGTGAAGGTAACCTCTTACCTGTCCAAATTGGTGCCTTAATTTGGACATTTCACAGCGTTACAATTGTAGCTTATAACTTATTAAATTTCCTTTTAAAAACTGTTTTGTTGCTGGTATATTGCATTTCAGCAGACTTAGCAAAGGGAAACAAATTTTAGTACCAGAAGTGGGGTTCTTCTATGGTTTGCAAACACCAAACATGTTGGAACAGCTTTTTAAATGGATAAAGGGAAGATATCTGGAAGAGTTGTGAGGGATTTGATGAAGAAGGCCTATAATGCTTTGAAGAGACTATTCAATAAAAAAGTGGACTCTAAGTGTAATTCTGATGTGCTTCAGACAGAAATGATGAATGTGTCATTGCAAACTAGAAGGAAGACATTCTTTTGGGATGCAAAACAGAATTTGAGAGTGATGAACTTGGATATTTAGCAGAAGTTTTCATACTAAGTATGAAATATTCAGTCTGGCCCCTCCCTGCAGCTTGTAGTAAAATATGAGAGGAAGGAAATGTTGAGAACTGAACTCTGGGGCACAAAGAAAACAGAAATTGGTAGTCTGAAAAATTCTGGGCTTCCAGAAAGTGAGAATCCATTAAATAGGGCCCCATGTGAGGGTTTAACCAAGTATGGAAGCAGTCAGCCACTACAGGACAAGCAATGATTGGAGTTGGATTTATCCAGAAAGGATTTTTGTAAAGCTCAATTGTCTGATGGGTTTGATCACAGAATCCTGTATATAAAACCAACAAGAGTGTTGTGGGATCTGTATAAATACAGCCACTGTTAGTTGTACGAAATGGTACAAAAGGGGACAAATTTGAAGGAAAAATGACATCAGAGGCAGAACCATAGAAGCTAAAGTCTGGAGCCAGGAAATCTCAGGCCATGAGAACAGACCCATCCATACATATGGAGAAAGTGAGTTTGCTCTGGAAGCAGGGGGCAGGCTTTCCACCTGAATGCTCAAGAAGAGTTGTGCTGTCCCTGGCCTTGAAGAGAGTGAACCACATAAACCAGGGTTTGGGAAGAGCTTGGCTGCCAACACATTGTTCTGGAGGGCTTAATTGTGTGCTGAAGGGAAGACAGAGCTCCAAGGTGCTGTTCCAAAGCTTGTAGAGGGTGGAGCAGAGAGAAAGGTGGTCACTCAGTGGAATACTCCCCTCAGCATTTGGGGAGAGTGTTGGCCATTTTCTAAAGCCTTGAAGATGAATGACTCTTGACTTTGAAATCCAATGAAATTTTCCCTGCAGGTTTTCAGAACTGTTTAGGTCTGGTGACCCCTGTATTCCTTCCAATCTCTCCTCCTGGCAGTGGGAACATGTATCCTACAACTTTCCCTCCTCTGTATATTGTTTAGCAGATGACTAGTTCTGAGTTCCATGGTCCAGAACCAGAGAAGATTTTTTGCCTTAGAATAGATCATACCTATAGCTGACTTTGATGAGTCTTTGTATTGTTTCTGACTTTGTATTGCATTTGTATTATTACTGAAATAGTTTAAGGTTTTGTGATATTGTAAAGGAATGAATATAATTTGAATATGGAAAGCACATGCCATTTTTGGATACAGAGTTGGAATATGCTCATGTGAAAGTATAGTATACCCAAGAAAAGTCATGCTGTTTAACCCCGATTCAATATTTTAGAGTAGAAGTTATTTTGATTATACTACCTCCATGGAGATGTGATCCTCCCAGCTGTGGGTGTGATTTTTTTCAAACTCTTTTTATTGTATAACATGACATATGTACAAAGCAAAGCAAGAAAAAAGCACCAGTTTTCAAAGCACTCTTCAACAAGTATTTACAGGACAGATTTCAGAGTTTGTCATGTAATCATCTCAGATTTTTCCTTGTACTGCTCCAGAACATTGGAGGCTAGAAAGAGTAAATACTTTTTTTATTATCACAGTTAACTTTTATTTTTTCTATTTTGTGAAAAATAACATATATACAAAAAAGCAATAAATTTCAAAGCACAGCACCACAATTAGTTATAGAACAGATTTCAGAGTTTGGCGTGGTTATAATTCCACAATTTTAGGTTTGTACTTCTAGCTGTTCTAAGATACTAGAGACTAAAAGAGGTATTAATTTAATGATTCAGCAATCATATTCATTTGTTAAATCCTACCTTCTCTGTATAACCCCACCAACACCTCTGATCTTTCTATCCCTCTCTTTAAAGGTATTTGGGATATGGCCATTCTAACTTTTTCATGTTGAAATGGGCTATCAATAATGTGGGGTACAGAGATGGAACTAGCTGATGCTCTGGAGAGGCTGGGCCCTCTAGGTTTCAGGACTTATCTGATCCAGGGACCCATTTGCAGGTTGTAGGTTTCTGGAAAGTTATTCTAATGCATGAAATCTTTGTAGAATTTTATATATTAGTCCTAGGTGTTCTTTAGGGTTGGCTGGAATGGTTTTGGTTGGGGTTTGGCAAGTTATGATAGGTAGAGATGTCTAACTGAAGCTTGCATAAGAACAATGTGGGTGTGATCTTGTGATTAGATTATGTTCCTGATAATGTGACCTGCCCAATTGTGGGTGTTGCCTTTTGGTGAGATGGAGATGCAACTACATCTATTCAAGCTGGGTCTTGATTACTTTACTGAAGTCCTATAAAATGGGAAAGATTTTGAAGAAACCTTAGTTGCAGACACTTGGAGAACAGAAGTGATAGAGCCAGCAGGAGACCAGATGTTTGGAGAAGCAGGGTCCAGCAGGCATTGCCATAGGCCTGCCGATGACATGCTAAGCAAGCCAGAACTTGGAGGGAGCCAAGGGAAGCCAAGAGATGAAATCCGCATTTAAAGAAGCCAAGTGAGGAACTCCCACAGGATACAGAGGCTGAAAGCAATGAAGGTTGGGAGCAAGGGACAAGCAGATGCTAACCAGGTACCTTCCCAGCTGACAGAGGTGTTCTAGATCATGGCAGCATTCCTTCAGTGAAGGTAACCTCTTTCTGGTGTCCTAATTTGGACATTTTCACAACCTTACAATTGTAACTTGCAACTTATTTAATTCCCTTTTTAAAAGCTGTTCAAAAATAAATAAATAAAGCCATTAAGTTGCTGATGTATTGCATTCTGGCAGATTTAGCAAATTAATATACTTATGTTCTAAAGCTATATTGTTTTCATTATATTAACACTTTACTAAGGAAAAATTATACTTTTAAATATAACAATATAAAATAAAAGTAAATGTTATGAAATGTTATCCATTGTATATTAACCAATCCTGTAGTTGTCTAGCAGAGGAAACTTTATTTAGAAATCCCAGCTGATTTAGAATGTGACAGATGAGTTGGTGGCTAATGCATACTCTTCTTATATTCCCAGTTATAATAATACCATGAAAGGTAAACTGTTTGGGTACTCTAGTTTTATGCCAACAAACTCATTAGCTGTCAGTAGCTTTACAATAATTACTGTCCTCATTTATGGCGAAAGCAATTAGGCATCTATAGAACACATATTATTTTTATTCTTCTAATATGTATTAATATTTTCACAATTTACACTTTATTTTAATGAATATATTAAATTTTAGTTATTACAATTATATTTTACAATAATATATTGAATTCCAGTTTTTATTCATTTTTGCAATAGTACAAGTTTTGAATTAAGATATAATATGCAATTTCAGGAACCCAGATCAAGTTTTGAAACATTAGGGCACTATTAAAAATCAATTTCAATTTTAAAAAATTGAATAAGTATGGCTCTCTCAGTGTCATTTGAAATCTTTCATCTCTTTTAGTTATTTAGAACCTGTTTTTATTACTGTTGACATAACAGGCCAATAATCACTCTCAGTAAGGAATGATCTATAACTGATATTCTTGCTGAATCACTAAATAATATTAATGGTTGAGAGTTTGTAGTGTTAGCTTTTTTTTTTTTTAGTGTTAGCTTTTTATGTTCTTGTAAGATAAGAGTTCACTAAGGATGTAAAATAAAATGTGGTTGAAAGCTTTGATATTTCAACGGAAACAGTACGTTATTGGGTATTTCATAATTTTCCTACTAGATCCTCTAATTAGTATCATGTTGTGGATATGTTATCTGAAGTAAATGACATTATTTAATCAGAAGGAAATCATACAGAGAGTTTTGTCAATTAACTTCTTAAGAAAAAAAATATATCTACACTAAGGAATCAGAAGCTACTAAGGCTAAAGTTGCTAAATATTACCCAATATAGCCATATTTGTCACATTAATCCCTGAAAAAAAAACTCTTATAGAAAATTTTTTCCTAAATAAATGAAATATAAGTTCAAATTAATTTGGTAACATAAAGAATGATATTTTGAAACTAAAAATTAAACAATATAATTTGGGACAAAATTATATAAAGAATATTTGAGACACTACATTCTGTAATGGCACTTAGGGGATATTAATCAATTTCCAACACAAATAATAACACATAAATGAAATGGAGGCAATTGTTTCAAAACTAAAATAAAATAAAAATTTAGCACATTGAAAACTTCCAAAGGCAACCAACAATATTCTAAGCATATAAAATCAGCCTAAAATTGCTATGTCATGAGGTAAGAATGACAGGTTTCTGGCTTTGTATACTGGGACATACACATCCCTGCCATAATTTTCCTCCCACTGAGATTCGGAGGCAATAGAAATCCCAATTTTACTGAGCAAACGTGAAATACTTGGTTTGGGAAGGGTAGAAAGGCAACCAAAAATTTAACAGGGATTTTTTGAAGTGAGAAAGCCATGGAAGAACTAAGATAATAAATTCTCCAAACGTTCTTGGAGACTAATAAATTACACATAAGCATGGAAAAATCAGGAATCCAGTGAAAATTGAATAACTGAGGAGAATTGAAAATGTCCTGTACTTATGAATACATTCTTCACCTATATACTTCTCAATTGACAAAAAGTCTATTTAACTTAAAGTGTCTGAGCACAAACTATTAATTTTTGGCATACCCTTGAATTATGCAATTGTAAGGGTTATCCCTCTGGAGGTAACATACAAAGAGGGCATGAACCAACAATTGCAATCAACAGAGGAGGCAGATTTAAATTTCCAATCCAGCTAGACTAATTACACACCAAAATAAAAATTCTACTACCATCAAATAAGACAGAAGACTCCACAGATATGAAAATGCATTTTTTAAACTTTTTTTTATTAATTAAAAAAAATTAACTAACACAACATTTAGAAATCATTCCATTCTACATATGCAATCAGTAATTCTTAATATCATCACATAGATGTATGATCATCATTTCTTAGTACATTTGCATTGATTTAGAAAAAGAAATAAAATGATAATATAGAGAAAATAATAAAAATAAAGAATACAAAAAATATATATAAAAACAAACAAACAAACAAAAAACTATAGCTCAGATGCAGCTTCATTCAGTGTTTTAACATAATTACATTACAATTAGGTAGTATTGTGCTGTCCATTTTTGAATTTTTTAAATGTTCAATTTTCAAGAACAAAATATTTTCTTGAATATCATGCTATATATATCATGACATAGCAATTTTAGGCTGATTTTATATGCTTAGAATATTGTTGGTTGCCTTTGGAAGTTTTCAATGTGCTAAATTTGTATTTTATTTTAGTTTTGAAACAATTGCCTCCATTTCATTTATGTGTTATTATTTGTGTTGGAAATTGATTAATATCCCCTAAGTGCCATTACAGAATGTAGTGTCTCAAATATTCTTTATATAATTTTGTCCCAAATTATATTGTTTAATTTTTTTTTTAAAAATATAATTTTTTTTTTTTTTTTTTTTTTTTTTTTTTTTATAGACAGAGAGAAGGAAGGAAGGATAGAAGGAAGGAAGGAAGGAAGAAAGGGAAACATCTTTAAACATTTTCTTGTTTTATTGTATTCTGTTTCTCCGTTTTTGTTACATGGGCTGGGGCCGGGAATCGAACCGAGGTCCTCCGGCATAGCAGGCAAGCACTTTGCCCGCTGAGCCACCGCGGCCCGCCCAAAATATCATTCTTTATGTTACCAAATTAATTTGAACTTATATTTCATTTATTTAGGAAAAAATTTTCTATAAGAGTTTTTTTTTCAGGGATTAATGTGACAAATATATATATATACTGGTTTGAATATGTTATATACTCCAGAAACCCATATTCTTTTAATTCAATTTTGTAGCGGCAGGTCTAATGTAGGTAAGGAGTCTGATTAGTTTGCTTCCATGGAGATGTGACCCCACCAATTCAAGGTGGGTCTTAATCTGTTTACTGGAGTCCTTTAAGAGAGAGACATTTTGTGAAAAACAGGAGCTTATAGATAGAATACTCCAGGAGATCCTAAGCAAGTGTGCTGGTTTGAAATGATGTATGTAACCTAGAAAAGCTATGTTTTAATCTTAATCTCATTTTGTAAAGGCAGCTGCTTCTTCTAATCCCCATTCAGCACTGTATGTTCAAAACTGTAATTAGATCATCTCCCTGGAGATGAGATTTAATCAAGAGTGGTTATTAAACTGGATTAGCTGGAGGCATGTCTCCACCCATTTGGGTGGGTCCTGATCAGTTTCTGAAGTCCTATAAAAGAGGAAACATTTTGGAGAATGAGAGCTCTGAGAGAGAGCAGAGCAGAATGACATAGTCACAATAAGCAGAGTCTGCCAGCCAGTGACCTTTGGAGATGAAGAAGGAAAATGCCTCCTGGGGAGCTTCATGAAACAGGAACCAGGAGAAGAAGCTAGCAGATGACACTGTGTTTGCCATGTGCCCTTCCAGATGAGAGAGAAACTCTGAACTTCATCAGCTTTCTTGAACCAAGGTATCTTTCCCTGGGTGCCTTAGATTGGACATTTCTATAGACTTGCTTTAATTGGGACATTTTCTCAGCCTTAGAACTGGAAACTACCAACTTATTAAATTCTCCTTTTTAAAAGTCATTCTGTTTCTCATATATTGTATTCTTCTAGCTAGCAAACTAGAACAGCAAGGAACAACAGAATCTGTAGGAACTAGAACCTGGAGACAGCTGAGATAAACTAAGATTTGAAAACTCAGACTTTGCCCCAGGAAAGCTATGAAAGAACCCACAAACATTAGAGAGAGTAATGCCATAAAGCTACTACGAGAAGATCCATGGGACATAGAGAGAAAGGCACTGAATCAGAAACTGAAAACAATGAACCAGGAGCAAGGACAAACAGATGTCAGCCATGTGTCTTTCCAGCTGACAAAGGTGTTACAGATGTCAGTGGCCTTTCTTCAGAGTTCAGGGATCATCTTGCTGATGCTTAAATTCAGACATATTCATGGTAATAGAATTGTAAATTTACAACCAATAAATGCCTTTATGAAAGCCATTCCAATTCTGGTATATTGTACCAGCAGCTTTAGTGAACAGAAATAGATTTTGTGACCAAAGTGGGGTGCTGTGAGATGCAAATACTGAAAATGCTGGAATAGCTTTATAAATGGATGAGGGGAAAATTCTGGGAGAGTTGTGAGATGATTGGCCCAAAAGCCCTAAAGACTGTTGGTGGAAATTTAGATTTTAAAGATAATTCCACAGAGGACATAGACAGAAATGATGAATGTATCATTTCAAACTGAAAGGAAGGTGAACCTTGTTTTAAGGTGGCAGAGAATTTGGCAAAATTGAGTACAGGTATTGGATGGAAGGGAGAATTTGAAAGCAATAAGATGGTATATCTAGCTGAGTAAATGTCCATACTAAATGTAGAAAATGCATTATGGATTCTCCTTGCAGCTTATATTAAAATGTGAGAGGAAATTGGTGAGCTGAGAACTGATCTCTTGGATACAAAGAAAGTAGAAAGTTCTGAGCTTTTGCAAAATGAATCCCCAGAGAATTGTGCCCCACATGAGTATTTAACCAAGCATAGAACCAGTCAGCCATTTCAACACAAGCCAAGATAGGAAATGGAGCTATCCAGAAAGAATTTGTGGAAAGTCCTATTTCCTGATGGATTTGGCCCCTGTATGGTGCATGCCAAGCCAAGAAAATTTTGGTGAAATCTACATGAATGGAAGCACTGTCAGTCTAGACTAAAAGAGACAGAAAAGGGACAAAGTGAAGGAAAAATGACTTCAAAGGCAAAACCATGGAAACTAAGGTCTGAAGCCAAGAAATCTAAGGCCAGGAGAGCAGACTCACAAACACAAATGGAAAGAGTGAGTTTGCCCCAGAGGCAGGTGGCAGGCCTTCTGCCTCAATGTTCAGGAAGAGTGTTATCACCCTAGGGCTCTCAGATTCCTAGGGAATTGAGGGAAGCTTGGTCACCCCATTGTGTAGGAAAAGTTTTGTTGCACCAGGCCTTAGAGAGGGTGTAACACATTATTGGTGTATTGGGGAGAACCTGGCTACCACTCTAGTGTTCTGAAGATGTTGAGTGGGTGAACAAAAGATGGGAGAAAATCTGGGTGCCACTGAAAGATGTGTCAGATAGGTTATGAAACTGTGGCAGGTTAATTGATGATTTTATAAGTAGGGTAATTCTCAGAACCTTCACAGTTCTTGCTTCATCTCATGGAACTTACATTCTAATACTGGAAGACAGGCCCTAAAAAATGAAAAATTGGACATTAGTGGTTCATATGAGTATTATATTATTATATACTATTATAATAATAATATTAATTAATAATATATTAATTAAATTATAATAAGTATTATAATAAAGAATAACACACTATATGAAGGACAGCATGGTGGTGTTGATAGTGGTAATGGTAGGTTCTATTTTGTATAAGATGGTCCAATATTGAACAAAGACTTAAATGAGAGAATAAGCTATGAGGTTTACTGGAGAAAGAATGCTCCAAACAAATGACTTCCCTTCTTATGTACATCCTGAAATTCCTATATTTAGGAACATTTTTATACAGTTTGAATGATTCTATTATATGCATGGACTGAATTACTGCAAAAAAATAGACAAACTAAACAATTTGTTTATTAATCAAGAAAGTAATAAAAATTTAATGGAGGTATGATTAAAATATAACCATTTTAAACAATTGCTTTGAGAAATATAAATCAATAAATTATCAAACTGTTTAAAAATGAAAAAGAATTTGCTTAGGGTTTTTACAGGTTCTATTTTGCATCCCTAGGCTTAAAATTAAATTTCTTTGATAGTTTTATATTTTTTAAATTATGTTTATTAAAATGTATGTTTTCATTTTGAATAAATAAAAAAAGATTCCTTTACCCATAAAATATAAGGCATACTGTCCACTCCTCTGTTCTAATTAGGTCAACTGATACCTTTCTGACAAATCCTGGAATGTATTTTCCTGTTTTCTGGAAATTAAAAATGAGGATTACTATTTGCACAAAAATCCTGACCCAAAGGCCATAGATGCAATTGGATTCCAAATTTACATTTCAACGAATTTATCAGTATTTTACATAAATATTAGGCATTCCCTGGCCATTATTGTTGAGTCTAACAACTTAGGCTTCACAGTACTAATGGAATTTTTATCATGATTGTTTATTATGTTGTTTTATGATGTGTTAGAAGGAAATGTATAAACTCTCTTATATTCTCGCATACATTGTTAAAGTCTATGATTATTTAGCATTTTCATAACAATATATTAATTCACTAATTTTACATATAAATTTTACATATAAAAACCTGTAAATGTACTGACTTTAACTTTTTTTAATTGCAAAGCTTTAAGCCATTTAAAAATATTCATATTTAGGTTATTAAGTTATTAAAATAATAACAAGTTAAGATCATGTCTCATACACTATATGATCTGATGAGAATATAAATGGTATTTTGTAGAAAGAAGCAATTCTTAATAAAGGAAAAATATTATCCGGTTTGCATTATTTGTTATCCTAAGCTACATGCTCTAAGGTGAAATGGACATGAATGAGGGCTGGTAAATCCCATCACTAGGATTCATGTATATATTCCATTCCTGTAAATCAGAAAAATATTTAAAAATCTGCTTTTCATTTAAAGAAAACCCTACCAAACATGTGTACTGGTTTGAAACTGTTGTGTAGTGCAGAAAATCCACGTTATCAAGTCCTCATTCAGTATTGCTGGGTGGAATCTTTTTTATTATTTCCATGGAGATGCAACCTACCGAGTTGTGAGTGGGAAATTTTGATTAGATGACTTCAATGGAGATGTGTCTCTGCCCATTTAAAGTGGTGTTGCTCACTGGAACCCTTTCAGGGGGAACCATTTTGGAAAAAAAAAAAAAAAAAAGAGCCGACAGAACCCACACAGCCAGAGTTCTTTGGAGATGCAGAAGGAAAACACCCCTGGGGAAGCCTTATGAAATGAGTAGAGAAAGCTAGCAGACATCACCATGTGTGCTCCCAGCTGACAGCTTGTTCAGAAATCAGAGACCCCTAAAGATGTCAGCCATGTGCCTTCCCACTTGACAGAGTGGTTCCAGGTAGCATCAGTCTTCCTTGAGTGAAGGTAACTTCACCTCAATTTGGACATTTTCATGACCTTAGAACAGTAAAAATGTGATTTAGTAAATTCCCCTTTTAAAAGCTATTCCATTTCTTTTATATGTGTTCGGGAAGCTCACAAACTAAAACAGATTTTTGTGCCAAAGAAGTGGATGCTATGGTTTGCAAATATCAAACATATTGGAATGGCTTTTTAAATAGATAAGGGGAAGATTCTGGAAGAATTGTGAGGAGCTTGATAGAGAAGGCTTAGGTTTATTTGAAGAGACTGTTGGTAGAAATGTGGACTCTAAAGATATCTCTGACAGGGGCTTAGAAGCGATGCACATCTTATTGCAAACTGGAAGAAATGTGATCCTTGTTTTAAAATGATAGATAATCTGACTACTGTTTTTGTATGGAAAGGATATTTTAAAAGCCATGAAGTTGAATATTTACCAGAAGAGATTTCCAAATTAAATGTAGAAAGTGTGGCCTGGTTTCTCCTTGCAGCTTATAGTGAACTGTGACAGGAAAGAGGTAAGCTGAGAACTGAACTCTTGGGTTTAAAGAAATCAGAAACTGATGGTCTGGGAAATTCCAGGCTTCCAGAAAGGGAGATCCCAGAGAATAGTGCCCCACATGAGTATTTGCCCAAACATGGGATCAGTCAGCCACTTCAGAAAAAGCCAAGTTTGGAGATGGAGTTATCCAGGAAGGATTTGTGGAAAGGCCTATTATCTGATGGTTATGATCCCAGTGTACCACATAGAAAACCAACAAGAGTGCTGTGACATCTGTATAAATGGAACCACTGCCAGTCTGAACTAAAAGGGACAGAAAAAGGACAAATTGAGGGAAAGATAACTTCAAAAGGAGAACCATGGTGGCTAAGGACTGAAGCCCAAAAACCTCAGACCAGGAGAACAGACCCACCCAAGCACTTGTAGAGGGTGGCCCTTCCAACCTGATGTTTTGGAAGAGTTGTGCCCCGGGCCTTGAGAAGATGGAGCACATTCCTTGGGAATTTGGGAGAGCCTGCTGTCACCACATTGTTCTGGAGGGATTGTGGGTGTGCCACATAGAAGGCAGAGAGGCTGGGTGCAGCCACAATGTCTGGAGTGATTGGAGTCAAGAAAAGGGTGGTCTTACCAAAGTCCCCCAAGATTGCATTTGGAGAGAGTCAGCCCACTGCATAGGCTCTTGGAAAGGGTGGGGCTGCTACTTTCTAAAACCCCAAGGATGAATGACTCTTAAACTTTTGAAACTTAATAGTGTTTGCCCTGAAGGTTTTCATAACTGTTTAGGTCTGGTTATCCCTGGGTTCCTTCCAATCTCTTCCTATGGAAAAGAAAACATGTATTCTATGACTGTCCCTCCTTTGTATTTTGTTAGAAGATAATTTGTTCTGAGTTTTACAGGTCCACAGCCAGAGAAGAATTTTGCCAGAGGAAAGACCATGCCTGTAGCTGACTTTCTGGAGATTTTGTACTGGTTTTAATTTTGTATTGTGTTTGTATTTTTACTGTTATGGTATGACTGTAATTATATATGGAAAGAAAGTGTCTTTTGAGGGTCCAAATGGTGAAATATGCCAGTTTGAAACTGTTGTGTACTCAAAAAAGCCATGGTCTTTAATCCTCCTTCATCATTGCTGGGTGAGGTCTTTTTTATTGTTTCCATGGAGATGCAACCCACACAATTGTGGGTAGTAACTTTTGATTAGATGGTTTCCATGGAGATGTGTCTCCACCCATACGATTCCGAGTTGCTTACTGAAGCCCTTTAAGTGGGAACAATTTTGGAAAAAGCTTCAGAGACAACAGAGCCCACACAGCCAGAGATCTTTGGAGATGTAGAAGGAAAACACCCCCAGGAAAGCCTTATGAAATGAGGAGAGAAAGCTAGCAGACATTGTCATGTGCCCTCCCAGCTGAGAGAGGTGACTGGAAGCCAGAGACCCTGGGAGATACCAATCATGTGCCTTCCCATCTTACAGAGGAGTTCCAGATAGCATCAGAAATTTCATGTCTGTGCTGTTATACATTATATAGTAAAACTGATTTTTCAGATATAATTATGGTCCTAAATCACTTGATTTCAAAGTGTAGAAGGTAGACCTGCCTTCATAAGATAAGAACACTTATAGAAGAGGTTTCCCTGCAGATTGTTGAAGATGCTGCCTAATTTCATTTTATTGCTGGTAGAAAAATGCTGGAGGAGATCTACAAAATGTCTCTTATTAACTTAGAATTTTCTCTTATATTTCATTTTAATGTATGCCTATTTTTGTTTACTGGGAAAATTTCATACGAGTGATTGTTACATTATTATTTTATAAATAAAGCATATCAAATCATGCTACAAGACACATCACAGTTCAACACACACACATATGTATGTAAAGTTTTATTATTCAAAAACCATAAATATTTTTTATTTTTATGTAAAAAGTTCCAAAGAAAATAAACCTATACTTTTCAAACCTGCATTCTCCGCCCCCCACCCCCACCCCCCGAGTCTTAGTTTATCAGGCTGCCATAACACATACCATAGAACGGGTTGGCTTAAAAAATGGGAATATATTGTCACACAGTTTCAGCGCTTACAAGACCATATCAAAGAATTAGCTAGAAGATTTGCATCCTCACGGTCTCAGTAGCATTCTGGCTACCTGGGAATCCCTGCTTTCCTTGGTGTGAAGTCACATAGCTGTGACTTCTCTTTTCTCTTCAAGGTTCACCCTGTTTTCTGGCTTCTCCCTGTGGCTTTCCCTCATTCTAACTTCTGGCTTCTCTCCATAAGGCCTCCAGTAAATAGCATTACGACCCAATTTCATTCAGTTGGTACACACCTTGGCTAAAAATCACACCTTCAAGAGATTCTATTTACAATGGGTACACAGTTACAGGAATGCAAATTAAGATTAAGAACATGTTTAAACATTCATAACTCAGTACATAATTCACTCTACCCCATCCCTCATAAAATTTACTCATATTTTATTACAATTGTTCAGATGTATTATCATATTGAAAACTCACCATACGCACTGTAAAGCCTGCTCTGGGTACTTGTAATTGAAAAAGTCTGAAACTCTCAGTTAAACCCAGAGATATGTGCCTAATTCCAAGGCAGACATTGGGTAGGCAGTAAATTCAACAGTGATGGTCTGATTCCAGAGCACTCTGTAATGTCTAAGGTCCTCTATTTGAAGTTATTGGCTGAGAGAGAATAGTAAATGGGATAAAATTCCAGAGAAACAAAGAGGTAAGACAATATGCATGAGCCATGAGGCAGATGAAAAGCGAATAGCTTTAGTTTGTTGAAGCACAACATGTAAAAGCTATAAAAGATAACCATCAAAAGAAGAGAAAATTAAATTGAATTGTGGAGAGAGCAACAAGATGTAAGATTTTTGCTATAATTTAAAAGTTATTCTAGTTTCTATATGATAACTTATTCCATGTGATGCAGTGTTTGGTTTTGTTTTCTGGTCTTTTTTTTAATGACTTTATTTCTTTGTTGTTTAAATAAACCTGCAATTACTGAGTAAAGTGAAGTATTTGTTTTTAATCTTTTATAATAGAAACAGCCTAACAAACATAAATTTATAAGACTTTGGGAAAGTGGAGAAATTTTAGATTTGTATAAAAATAATAAGCATTTATCTATGAACATATAGCAAGCCATTCTTAAGCAAAATTCTAGCATTTTAATTCATTACACACTGCCTAATTCTACTAAGACAAAAATAAATTGAAAAGTCATGGAAATATGCAATGTATAAATCATATTTATCCTACCTAGTCACTCTGGAAGCAAAATCCTGACATGATCTTGACATTGTACTGCCTGGATTGAGAGATAAAGGTGGTGGTGAGTAGGATAATAAATATATTGTTTAATAATTAATATCTGGGTGCACAAGTGGTTCAGTGACAGAATGCTCACCTCCAGGCAGGAGACCCAGGTTCAATTCCTGGCCCATGTACTCCCCCCCAAAAAATAAATTAACATCAATGTTAATTTTGGTAATTGAGAATAAATGGAGGGTCTAATGGTAGGCGAATGGGTTGGAATCTTAGAATGACAAAGTGCCAAACTGTCAGAACTACTGCTTTGTTCTGGGTTTCTTGTTTCTTATTTCTGTCCACTCTGCCTTCTCAGTGCTGATCTGAAAGGTTGATCTGTATGGATCACATCATCAGGCTCCATACCTCTGGCTTTTTTTTTTTTTTTTGGGCTTGCCTAATTGAATATTATAACAGGAAACCAGCGATTACAACCGGAAAACAGAGTGTGAAACGATTGTGTTTTTTCGTTTGTTTGTTTTCCCCATGCTCCCTTCTTGGGGGACCACAGGGACCTGGATGTGCGACACCACCTGTCAATCATAGATTTTCCCTCTACTCTTTCCTTCCAGATACAAAAAATTGCTTCCCCTATTCGACTTCTTGGTTTTATGGAAGTAATGGGATTCTGTCATCGGTAGCCTCAGAGAAGTTCAGTATTACTTCTGGTTGCCCTACACCTTGATTTCTTAAATTTCCCTTAATAAACTCCATTCAATTGTGCCATGTGCTTCTTGCCAGTTCCTGAATATAGGGCAAAGGACCATGATATTGCACTTCATGGATAATTATGCGATTTCTCCAACTGGGATTGGGGAGGAGTAATTTGAAGAAGAGAGATTTTTTTTTGGGGGGGGGGAATGATTCTGAGGGAAAATATAAAAGAGATAATAGAAGGAAGTGTAAGAAAAACTGTAGTTTCTGGGGAAAATATTTTGGCTCTTTATTTGATTCACAAAGAACCAAGATAAATATGACGGTATCCCAGAAGCAAAACTTTCATTTGGGAACATAACATTGTCCTTCTTTGTTTCCAAGAGCCCCTGTTTAATGGGCTGGGATCTTTTTCTTCTAGACAACTCCTTTTATAATCCTGTTTCGCAGTCACTATCATACACTCACAAATGTATGCACCTGCACACACAAGCACATACATTTTGCTCACTCTCACATACATACATACACACAAACACATACTTTGCTCACACACACACACACCCCTTGCTAATCAAGGTGTAATTTTATTCTGTTTTATTTTGTATCCAAATACTCTCTTTCATTAAGAAGATATTTTATAGTTTAAAACTCAGGGTGGAGCATTATTGTCTCATTTCCAAGCTGTTGGGTTGATATGTTATTTCTTGTCAAAGATAAATCAAAGGTAAAAGAGCTATAAAAGAAAAAAAAAAAGAAAAAGAAAACTGAATGTTCTTTTGTCAGTCAAGGACTAGCACCAGTGAATAAATTCACAAAATTGTTCTATGAAAGGATGTGCTTTGAAGAGTGAAGGGGAGTGTTTTAGTTTGCTAAAACTGCCAGAATGTAATACACTAGAAATTGAATGGCCTTTTTAAAACAAATTTATTTAGTTAGAAATTTACAGTTCCTTGTAGGAAATGCAGCTAGCTTTCAACTGGGTTCCTCTGTCACATGGAAAAGCACAAGGCAACATCTGCTGGTCTTCCCTTCAGGCTTCTGGTTTCTAAAGGCTTTCCCTGGGGTGTTTCATCTCTGCATCTCAGGGTATATGTCGGCTTTGAGCTCTGAACTGAGCTGTGCTGAGCTGCCTCTCTTCCGAGCTCTCCTTTAGAGCCTCCCGCTGATTAAATTGAGTATCACTCACTGTGAAAGGCACTCCTCTTAGCCAACCACAGTTGTAATCAGCCATAGATGCAATTCATGCTGATGGTTTAAGTCTAGAAGAACAGAACAACTGGGCACCATCACCTGGCCATGTTGACACCTGAATCAAACTATCACAGGGAGTCATAGTAGTTATTCTAATTAACGGTAAAAATCTTGCATACTGGGTAACAGGGAAAGCGTCCATAAATCTATGCATAGTTGATTAAAGCAGGCTCCATTGTAAGAAAAGAATCTTCAGAGCTTAACATTTACTGTGGGGGAAGACTCCCTGGGTTTAGCAGTCTGGGTGTAACAAGGATGTAAAACCACAAAGGAGATAAAGCACGGAAAGTTTGATATAAAGAATTGTTAATAAGCTAATATAATAATGTATATAATAATATAATAATATAAAATATATGGAAACATAGTGTGGAACCCTAGGGCTGAGGGAGAGTACTGAGAAAGGACTAACTCAGAAGGGGTTTAGACCTAATGGAGAAAGTATGGTTCCATCCACTGAACAGCAAGAAAATTTACTTTTTGGAACAAGCCAAAAATCAGTCTGGAGTTGCTGGATAAGCAATGAGTGCTAAAGTGCAGGTGTGAGAACAGGATAACAGTAACTTGTGACACAGTGTAGGCATGTGATAGGAGTAACCATGAGGACAGGAGCCTTTAGAGTGTGGGTTGCACTAGGTGGGGTTGCAGAAGGGGCAGTAGCTTGATGTGTGACTCAATGGGCCACAGGCACATTCGCATTGACCACATGGAGACCTGTAGAGCTCACAGGTCATGCAGGGGCCTTGGGTTCTGCATAGAGAGGACTGCAAGGTTAGCATTCTTGGCCAGTGGTTGGGGCAAGCTGGACCAGATGCTCTCACACCTGCACTGCCAAATCCCAGAATGTCAGGAGAACCTCTAGGAACTCGTCTTCCTGCATTGTGCCTCCTAAGTCCTCTGTTGAGAAAGTTTGACCTCAAACCCATTTTAAAAGAGCAGTACTTGAAATCATCCCTTTATTTATTCCAGAGCTTATCTTGAAGGGTACATTCATAGCTGAATTTACCTTTATCAGCGTCACCTGATGTGCAACTGTCCAAGATTGTTTACTTTTGTTTGTCAGCTGGTTGGACCTGTCTACATAAAACAGGATTAAGTCTCTCTGTCAGGTGCTAATATAAAATGGAAATTTCCTTTCACACTTTAAAAGAAGAAGGGAAGAAGAAAAATGAAGAATAAAAAGCAAAAATGAGGTGAAGACATGATAACTATTAAAAATCATAGGTGATTTTTCTGTACAAATTTAGTTAATATATATCCAATAGTTCAGCTATTAACTCATTCTCATTCTGGTGTTATCTTCCTGGATAGTTGATTTTCTATCCCCAGTTTCAACCATGCCATCATAGTGGGAATCCTGCCCTCATGAAGCTAGTGACTATTCTGTTATGTTTAGGTGATCTTTCAGAAAATAACTATATTTAGTTTATTTTTAAAATTTATCTTTCCCCAAAACAAGGAAGGAAAGATGTTTCCCTAAAACTCTCCAGCTAGGATTGGATAGGGAAAGGATAGAAATCAATCTTACTTATTCCCATGACAAAAACATATATCCATGATGTCCAGAGTGCTGAAAAGGATGAAAGTAATTTTAGCATTACCTTAGCTACAGAAAAAAATTAAAATTAACTTGAGTCATTGTATGTGTAAATTATGAAAGTGATAAAGATTGCAGCCAATATATAATTTATGTAAGATATATGCCTTATTTAAGGTGTAGTTAATCATTACTGGTAAAGGTAAGTATTACTGCCCACTTGCGTCATCCCATAAATATCCCCATGGAGGGGTGGAGAGTTAACTCTTTGTCGAGTAATATCTACTGATCTTACTGTTAGACTCCAATATTTCACAGGACCTGAGTGAATAGTATTTGGTCCCATTTCTTTGCTCTTTATCTAAATCACTGGGAAGCAGTTGTCAGAGCAAGTATTTTTTTTTAGTTAAGGGCTCAACTTTTCTCTCCAATAAGATGTCCTAGAATATGTCAAGAATAGAGGGTCAAAAAGCATGTTTGGCTCTGAGAAAAGCTGTATCTTTCATTCTAATATTTGCCAATATTAAAGTGATATTCTTTATGTCTAAAGATTATTTTGTCTTATTTCTTAACTAATTCAAAACTCAATGGGACAGGCCATGGTGACTCAGTAGGCAGAGACCTTGTCTGCCATGCTGGAGACCTGGTTCTGATTCCCGGGGCCTGCCCATGTGAATTAAAAAAAAACTCAGTGGAAGAGAATGCCACTTACTACTTCTCCCAGGTTCCTAATAACTAGCTACCATTCCTCTGCCCAAAATTAGACTGATGGTGAAAAGACTTATAAAACCACAATTTGAAAAGAATTAGAAATTGACTGGAATTAAGCATTCATTTGGCTTCTGAAAGCTATCTTCAGGAAAGATGCAAAGCATAAAATATGTATGCTCTCTCCTCAGCAAATGTGAATCGTCTTTAATTCCACTAGGAAGCACTAATTATTCTAAGGAAATGGTTTGTTGTAAAATGATTTTTATATCAATAAATTGTAGATCCTATAAATCATAAAACTTTAGGATTGAGTTTTAGATATATATGGATAGATTTTTATGGAAAGAATATCTGTAACTTGCATTATATAGCGTAAATTTTACTATTTCATACAATATATACTTAGCTATCTAATTCAACTGTATGAGTATTCTGTCAATTGCTTGTCAAGCTCTCACAAAAGCCTAATTCTTGTGTCAATATTCTATAGAAAAGTTAAACTATGGGAAGAAAATATTGCTGTATTTTTTCCAGTTAATATATTTCTTCAAGATGATTTACTTTCCTTGTCTTTCAAATTCCTCAATAATCTTTCTGATGTAGTATTTCAAATTGCAAACCTGTTTTTTGGTTTGTTCATTTGTTTCTTATTTTTCCCCATCCAAGATAAGAAGCTTTCTTTCTCGCATGCCAAACTGTATAGGGTTGTGGTGGGAATCAGTTCTTATAAATGAGAATGTAGTGTTGAAAGTCTTACACTGCTTTTACTCCTCATTAGCAGCATTTCATCTAAAAGTAGCAGGAAGACAAAGTTTCTTTCATTATAATTAGAGCTTCCTAGAACACCAAAATCCTTAGCAAATATGCTCTGAATACAGCACAATCAACACCTACAATTTTTTTTTTCAACACCTACAATTTTGAGGATTGGTTACTAAAACCACTACTAGAATAACTGCTCAGAAAATATTTGATAAATTACTTTGTTTTTCCTACTGCATATTCCTACATATATTCTGCTGTATTTTTCTAATTATGATGAACAGCTTCATTTACCTTTTCCTTCCTTATTTAATTTTTTCAATTATAATCTACTAAATAGGCAAGAAGCACATTGGAAGTATTTAAAATGTACATCTAAAATGAATCACTAATGAAAGCCTTCAGTAAATCAGCTCTAAATTTGTTTTAGTGAACAAAAATTAAGAGAGCTATTGTGATGTGCTATGTACTTTTTAGGAACCTGCATAGAATAATAAAATTTAGGATTGACAACTATGCTCAAGGAGATCATTTAGTTTAACCCCATCCTTGAAAATGATAAGATAAAAAGCAAAATAGGTCCATGGATTATGAGGCTATCTAAAGTCAAATATCTGAGAATTTGGCTCCCTAATTCTGTCTTTTATATTATAGAATTGTATATTATAGGATTTGCTGATGTCTTTATAGTTCTTGTTTTCACACTGTATTTGTAAAAATATAAGTGATAGCAAGTAAATAAAAACCACAACAACAAAAACTACTTTCCCTAGTTCACTAAAATAAACAACTTTATTTGTTTGACACTTAGAAGGGGTTTCACTGAAAGACACAACATTATTTGCTTGACACTTAGAAGGGTTTCCCTGAAAGACAAAAAATAACAAAATTTAATTATAACCCATGTTGATTTTGTGAAGTTTTTAACTTCTCAGGCACTACATGCCTTGAATACTCTTGTTTTCTAAATTAATAGAATCCTTTAACTTTTAACTGGGTACATGATTGTCTACATTTAGATCAGAATAAGCTAATTTCCATGCACTTAGCTATGGCAATGTGACTATTATAAAAGTCAGGAAGAGGTAAAAAAATTATTTGTATGAATTTTAGGATATGTCCTCCCACACTTTGCTTCCCAACCCCTTTCTCCATCTTGTTTCAAAACATAGATGCGAGTTTTCATGATGTAACATGAGAAAAGGGTTGCACACCCGGATTCTAGAAACAACTTAGGTTTGAAAGATTGTAGAATCCTGAGTTGCCTTTATTTATCTTCTGCGTGTGAGATAAACAGATTTCTCTACTTTTGACATATTTTTATTATACCAGTTAGGTTCAAATTTAAATAATACCAAATAGTTATTGATTTCTCATGCAATTGGTGAATTCATTTCTCTTACAATATGGTGTATATGAACAAAGTTCAATGTGTTAGCCCATCAAATAGCACCTTAAAAGTGTGGTTCTACAACTCAAATTAACTTAAATCAACTTATGTCCCATTTTTCTCTTTTGTTGTTGAACTTTAGCACTCTTTAATTTTTTAAAAATTATTATCTATCTATCTATCTATCTATCTATCTATCTATCTATCTATCTATCTATGTATCTATTTATTTGCCTGGACAGGCACCAGGAATCAAAACCGGATCTCTGGCATGGCAGGTGAGAATTCTAACCCTGAGAAACCATCGTACCACCCCTTGGCACTTGTTTTATTTTCCCCTTGGCATGCTTTTAATGTTATTATTAACATACATATTTTTCATTAACTTTATTCTTGTTTATCCCAAATAACTTACTAAAAGTTTCTGAATATCGTATTTATGTTGCAATGTTCAAAACACCTGGCACGTAACCAGAATTTTGAAAGCTTGAATTAACTAATCATTATCAAGCAGATAGTTACTGAATCAGTTACAAAGATATTCTCATTTTTATATATGCAATGTTATTGCAATATACTCACATGCCATATAATCATCAAAAGTATACAATCAATGGCTCACAGTATCTTCATATAGCTGTGTATTCATCACCACAATTTCGGAATACTTTCATTACTCCAAAACAGTAAAAATAAATGCAAAAAAAAAGAACACATGAAACATATCATATCCCTCATCCCCCTATTATTTATGTATTTTTGTATTTATTTTCTTACTCATCTGCCCATACACTGGATAAAAGGAGTTTCAATCACAAGGTTTTCACAAACACACATGATAAAAGCTAAATGGTAAGATAAACTTCCTCAAGAATCAAGTCTGGGTTACAGTTAAACAGTTTTGGGTATGTCCTTCTAGCTCTTCTAATACACTAGAAACTAACAAGTAATATCTATATAATGCATAAGAATAACCTTTAGAGTGACCTCTCAACTCTATTTGAAATCTCTTAGCTACTAAAAATTCATTTTGTTCCATTTCTTTTCCCACTTCTGGTCACACAGTCTTTCTCAATTCCATGATGCCAAGGCCAGCTTTATCCCTGGGAGTTATGTCCCATGTTGCCAGAGAGATTTACACTCCTGAGAGTCATGTCCCAAAGCAGGAGGGAGAATGAGTTTATTTGCAGAGTTGCCTTAGAGAGAGAGACCACATCTGAGATACAGAAGAAGTTTCCTGGGAGTGACTAGACACACTAAGACTAAGCTTACTTCTTCTTTGTAGGAATGTTTCATAAGGGCAAGCCAAGATCGAGGGCCTGGCTTATCAAATTGAGAGTCCCTAATGCTTGCAAGAATATCAAGAGTCCCCAGGTAGGGAAATTTAATATTTCCACATGTTTCCCCAGTCCCTCAGGGAACTTTACAAACACCTCTTTATTTTATGTCCCAATTACTCTGAGCTGTATCAGGGTATTACATTAAACTGCACAAAATAATAAGGTCTCATTCCCCATATAGGTTAAATTAGATAATGTGCTACAGAAAATACAAATTTTGTGCCAAATTTTATACTTGTCCTTTGGTCACACACAGAAGTTGAAGTTTTAAAATACAGAAATATCAACCTATGCCCTCTATTCTGATTTATTTTAGTCCTAACCAGATCTGCTTCATTCTTTATCTAACTGAAGTCTGATGTCTTTTTCAGCTTCTTTAACATTTGCTGGGTGGGGAATGCTGGCTTTCAGAGCTACAGATCTCTGTGTCTCGGGTGTCATATAGATGGCCAGAGTTCCAGAAAATGGCCAGATCATATGTAAAGAGCTCAGCATCTCAGAATTTAGAAATAACAAAACTCAGGAATAGTTGTGAATGCTCTAAGAGCCTATTATCTAGGAATCTTTAAAATAAGTCTTATTGAACATTCTGTACTCCTTACGCATTAATTGTCCAGTCTCTGCCTATGTTCCATCATCTGATAACTTATGCTCTCAAATTCAATTCTCACAGTTTACACATTATAATTAGTCCATATTAGTGACCATTCAGACTTTCATTGTATTTAAACATCACTTTTTGCCCTTCTATTCATCATTCGATGCACCTTTAGGCCACCTCCATCCATTGCAAATCATGAATACTGCCACTGTAAACACCAGTGTGCAGATGCCCATTTATGTCCTTACTTTCAATACTTCCAAGTGTATACCTAATAATGGGGTTGCAGGGTCATATGGCAACCTTACACTTAGCCTCCTGTGGAATGACCACACTGCCCTGAATAAAAGCAATTTATTCTTAACTTTTTCATTTTATAAGTGAAAAGTTTGCAGAAGAATAATTCAGTGAAAAGGCAACATAGGAAGTACTAATGAATATCACCTGAGGTGTGTGTTTGTTGCTGATGCATGTGTATGAATGTGGGGTTTATTTTTCTTATCTGGGTTGTAGTTATCATGCTTTCTTGTTGATTTTGTACATTCAGAAAAAATAGATAAAGAATAAACACTTCAAAATTTATTGAAGTAAAAGTATATAAATATGTTCCATTTCTTGGTTTAGGAAGACCCAAGAAATATTATATTTAGATGCTGCTATATTTTATTTAACCAACAGTTGTTCTGCTACATCATCTCTTCCTTATTACTGAGATTACTTCATTTATTTTGAAGAGTAGATGAAGAAACCTGCTGCTGATGCATACTGTAGAATCTGTAAAATATCTGGGAAAATTTCTTCTACATAATCTGAATGAGAGAGTAAAATGAAATTCACTCTAAGCTTTAATTTTATAATGTTCTTAGAAGGAACAGATGGCGGTTTATTTCTACTGCTTTATGTTTGGCACAAGGAATCATCCAATTTTCAGAGCAATCTTCTTCTTTCAGGTAAAATAAGAAATTATAGATATAATTTGCCTAGCATCATTTCTCTAAGCTCTCTCAACAATTCTCATAAGTTTAAAATACAAAACATGCTATTTTTCAATTAGAAAAGTCTGTTAGGCTCAAATGTTTCTTATACAAATTCGTAAACAAAACTCAATTTCATTAACGATTATTTTCCTTAGGGTAAACAACAAAGCATGTTAGAGTCATCCAACTGATTATAATTAATCATAAACATAATCATATTGAGATACAATGGAACATTGCCTGTATTAGCTTAATACTAAAAATATTGAAAAGAGAATCTTAATCTTCCATAAGAAGAGTTTTCTTAGGTATATTATTGACTCCAAAGTGATTATCTATATTATTTTTACAAAGTCAACTTTTACTTTAGAGATTGAAGAAGATAAATGTCAGTGAAGGCCATTGTCAAAAGTAATTTAAATTGTCGATTTATTGAAATCTAGTTTAAAATGAGTTACTTAAAGTTTCTCCAAGGACGATATGAGCAGGACCAGTTTCCTATAGAATGACAAGGCTTAGTTTCCCCCTAGAGACCCTGTTCTTGTTCCATTTGTCATGATAGGATGGATATGACTAGGATGGATGTGTGTGTGTGCGCATGTTTGTGTGTGTATTTAAAATTGGGCAAAACTGTAGGTCTTTATTCCTATGACTGAGGAAGGGGAAATTCAGCTTGTGTTTTCTTCAAAATGTATCCAACACCCACTGTTTCAAACCACATCCATTGCTGCCCTTCTACTCTGAACCACAGTCAGTCACCCCCCTTTATTACTACAAAAGCTTCCTAAATGTTTTCCTGACTTTTCACTTGCTTCCTTATATTCTATTCTCAGCAGAGTAAACAAAGATTCCTTAAAAAATGGAAGTTGTATAATGTCAACACTGTGTTCAAAATCCAAAATCCTCATTTCACTCAGAGGAAAGACAATGTACTTAAAACAGCTGCTTTCCAACACTTCCTCCCTTGGTGAGCTCACCTCCTTCTCACCTCACACTACACTTCAGCGACACTAATCCCTCCCCTGGCCAAGCACCATCCCACTTTACAACATTTGCACTGGCTTTTCCTAGGGTTGACTCACATCTCCTTTGTGTCTGCTCAAGGCTTCACCTTGACAATGAAGCCTTTCTCTGATCTCCAGTATACTTATGTGTCCCCCTTTCCATTTGGTCTTCCCACTTGCCCTGTCCCAATTTTATGTTTTTATTTGTATGAATTATATTTAATACCTAGTAGACTAGATAATTCACTTTTACAATTATTTTCTATTTTGCATTTCATAATATTACAATATTAGCTCCAAAAGAACAGAGACCCCTTGCTGGCTTATTCACTGTTTCCTATGGGCCTCAAAGAGTTTTTGGCACATATTAAGTGTACACCTCAATATTAATTTATGTTAAATAATATTATAGAAAAACCTTTATAGCATGACTCCAAGAAATACTACATTTTCATTTATATTTTAATTTCTTATTTTCAAAGAAGTAAATTATATAGTAAAATGTTCCAATATTGGTAGTTTAATGCAAAGAGAAATAGGGAGGAGATGTGTATGAAAAGAAATGGACGAACAAAACAGGAATTAATTTTAGAGATTAGAAGCAGATACACCCTTAAGTTGGAGATCACAAACCTATATCAGTTAATGCATTTTCTACAGAGATGTCTAAGAGATGCTGTGTCAGACAAAATTAGAATTGCTTAAATGCTTTGCCCTTGACCTTGCTGGGTGCCTAGATTCCACAATCTCCCAATGGCAATGCTTCTATGCCAAACTTCACCCACTGCCAGTAACTGCCTTGTTTGAGGCAGGCTTAGAAAGATAACCTCTTCTGTCCATCTCCTCAGATGGAACTTAACAGAAATTATCTGGAAAGAGAAATTGGAAAGCATAGCTTGCAAATTATACTAATATATGACAGAAAAGAAAAGGACTGGTGTGAGGTTGAGAGAACATGGGAAACAGACAAAAGACGTCTAGCAGTTAAAACCATGTCTCTATTTTCACACACTCCAAGTCAATGAATTATGAGGAATTTTACATATTAGCTAATTTTTTTCTCTTTCTTCAACTGCTTAAGCACAAGTTTGGGAATGAATAACATTTGAAAGCATGAACCGTTTTTGCCCTAGAAAATTTTCAGTTAAATTGTCATCAATCAGTTGCAAACTGTAGTAGCTTTTAATTAATATCTTGGCTATTTTTATATATTTTAGAATCCTCCATTAATGTGTTTCCTTGCCAGACTGTGTAAAAACAAAAGTCTATTTTCTCACTAGCAGAAGTAATATATACTTGAAAACACTTACACACCTAATATGCACACGAGAAAACAAATTTATGCATGTTGAATATTTATAAACGTGATCATATTCAGTTTCCTTGCTAGTCCCTGAATTCTCTCCACAGAAAAAGCTGCCTAGAGCCTTTACTTGAAAGAAATTTAAAATCAAAAGTAAAATATGAGGATATCTGTCACCTTTAATAAAAAGAAAATTAGTTATGATAGTGACAATCATTTGTAAACTTCAGAATGGAGCTAAACCTAAGTCATTTCTGTAAGCAAATGCTACTATAAAAACTCTTTCATTTGAACAGTTACCTGGATGCCTCCTCACCAGAAAATAGAAGGTTATAAAATGGAAATCACAGCTTAGATTCTAAGATACCTGAAGAAATATCATCAAGTACATTGTATTTGGATGTGATTCATTATATGCATTGTTTTTCTATCTTAAAAAAGTTTATCTTAACTTAAGAAATAACATCACATTATAAACTGATGTGATCTGATCATATCTGATATCATTTTTAGCATCAAGAGCCTGCATCAAGAGATCATAGAATAATAGTACAACTATAAGAATGTTCTTTCATGAATTATAATAAATGTATTATACTAATACCAGAGGGTAATAGAATGGTGTCTGAAAGGAAAGAAAAAAAACTTAATATAAGCAATGGATGATATAACTATTTTAGTAAATTTTTATCAATTGTACAAAGGTAACTACTATTAAAAAAAAGGTATGATTTATAAACTGTGCTATCATTAATAGTAGCAAATGTTCCACACCAACACAAGTTGTTATTGGTGGGGTGATACAGGGAATCCCATATTTTGTTAATGATTGTTCTGTAAACCCTCAGCTTCTTTAATGATAAAAAAAAAAATCATGGAAGGAAAAAAAAATAAAAACAAAGTTAAAACAAAGCAGAAACATTATATCTTGGTAAGAACAACATGTTCCCCTCACTCTAAGAAGCAAAGACATTTAACAAGCCCTATGCAGAGCTATGCTAAGACCCTGTGTTGTTTGCCCATGTCTGCAATCTCCTAGGATCTTCCTCCTTATCGCCCTTACTCTGGAAACTCAGAGCTAGAAAATGCCTGCTTGCCAAAGAAAACCACGCATTTGGTCATCACGCAATGTGTTTCCCTCTCTGCTTACCCATTCCCCATACTTTTACCCACTACTATTCTGTGAGTCTCCTCCCCTGAATCAGCTTGATACATCTCACCTCCCCCCCATTATTCTTCTGGAACACTACTTTTGATGTTGTTGTTTTTTATTAAAAGCTCTTACTTTTATTAAAAGCTCTCATTTTTAACTTAAAACTCATAATCTTCTAACTATAACATCTCCCCTGAACTTCAGGCTATGTTCATTATCTCACATGCTGTATTTGATATGAGGGGGTCACGGAATGAATCACGCCCCCACAAAAACATGTCCAGTTCCTGGCCCCCAGTCCTGTGTATGTGAACCCATTTGCAATAAGATCTTTGAAGAGGCCATTCAAACTGAATCAGGGTGGACCCTAACCCAGTATCACTGGAATATTTATAAGCAGAAGAAATGCAGACAGTAGTAGGAGTCGGAAGGCGATAGATGTCCATAAGACAGAGTTAGAGATTGAGTTTTGAATTGTTGGCAAGCTACCACTAAAACACTACACAAAATCCAGGAAAACATGATCCGCTTGACACCTTGATTTTAGACTTCTAGTCTCCAAACTGTGAAATAATAAGTACTTCTTGTTTAATCCTACCAGTTAGTCATATTTATTATAGTAGCCATGGAAAAAACTAAGAAAGTTTAGGAGGAGGCCTTTTTCTTTCCTTTCAAATTCACTTTCCAGATAATTTCGTCCCCTCACCTCCTGCAAAAATGTTTACTCATTTGAGAGCTGTGGCTCTACCACCCTCCCCTCACTCTTGCTTTTTCTCCTACCTCTCTCACTTTACTTCCTGTCCCACTTTACTTCCTGCGCAATAGGCTAAATTTAGTTTTCAATTATTTTCTCCCCACTGAAAATCATCTCCATCATCCTGATTATACTAATTTGTCATGTTGACCAGTGCAAATTAACAAACTGATTTTAAGCACAGAAATTGAAAGGAAAAGACTAGGGGCCTTATCACTATAGTATCCATGCATATATATTTTTTCATATTCATATATTTTACAAAAGCATTGCTTTGTAATATATTTGATATTAAAAACAAGCAAACAAAAGCACTCTATCTTCCTCTTTCTTGAAGTTTTAGAGACATAACTTTAGGTCAGCTCTCTATCTTAGCCTTTTAGAGACTTCAGCCTCTTTATTTAATCTCTCTATCAAGCAATCCTTACTACATCATCAATCTAGCTAAGACTTCCTGTCCTTAATTTCCATGATTTTCTCACACATATCCTCTGCTTCTTTGCTGCCAGATTTTTAATTTCAGATGCCTGACAACCCGCAAACCTGGGTCAATCTAAATTTTCCCATGAAATGAAACCAAAACTGAAAGGTTGAGTACTGTTGAGAAAATAAGTGCATTTTCTAAATGATATTATTTAAAATTTCATGATTTCTAGTCTGACCAAATATTGAAAGATCCAAGGAAATATCTCTTGCCTTTTTATTCTGATCATCATTTTCTTCACTTTTCTCAACCTTACTATCTAATTTGGAGTTTATATCTTTGCTTCCTACTTCACAGATGAAACAGAGAAAATTACTTTTACTTTGAAAAGTTATGATGGTATAACTTTATCAACACTTTTTTCTCTTCTCTTCATTGCCAATGACATTAAAATTACTTCTAAACCTAGTATTTATACCCCCTCCTTAATATCCTTGACCTTTTTGAAGAATTTGCAACCTTGATTTCTGGAAACATGATCAACTCTTGACTTAAAAACAAATCAAAATATAAACTAAAATCAAATGCAATGTCTTGATATTCATGCTACCACTCTGGTCAGTACTTTCCTGTCATTTCATTAAATATATATATTATCATGGGACATAGGGCATTTTTATGACAATGGATACTTCTATCTTTCTGAGATGTTTTGTGTATACTTTTTCTATATCCTAAGCATCTGTATACATTTAAGTGAAATTAATTTATTTAGTAATTTCACTAGACCATGTACTCACTCATTTAATGCATTTTTATTCATTTAGTCAATTTTTATTCAGCACCTGCTCTATTCTAGGGGCACAATGACAAAATCAGGAAGGATTTTGGTTGTTGTGATTGACATACAGTGCATGAAAGGATATTAAACAAAAAAAACGCAAACATAACATTGAGTGACATGTATAGTTCTTGTCCTCATAGAATGTAAAGTCCAGATGCTCAGTGCTGCTTTTTTTTTTTTTTTTCAGTTGGAGAAGTTGTGTGTTTCAGAACAATCATAATAAAATACAGGATTCCCATACACCACCCACCAGCAACAATTTGCATTGGTTTGGAACATTTGTTAGAATTGATGATAGCATTTTTTTAAATAATTGGACATTTTTTTCATTGTACTTACCTTTGTTACAATGGAAGAAAGATTACTAAAGTAGCAGAATTAACTGTCTTCCATAGTATACATTAGGTGCATTTTTCCCATATGCCACCCTATTATCAACACCTTGTATTAGTGTCATATGTTTGTTACAATCCATGAAAGAACATTCTTACAATTGCACTATTAACTATACAGTCCATCATCTATAACAGGGTTCATTGTGTAGTACAGCCTGGTTTATCTTTTAATCTTTATTCTTATATCTTATATGACCTAAAATTTCCCCTTTTAGCCATATTCACCTAAATAAGTTGGTGCTAATTATGCTCACAATATTGTGCTACCATCAGCACTATCCATTTCCAAACCTCTACATTCAAATTAAATAGAAATTCTGTGAAGTGCTGTTTTGTTCTCTCAAAGTTGCCAAAAATGTACAGATTATTTTTCAATTAACTGAAGTTCACCTTTTATTCATATCTTGTTAGTTGTTAGCCAATATCTTTTTTCTGTTTAAAGAACCTATCCAGTATGCCACATTACATTTAGTCATCATGTCTCCTTGGGCTCCCTTTTCATGTGACAGAGTCTCAGACTTTTCTCACTTTTGAATACCTTGACAGTTTTGATTATTGATATCATATATTTTATAAAATGTGCATTAATTGCAATTTTTCTGGTGCTTTTCTTATGATTAGACTAGGGTATCATGGTTTGGGAAGAAGACTGCAGTCATAAGCTTCCATTATCATCTCATTAAATCCAGAATACATACTATCAATGTGGCATCATGTTTGATTTTAAGCTTTATCACCTGGGTAAGGTAGGGTTTGTTAGGCTTCCCCTCAGTAAAGTCATTCTTTTTTCTCATTTTCCACTCTGTACACTCTGGAAGGAAATCATTAGGCACAGTCCCATACTTAAGAAGTGGGGAATTATGCTCCAATTCTTTAAGGACAAAGCACTTTAACATAACATAGCATAGCATAGCATAGCATAGCATAACATAACGTAACATAAATTAGTTGGAATCCTTTTGTATAAGAAAATTATCTATTCACATTGATTTATTTATGCATTCAAACATTTATTTAAATCAGTGCAAAAAATGGACATTTATCTTGCACTTTAAGTTATAACCTAATACTATTTTATTTACTTTGTAGCATAATTTATTAAAACATTGGCCATTGGAAGCTTTTCCATTTGGCTCCTTTATCCACATGGCACACCCCACCATTGCGGGATTTGGGGAACACTTCCATTCTTTTAAGAAACACAAGATGCTTCAGACTTATTTTGTATATTTCTGCCCAATTCCTAGAATCGTTAATCTCCCCAAGGGCTCTGGACTGTTTCATTGGAGAAATGGATAAGGAATCAAAATATGGGGGCAAGCTTGTTCATTGATACAGCAGTGTCTTTGCTTTTAGTCCTTCCTTTTCTCTTGTCAGAAAAGGAAATACGCATTTGTATACTGACCCATACACACACACACACACACACACACAGACACACACATACTATCTATAATAGTTTATATGCAGTTCTGTAGCTAGATAAAGCTAGACATGAATTCATACTGAGATCTTCAGTCTAATCCATTATCACAGGAATCATTCTTATGTGTTCCCTTTGCTTGTCTGTAACTTTCAACAACAAAAGTGGAAAAATCTGGCTCTCACTATTCACCAAGTATTTATACAATTGTTCAGTAGCAGTATATATACATAGTGGTTTCAAAATTGTCTACCAGTATTCCATTGGGAAAACTTCATAAGCTACAGTGCAGTGAATATGCATTTTCCATTTTTACCTTTTTCTTATAGACAACACTCATTTCTAAAATGATTTAGCAAAGCGTAATTATTCCCTCATCCCCTTCACTGTCAATGTTTCATACATTTGTAGCAGATTCTTGCTATCACATTCTGCATTACATTCTTGGATACCCACAACTTATAAGTGAATTTATTTATTTATTTTGCATCTGTTAAGTTTTCTTTTTATGCTGTAAACTTCTGTGACTTTTGGTAAATGCACAGTGCCACATAACCACCATTACAGTTTCACATAGAATAGATTCACCCCTTTAAAATTTCATAATGCTTCACATACATAACTCCTTCCCCATCCAGCCAATTCCTGGCATGCCCTGATGTTATTACCATCTCTATATTTTGCATTTTCCAGAATGTCATAAATTGGGCCATGATAGCTGAACAGTATAGTTCAATTATATTACCTTTGCAAAAATTGGTCAAATGTCTTGCAAACTGGCTGTGAAAATTTTCATTTCCAGGAGCTTTGAATGAGAGTTCCTGTTTCTCTTCATTGCCAGCAATTGTATTGTCATTTTTGGACATTAATACCATTCTGTTAGGTATGTACTGGTATCTCACTGTTGCTTAAATTTGCATTTCACCAATGATAAATGATATTGAACATCTTTTCATATATCTACCATCTGTACATCTTTTTAAATGTGGTCTCTGTTCAGATCTGTTACTCACTTTTAAATTGTTTTATTTGTTTTCTTTCTATGGATTTAAAGGATTCTTTGCATATTTTGAATACAAGTTAACTATCGGATGTGTTTTGTAAATATTTCCTAGCAGTTTGAAACTTGTCATTTTATCCTCTTAAAGTATTTTCATGGAGCAGCAGTGCATTTTAGCTTGTTTTAAATTAAATTACAATGTATCATTTAATGCTTTGTGCTTCTGGTATTTTATCATCAAACACAAATTGCATAAATTTTGTCTTATGATTTCTTATAGAAATTTTGTAAATCTAAAATTTACATTTAGATCTATGTATTATGTTCCATTCATCTATGTAATGATCATTTCACCAGGATCAAAATCTCTTGATTACTGTAGAGTTTCATATTAAATTTTGTAATTAGGAAGTATAGGTTCTGCAAATTTAATCTTCATCTTCAACTGTGTTTGTTATTTTAGATCTTTTGCTTCCCATGAAACTTCAGGATCAGTTTGTGGATATCTATAAAATGTCTTACCTTAGGATTTTGATTGGGTATGTATTGAACCTATAGATTATGTTAGTGAGAATTGACATCTTAAGTACATTGAGTCTTTCAATCCATGAATATAGAAATTATCCCATCTTATTTAGATCCTCTTTGCTTTATGTAATCCAGCTTTCATTGTTTCTTGCATATGTATTTATATATTTAGCATTAAAGTTTGGTGCTATTGTAAATGGTATTGCCATTTTGATTTCAAATTTCAATTTTTATTACAGATTTATAGGAAAGTACTTGACTTTTCTATCTTGCCTTTGTATCATGTATCTTGTTATATTCTCTTAATAGTCCCAGGAGTTTTGTAGCTCTTTTGGTAGAATTTTAAGGGTTTTTCCATTATGGCATGTGCCAATGAAAACAGCTCTACTTTTTCCTTACAAATCTGTGCAAGTTTTATTCTTTTTCTTGTCTTATAGCATTAGCTAATTCTGCCAGGACTATGTTGAATGACTACTATGTTGGATATGAGCATACTCCCTAGCCTTTTCCTGAGTTTAGGGTGAAAGTATCTAGTTTCTCACCATTATGTATTATGTCAGCTGTAAGATTCATTATCAAATTGAGGAACACCACATCTATTCCTAGTTTGCTAAGAGTTCATGAAAGTGTTTTGAATTTGTTGAATATCTTTCCTATTGTTTTAGTTTGCTAGGCTGTTCAGAACAAATAGCAAATTCTGTTTTCACGAGAAAGTTTCCAGTGAACAATAATGAAATCTCAAAATTTTAATAGTAATTCATTAAATATAAAGGGAAGATTTTGTCATCTTGTCCATTTCATTGTCTCACATAATTTTCTTTATATTACTAATATTTTCTACATTGTACTTTTTCCTCAGTGAAAAATATAAAGATTGTATTAAGGTAGATATTGGAGAAACCATAACAACACAACCTCAACATCTGATTTTTCATGTCCTGACAGGAATTGGGTGACACTCTCAAGTTGGTTCATTTGAGAAGGACTATTTACAAAGATGTTGAAGGACTGTAGTAAAGTTTGAAGCAAGATTATGAATGTGTGTGGCTGGGATGAAATAGGATTCTGGGTGGAGGTTTACAAGCTTTAGGCCTGATGGGACAAGGGTAAGTTTGAGCTAATAAACCCTGGAGAAGAGGAGCGGTACATATAAAGACCAGGTGTGTAGTCAGCTGGTGTCAATCCCACACAGATGGGGGCTCCTCACTCTCCTCTGCCTTTGTGCTCTCTTACTGTTATCTCTCACTGACTGAAATAAATCTGAAGCCAGAGTTCCAGGAATCCATTAATCAGTCCAGGAATACAGAGAAGTATAGAAGAGAATGGAATGGAGAAAATGGATGCTTTCTATTAGATATTCAGAGACAAGACATAACTGAGAGGAAGTAAGCTTTGCAACTTGGTTCTCTAGTTATGGTACTTAATTGTGAGGGAATTATGGCAGGGATGATTAAGGTAGCAGAACTGGTGATTTTCTGTGGTATATACAATTAAAAGGTCACAAAACTGTGTCCCTGATTTTGTTTCAGCTCCCCTTTTTGCTTCTATTTTAACATTCTATTTCCTGTCTTCTGAACATGAGAATTTCAAGCCTGACACTGCATATACAGCCTCAAATTTTCTTGAATGTAAATGTTTGCTTCTGGTGGAAAATCTACATGCAATTTCTTTTTTCTTCTGTCAAAAGCCCAATTTCTATTCTTTTTTTTTGTTTTTTTAACATTTTTGTGTGCTCTATTACAGGGGTCACATTTCATTTGTTTTCCATGTGAGTACCCTGTTGTTGCAGCACCATTTGTTGAAGTTTTTTGTTTGTTTGTTTTCTTTCTTTCTTTGCTTGTTTGTTTGTCGTGGGAAGTGCGTGGGCTGAAAATCGAACCCGGGACCCCGCATGGCAGGTGAGAATTCTACCACTGAACTACCCTTGCACCCCAAAGTCCAATTTCTTTATTGCTGCTTCAACATTTTCCTCCAGTTATGGTCGAGATGGATTATTATCTCATGCTATATGAACTGCCTAGAGCATGAGTCTGTATCAAGGTAACAGGACTAAAGCACCAAAAACAACAAAGATTTTTCTGGAAAGCTTCAGAGATGCCTGAGCACAACTTAATTGTGCTCCAAAATGAAACTCAGAGTTAGCTGAAAAGACAATACTTATGCTATTTAACTTAGATTACATTTATTCTTTCAAATGGGAAATTATGACGGCTTCATATAATTGTGGAAGTTCTATGTAATATTGGTAGTTTTATTTCTGGGAACAAGTGGGATTATTCCTATAAAATTACACATTTCATTGAAGAATCTATAAACTTCTAATTATTTGTATGTTTTGATTCTTTGTAAATCTCTCATCAGTTGTAGCCTCTACTATATTTCATCTGGTAATTGATGTTTAGGTAAATGTAGTCCCGTTATTCAAGATAACATAGAACATTCAAAGATTTTGTTTCATATTAACACTTGATTTTATTTAATTGTATATTACAATTTATGTATATTATATCCTATGATAAAAAGTTTATATTACTGTGATCTCCGGAGGTAAAAGTTGCTTGCCTTTTGGAAGTAGCTTATATTGACCCTGTTAAGGTCCCATCTCTGGATGCAGGAATAAATTCAAGGGTGTTTATCTGTTAAGAATGAAAATATATTTATCAAAATAAGCCCAAATGCATAATGATGAATTTTTTTAAATTGTGTTTTCTATTGAGTTATAACTTAAAAATAAAATTCACTAATGACTTTTTGTTCTGTTGATGATTTTTGTAGACAATTCTCTTGAAAGTAATACATTTAGCTTACAACATTAACATGAATAAAATATCTTCTACTTTTGCAGCTGAATAAAAGTTACTCACGTATGGTAATGTTCAAAAAGAGAAGAGAACAGTTTGGCATGATGGATCCTTGAGGCTTTGAATTTGGTGTTGAAAGCAACTGAAACAATCCTTTAGAAATCAGCTACTCACTACCTGTGTTGTGCTTTGCAACAGTTTGCAACAGTTAAACAGGCAGTTTAACTCAGTGGATAAAAGTAAGGAATAAGCCCCTAAAAGCTACTTTTTTAATGCCATATTTCTCCACAGAAACTGGACTTCAAAGATATTCTGAACACACAATAAAGTTCCAAACTTCAGTGCTCTCAAAAGCTGCACGTGGCTCTCACTACATCAATCAGAATTGTATATGCCTGGAGTGAAGGCACATGATAACCATTTGCATGATTAAAAATATGTTTGATAACTACAAAAATGCCTGAAACTTCACTGTGCTGACTGGATACTGTGCAATGACATTTACTTTCAAAAGTCTGCCAGATACCTAAATATGCTGGGTAATATTAATTTAATTTCAATATTTAAAAAATTAGGAAAATTTTTATTTGCAATTTGAAGGTCATCGCTAGATTTCTTAACTGAAAATGTCTTAAGTATTGGAGGGATTTTAGTTGCTATGAATCTCTTCTTTGCCACAGAGATATTTTCTGTCATATAAAGTGCTAGTTTTTAATACCATGGATCCATATGCACAGAAACAAATATTGCAATTTTGTAAAATTAAATTATGAATAGTGAACAATGGGAAGTTGTAAATATATATGTATATACATATATGTATATCATATATAGAATCTACTAAAGTCCTTCCAAGTGGCCCTGTGAATATCTAATCATTTGTTTCTAACTGCTGCCTCCCCCCACTTCACAGTTCTCTTCCAGAATGTTTTTTCCTCTGTCAGTGATGACTGTTGAATGGTTCCAGACAGCAACATAAAAAACAGTGCTATTATGAACACTTTGTTAACAAAAGTTTATGAACTTGTGTGATAATATCCTAGAAAAGTATAATCAGGAGTGATATGGCAGAGTCATTTTCATATTTTGATTTCATTTTGACAGTGAAAATTTGAATGGTTCTGTAGTATGGCCACATCACTGGTGTCTGAGAATTTCTTATTTCCAACATTCCCTCAAACACTTGACTTTGTTGGGATTTCTATGTTTTTGAGTCCAATGCATGTAAAATGGCATCTCTTTGTTTTACTTAGAATTTTTCTTTATTACCATTCATTTCTGGATGCTTGTTTTTTTTTCCCCTAATGCGGTGTGCTAAATTACGTGCCTCTCTCTTTCCACAACACATACACATACTTTAAAGTTGCCCAGGTCCTTATGTCTGTGATCTTTGAATTGTTTCTGCATATGGTTAAGGAGGCTTTCCAGATGAGATTGAAGATTTTGAGATGGGGAAACCATCCTTGATTATCCAGGTGGGCCCATAAGTTTTCTTACTAGACGGAGACAGAACCATTAGAATCAGTAATAGGAGATGTGATCATAAGAAATAAGAGCTTGATTATAAGAAGAACAAGGAAGGCCATGAACCGGGGATGCAGGAAGCCTCTAGAGGCATTTGGGTTCCTCCAGAAGGCAGCAGACCTGGCAACACCTTGACCTTAACCCGGTGAGACTGATCGATAGACTTCTAACATTTATAATTGTAAGAATAAGTTTGCGTTGTTTAAAGAAAAAATATTCTTGGTCATTGGTTGCAGCAGCACAAGAGAATTTACTTTTTAAATTCCATTTTTTAAAGTTTTACAAAATTTTATAAAGTGTTTTCTGCTTTTTCTCTACTGATTTGTAAAATATTCTTTATATCTGAGATATTAATTCCATAAAATTTTTTTGCATGACAAATATCTTCTTTTGTACTATCAACTGTCAGTTGACTTTATTCATGATGTCATTCATTGAATATGAACTTTTATTATTTTTTTATCGTGGACAGGCACCAGGAATCAAATCCGGGTCTCTGGCATAGCAGGCAAGAACTCTGCCACTGAGCCACCGTTGCCCACCCTGAATATGACTTTTTATTAATTAAAGAAGTTTTGTGTTTACAGAGCAAGCATGCACATAATGCAGGATTCCTACGCACTACCCTATTGCTAACATCTTTTATTGTTGTAATATATATGTTATAATTGATTAAAGCACTCTTAATATTTGTACTATTAACTTTAGTCCATGGTTTAATAGTTAAGTCTTTGTGTTGTGAAGTTCCATGAGTTTTAAAAAAGTTTGTATTCTATTACCATATACACAATCTAATATTTCTTCTTTTAACCACATTTAAATATATAATCAGCATTGTTCGTTGCTATCACAATGTTGTGCCACCACCACCACCATCCAATACCAAAGCTTTTCCATTTTCCCAAATCGAAACTCTGAACATGATTTTTGATGTAACCAAAATCATCATTATTTTGCTCTATGATTTTATGCATTTTGATATAATTTTCATTAAATCCTTTTCCTATGATAATTGCACAGTTTTGTTTTTGACATTGAGGGCCGTAATAATCTATCAGACCTGTCCATATTTTGTATTAGTTAGGATGATATTTTTACTTTCCCTGGTGGAATAAGCTCAGTTTCAACACTATCCTGAAATCTACCTATTCCATCACCAATTATTAATAATGCCACCATTAATAGTTACTGAATTTTCATATATATATATACACACACACATATAGCTTTATCTCAGTACTTTGTTTTTTTTAATAGGTCTAGATTTCTGTTCTTGAATCTGTACTGTATTTACCACTCTTTAATCTTTATTTTTATTATGATTTCCCTTAAAACACACACACATATTTATTTGTTGTGTTATTGCTATATTCTTCATCCACTTTGAAAACCATCAAGAATAAAAGTCTCATAATCTATTTTTTTCCCTCTGATACATGAGTTTCATAAATAAAAAGAAAAATATGATTAGGGTGTTTATATGAGTAAAAGTGGTATATCACTTTTCCAAACAGGAGATGTAACAACGTAAAAAGATGTTGTGTCATGTGCCTGCACATGTGTGTGCATGTGTGTGTTTAACCATTTAAGAAGGTCATTTACAAACTTTATTAGCTGACCATGCATTTCTAATTTTCATTTTTAATGTAATTCGGTATTGATTTACTACACAATGGCGATTGGATCATTTGAGATATCAAAATAATACAGCCTAAACGTGGGTCAGAAATCCTAGAATGAGCTGAGACTCAACATCAAGGGATTGAGAAAACCTTCTCCACCAAAAGGGGGAAGAGTGAAATGAAACAAAGTGTCAATGGCTGAGAGATTCCAAACAGAGTCGAGAGGTTATCCTGGAGGTTATTCTTACACATTAAAGTAGATATCACCTTGTTATACAAGATGTAATGGAGAGGCTGGAGGGAACTGCCTGAAAATGTAGAGCTGTGCTCCAGTAGCCATGTTTCTTGATGATCACTGTATAATGATATAGCTTTCACAATGTGACTGTGATTGTGAAAACCTTGTGTCTGATGCTCCTTTTATCTATTTCGTCAACAGACGAGTAGAACATATGGAATAAAAATAAATAATGGGGGAACAAATGTTAAAATAAATTTAGTTTGAAATGCTAGTGATCAATGAAAGGGAGGGGTAAGGGGTATGGTATGTAAACATTTTTTTCTGTTTTCACTTTATTTATTTTCTGAATAGACGCAAATGTTCCAAGAAATGATTATAATGATGAATATGCAACTATGTGATGATGTTGTGAATTACTGATTATATATGTAGGGCGGAAGATCGAAATAGGAATGTTTGCATTTGTTTTGTGTTTTTTGATATTTAAAAGAATAAAATAAAATAAATTAAAAAAATACAGCCTAGTAAAATGAACACTTGAAATCTAATTTTATGTAATGAGGTTGATTAATATATCAGAAATAAAAACTGAGTTTCAACTGAGAATTTCCCTTTGTATATCCCACATAATCCAGATTTTCATATATGCGTTATAGTAAACATCCAATGCTCATTAGCTAAGGGATTTTTTTTAACGAAGACAGAAATTCCGAACTGTCACAGGATATGTTTTTGGATATTCGTGGACCCGTAAATAATATAATGATATCTATTAATTCTGACTCAGTTCTTTCTAATAATCCTAAAACCACATATATCATTAATATAAAGTTTTATTCAATAATGTGAGAAGTCACTAAACGCATCTTCAGGAACTAATTTGTTTTTATTTATTTTCATTTTTAACAATAAAAAAGATACCCTAAGTATTACTTCTAATTCTATCACAGATATTTGCATTGCCTGTCATAAACTGGAGCTAACTGCAATGTAGCATAAGCACACTCTATTAGACCTTTTGTTTCCAGGCATTCATGTTCAAAACAAAAGAAAGTAGTCTTCCAGAAAAAGGGAAAATAATCTTATTCTTGACAGAACCCTCACTTTGGACAGGAGATACGATTATCATAAAAGCAGATGGATCATTTACATATATCTGAATTATTATTGTTAGATGGATGATTGGTAAGAGAATAACTCAGAAAGAGATAGTGCAGAATTGGCCATTCTCAGTGGTGTCTGCATTCTCCAGCAGGCGTTGGGATGTACCCATATTGGGGCAGGAAGCTGCCCACAACTGCTGTGTCCACAAACACATCCTGCATATACATGTTAGCAACAGTTGCCTTGAGTGTGATGGATGCTATAGAAATGGTTTCCACTGTAATTTTTTAAATGAAATGTACATTTCTTTTCTATAGTAAAATAAGTGCTTTAAACTTAAAAAAAGGCATATATTTGCATGTGTGTGTGTATGTGGGTGCATGCAGGTCTGCCTAGAATGTACCCTACCCATGTGATAGGATTGTTTTTTATGGCTACAATGTAGTAGAATTGATGCTGTTATGGCTAATGCTTATATTTATAGCAGATAAATTGCAAGTGTAAACGAATTGTGTAATATATGCCCTTATGCCAGAAATAATGGGTAGTCCTGTACTTCCTTTACTTCCAGTAAAGTTTTCATAGTATATATATCTCCTTGCCTAGGAAAATAATCAACTTTCAGGCCCACTGAGTCTGATTTAAAAATAGTCATGGTAGATATGGTTTTCAAAATTTCTTGCCTCCCTCCTTCTGCTGCAGATTTCCTCTTCTTTTTTTTAACGTAGTTTATTTGGAAGTTTCTGACTCATTTCAAGGGATTGGGCAGTGGAATATGATACAAAAACAGCGCTTACAAAATATTCAGTATGAACTTACTTGTTGAACAGAATTGCTGAGCTATTGAAAATTCTTGAATCAAAATGACACTGCCTAACTGGGACAAGTTGTGAAAAAGCATCCCACATCAGAATAGCACATTAAGAAAGATTTTATTCAATACTGCATTTTTAAAAATAGCATTTTAGTGAGCTTGGTTAGATATTGCCCTAAAGCATGTGAATATTTTTCAATTTTCATGAAACATTCTTATAACTGGGTAGCATTTTGTCATAGAATTAATATTTTTATGTATATTTAGGTCAGTATATTATTTATCACTCCCATAATCCTGCTTGTTTTTGCAACAGAAAAGAATGTCTAATCATCACCTTAGAAATCATGTTGTTCTGAAAGAAAGTGGTTATCTGCCTTTAAATTTTGGTAATTTGTCACCAGAAATTGACATTTTCTATTCAAATGTATTATGAAATTGACTATTTGCATCCACTTGTTTTGCAGAAAACAAATTAGAGAACTGATTTATCAAGAAATTTTAATTGATAGTTGCATGAAAAATTAATGTATATATTTATCCATCTATCTACACATTTGTTTGTTTGAACATCCAGTCTTTACAGTTCTCTTTCTATTGTCAATGTTCTAGTCCAACATACTATTATCTTTGTATTTACTGTACATTATAATATATAGTTTAATATCTGTTCTTCCTAATTCAGACTTGCATACTTTCTTCCAGACTGCTCCCATATGTCTTCCACCTTTTTGTAAATCCCATACCTGCTGTTATTACCTTTAGTAAAATGCAGGCCTGATAATATTATCCAGACACTTTAAAACGTTGCTGTGTTTCCCATTACTTTTAGACTCATGAGCAACTGTTAACAGTTCTACAAAATTCCCACATATCCTGGTTTTTACTCTTCAGCCTCATTTTATTTCATACTCCATAGTTACTCTGTGGTCCCAACACATTTGCCCTCTTGTAGCTCTTGAAACGAGGGAAGCATTTACCAAGGATCTCCCCATTCCCAATTGGTTTGGGGTTAATGCACACATGCTCAATCTTTCTTATGTTTCTTGGGTCATTCCATACCTAGATATACCAGAGAATTTCTGGGAAGGAAAAAGAAGTACAAATCAGGGTCCCCAACATGAAACTGCTGGGTTGCAATTGTGCAAAATCTTTTCAAAGTCTACAGCAAAAAACTGATGACCTCCAAAACGCTGAAAAATATGATGGAGCCAAGCAATTTGTGCAGCATCAAAAGGAACTAAATAATGGTGCTTGAAATGTCACACACAGGCTCAGTGGTCATAACTCCCCTCCAGTCTGCCCCGCTCCTTCTCTATTGTGCGTAAATGTTTCAGTATGTTTCTATTCCATAGTCCTGGGGAGGTGTCAGGTCTAATGAAAAGGGTCGACCATACCTTGAACCTCAAATCAGGAACTAGAAGCCCCTGTTGCTTATTAGAGTGGCACTTTCAGTAGCAAAGCCCCCACCCTCTGGGGTGTATAAATATTCAACATTAGATTGGCGTATGATCTCTCCTCTTCTACTAAAATGCCGATTGAAGTACTGTATGCAGAGCTGCCGTCCACCCACCCTAACACATGCAGTCAACATTTCTGGCAAATAACCATGATGGGATGGATATCTTCACCAGTTTTTTTTGACCCTTTGTGCTGTGTAAGTAATAAAGCAGTCATTTGCTGAAAGTTTATATTGTACCTGTGCCAGTGTTTTCATGATACAATGTACAGCAATTCATTCCACAAATGAGGATAATGAAAGTATTTACTTCATATTATGGTTGGGAGGATTAAATGAGTCAATGAAGATAAAATATGTAAACAAACATCAGCTATATAAATTTAAGTCAGTGCTAGATATGATCATGATATAATTTGCCTCATTATGATGATTTATATTATTCATAGTCCTCATTGTATTTTGAATATTAAAACAATGATTCATATATTGGAAATATTTTCTCCTAAGCTAGTGCTTATTTCTGATAAAAATTAAGTTTCTCTATACTCCATTTTATATTATAATATAAACACATTAATCTTTTCTGATTGTTTTTAATTTTTAGGATTCACTCTAAAAATTCTTCCTTCCTATGACATGTTAAAAATACTCTGCTTATTTTTCTTCTACTTTTTTGTTTTTGAATAGACTTATTACATCTATAATTTATTTGCTTAATTTAAGGTAAGTACTACTTTTGTTTCATTTCTGAAATGTTAATTTTCACATAACATCTTCATGTAACACATTTATTTTTGCATGTAACACATAGAAAGCAAATTTTCCCAATACAATTCTTGAAAAATATCTTTCTTAATTGATAATGTGACTTCTGTCTTTTAGTAAATTTCCAAAGGTATTAGCTTATTTTTGAATATGTTTTGATCATTGATCTCTATATTAAAACTTTTTAGCAATGCCTGTTTGAAAAATATTATCGCTTTTTTTTACAGATTTATCATGAGCATTACTTGAGCTGTGTTCTTCCAAATATATTCTATATCAGTTTGACAGATACTTTATTTGTACTGATTCGATTTATAGATTTATTTTTGGTTAATTACTTAGTTGTCATTACTGACTCTCCTTATTAATAAACATAGTACATTCTTAAATTTATTTTAAAGTTTGTTAGTGTATGGACAGGAAAATTCTAATATTGAATATCAATATCAATAAATAGGTCACTTCAGTTTCTGACCCTGAGTAACATTTATTTAACTCATATGCATTTTGTCAATACAATACTAATACTTTATGCTGAGGGTTATGATTCCAAGGATACTGGAAATGAAGTATCCAAAATGCAACTTTGACTGAGAAATTTAACTTTAGTTTATCTGTATAGTAAGCTGCCCTTGTTCACCTTTTATTCCTCTGGATGAAAGAAAGAAAACAATCCACTTAGAGAAACTATTTTTTGTTTTTGTGCCTTTTCTTTCAAAGTCTTGTTTAACTGAAAACTTTGTCTCTAATTCCCTAATTTAACTCCGAAACTATCTAGCTAAATTTAATGCTTCCTCCCTCATATTTAATAGCTCCTACCTTGATTAATCCTTCCTTCAGTAGTAATTGTCCATCTTTAGAGCTGTCTCATTTGACCTTGTCATTTGACCTATTTTGAAAAAGAATGTTGTCCTGTAGTCTACACCAAACATTGTGGAATAAATATATATTTATGGATTGGGGAGAGACATGAGAAAACATGATAGCACACTGATATAGCTTCACCACGGTTTTCAGCAATTTCTTTTTTCCACAATTTTTAAGTTGAATCAGTTTTCTCAAGTTTCAGGTCTGACTTATTAACAGTGTACATTAATAACCTTGATCAGTTAGTTTAATTGCATTGAAAGTATAGTCAAGAGCTTCTTACTTTTAACAATTTTTCTTATTGAGTTTTATTTTCAGTGCACTTAGCAAAACTAGTTCAAATAGACATGCAGTAAAAGTATGGTTAGCAAAGTGATACTTACTGATTTCCTGATATTACTTTCCACCAAATGTATAGAGTTTTGAAATCTTGGCTCAATTTCTGAGTTTAGCTTCCTGTAGGGAACTGTTCTGATAGGATTCAGTGTCACCAAATTCTGAATTTTTCTTGCAAGTAAAGCATGTCAAAATTCATTTTGTTTTCCATTGTGCTTGTTTCATTTTGATATACAATTGAAAAAAATGTTAGCTTCTCAGGGAAATGAAATGATACAAATTGATAACAAATTCCTTCAAACTATTAAGGATATGAAATATGTTTTCTATGACCATACAAAGTTTGGTTCTTAGAAGTTTGAGTCACTAAGCCCTAGTGAATCTTCTAAGTAGATGTGTGGGCCCTTTGGATAATGTTATAAGGCACATTGTATTCTGCCTCATAAATTTTGTAGTATGTTCACCTAGTTAAAAAAAAAAAAAAAAAGAGAGGGACATGTTTGTCTTCTTCATAGTAATAGAAAATAACCATAAGAATAATCATCCAATCATTTTGAAGGAATAATTTCTATTCAGTAATGTCATAGAAAATGCTAAAAACCCATATACTATTTATTATTTTCTTGGGTAAGATTCATCTTCAAAATGAAAGCAATTTGAGAAAGTGACACAAAGAAGACATACAGAAAATTTTGAAATTGCCATGATGAGGTTTTAGAAGTTTTGCCTTAAAACACTTTCCTCAAAAGTACAGCTCTTTATTATTACAAAGATGGGTAAGTCTGTTTTATCAGTAAATGTTCAAGGAGTACTTTGCTAGAGGGATTTGACCTAAGGCAATTGTGGAAGCCAGTTAAGCAGTCTCAGAAAGACTGTGATTTTTGTATCTATTTGAAGTTGAAGTTTGAATACTACAGGAAAAGTCATTTGGAGGGAATGACAGATTCATGGTTAAGAAGAGCAAGTATGAGCTAGGATCAATAAAAATGAGCTGCAGCCCATGAAGATAGAGTGAAACCTGTGTCATTTTTGTTACCTCTGCTTTACTATGGTGGGAACCCTACAGAAGCAGAGGCTCTTTATAATGGGGCTAAATATACCTGCATGCATGCATGCCCGTGCACACTTGGAGAAGATGAGAAGGATACGATAATGAAAGACCTAGAAATCAATGATAAAATGTTGTGACCAGTCTCTGAACATATTTTAGCATGTCTTTGCCAAGTCAGTTGAATGATTATGAAATGAGTCTCACCTGCTATTAGAAAAGAAATTAAATACTGGTAGACTTGATGGGATTATTTCTCTCTCTATCCACTTGGGTAGCACCTAATGGATTTTATTGTTACTTTTAACTTTTGTTGGCATGCAGACCATCCAGATCAGTGCAATCTTTGTGGTCTTCTTGTTTAGAATTTAGTTTCTCATCGTCTATAAAAAGCATAAAGAGGCATAAGAATAGAGATAAACAAACACGTTTTTTCCTTAGGTGTTCATTTTCACCTTCACAGTTAACAGTTTATTTTTCAGTTCAATGGCGTGTAATTAAGAATATTATATATATGACTTTTACTGTATACTATGAAATCTACCTTAATCTTTACAATTAAATTAATCAGATATTATCATCATCATTTTAAAGTTGAATATAATATATGTGTAATAATTATCAGGGTTGAATTTAGGTCTACAGACTGTCAAGGCTATATTCCTAAATTACATTATGAATTTCAATAAAGTATATAATTGGATGCGAAGAGGTATCTATGAAATGTCATAGAATAATTTTTAAAATTTTATTATACTGGGCCAAAATATAATATATGGGAATAAATTTAGAGAAGGACATGAAAAACCTTTAAACTGATCACTACAAAATATTGCTGAATGAAATTAAAGAAAACCTAAATAGAGAGGAAAACTATGTTCATGAACTGAAACATTAATTATATTAAAATGACAAGTCTTAGAAAATCAGTGAACAAATTAGAGATCTATACAAAATCTGGCATTTTGGTGGGGTTATAAAATGACAATGAAACTACTTAGAGCAATTTTTTTTTAAAAAAGTGTAAAATATTGGAGGATTTACATTATGTACAATAGTTTGTCAGTAATCAGGACTAGATAGATACACATATAACACAATAAAGTTGATAGAAATAGACCCATGCATACATGGCCAACTGAATTTCAACAAAGATACTAAGATAATCAAAGGGAAAAGAAAATGTACTTCAACGAAGATGCTGAAACATTTGGCTAACTCTATGGGGAAAAAAAAGTATTGATTCTCCTTTACTTCATACACAAGATTAACTCAAAATGTATCATAAAGCCTAAATAGAAAACTAAATCCCTAAAACATCCAGATGAAAATGAAATAAAAATATTTTCAATCTTGGGATAAGCAAATGTTTGTTAGATGAGGTGCAAAAATGTATGCCCACTGAGATGACTCCCAGGGATGAATCTGGCCCTGGCACTGTGAGATCAACAATTCCATCCTGATCAAAAGGGTTATAAGAAGTGTAACTAATAAAGTATCAGTGGCACAGAGATTTCAAATAGAGTTGAGAGGCTATGCTGAAGGTTGGTTTTACACAAGCTTCAGTTAGATATTGATACCTATCATAACTTGCCAAACCCCAACCAAAACCATTGCAGTCAATCCTAAACAACACCTAGGGCAATATTTAAGATTCTACAAAGGTTCATACACTAGAATAATTTTCCAGAAACCTACAATCTCCAGATGGGTCCCTGGACCAGATAAATACTGAAACCTAGAGGGCCCAGCCCCTCTAGAGCATCAACTAGATCCATCTCCTTGCGCCATATTATTGATAGACCCTTCCAACGTGAAACAGTTAGAATGGTCATAGCCCAAACACCCCTAAAGAGAGGGATAAAAAAAACAAAGGCGATGGGGGAGTTATGTAGAGAAGATAGGATTTAACAAATGGATATGATTGCTGAAACATTAAATTGATATCTCTTTTAATTAGAAGTAAAAACCTAAAATTGTGGAATTGTAACACATGCCAAACTCTGAATTACATTCTACAACTAATTGTGTGGCTATGCTTAGGAATTTATTGCTTTTTTGTATATACATTATTTTTCACAAAAAGAAAAAAGAAAAAAAATCTATTGTGATGATAATAAAAATGTTTCTACCTTCTACCCTCCTATATTCTGAAGCACCTAGAATGAAATATCTCAGAGGATCGATCGTATGGTAGACCATGACAAACCCTAGGATCTGTCTTGTAACTACTTGTTGAAGAGTGCTTTGAAAATTATTGCTTTTTCCTTCCTTCGCTTTGCATATATATTGTACAATAAAAAGGTTAAAAAAAATGTGTACCTACTGAAAGAAATTTAAATGATAAATTGGACTTGATCAAATTTAAAACTTTATGAAAATAAAACTGCAAGGCATGGAAGGAAAGAAATATTTGCAATATATATATATATATATATATATGACAAAAGGCTTCTAGCCAAAACATATACAGGACTTACAACTTAATCATAAACTTTAAAATAAGTGACCAAAAATAGGCATATATTTGAACAAGCACTAGACAAAATAAATGTAGAACTGGCTATTAAGTGGCTGAAATAATATTAAACAAAAATATAAACTAAGAGAGTACATATTAAAGCCAAAAAATGAGATTCTACTTTGTGTCTTCCAGAATGACTAATGTTGAAATGACCATGTAAAATCAAGACCCCCATTTTCTTCTCACTCTTTCTCTCTTTGGCTTTCCAAGACTTCCCCACACTTTCTCCTTTCCTCCCCTCTGGGACCACCTCTTGATCTTTGCCTGTCTAGGATTTCTTTGTCCCTTAACCCCCTCATCCTGCTGGATCTGTTCCTCTTTTAACCTCTTTGACAGAGGTCCTCTCCCCTGCCTCTATGAGTGTCTTTTTCTCTCCTCTGTCTGCTTTCAATGCATTCTGCAACATTCCATCTTTTATAACACAGGATTTTGGGCTAAGCATTCTTACACCAAACAAGATGTGGTCTTTAACATTCTAGGGAGTTACTTCTGGTTTATGCCCATGGGAATTGAGTACTTTCCAATGGAACTTTCTCCCTTCCAGGATTTGATCATTTCGTCTCTATTGAGATCCATTGTGGCCAATTACAAAGTTTCCCTTCTATATTATGCTCATTTTAAATTCCTCAAGAAACAGAAAATTTATTACTGGAAAAAAATTCTTCTTGATGGTTCCCTTTTAAAATTTGTTTGCTGAAAAGCACGAGAAAATGAACCACCAAACCAGTTAATTGTAATAAGGTAATGGAGATCATTCTGAACAGGAAAATATGGCCCTATTCCAGGGAAGGTTAGTAGAAGCATTCAACAAGTATACTAATGTGAGCCCAGATTCCTGGGAAGGTTAGATTTCCTGGGTGACATTTCATCACCAGTTTGAGCCTGACATTTGTAGAAAGCTGCAAAAACTCTCCATGGGCCTGCAAACTCCCATTAGTTGACCTGTTGGGCTGCCATAACAATCAAGACAAGGCTGAGGAGGAAGTAAAGGCAAAAAGAAGTAGGCAAAATATCAGAGAATAAACAGTTTATTACAGTCAGTGCTCAATGCATGCTGTCCTTTGAGGTCACCTAAATCATGACTGTGAACCTCAAGAGCTTTGCTTCAAGTATAAGTCAGAGGGCCACTGGGTCAATATGACCCTCAACCTCAGGACCACTGGGGCCTTGCCCCAAGTGCCATCGACATGAGCATTGGGTCCGGGGACCACACAATTTTCTGAAGGGGAGGTACAGAAGCCTCTTGAGCCCTGATCATGGCAAGGAAAGTAAACTGATGGTACCTGAGGCCATGTATGGCTCTGCTATCTTTGCATCTGATCATTAGCCTAGAGAAGCCTTAGGTGGCTCTCAACTGGCAGGTAAGATTATTAATATCTTACTTATCACTAAAGCCACTCTATCTGGAACAGCCACTTGGAGCCTACCTCTATACAGCTTTGTGTAATTATGGGAGTTAATGGTAAAACCTAAGCTAAGTCCTCACTTCTTTGTAGGCTTGAGGACATTTTGGCATCCCAATAATTTCTCATTATCCCTGAATGACCCAACGCTTTTCTGGGGAGTGATCTTCTTTCTTCCCTGAGGGCCACCTTAAGATTAGTAAACCCAGCTAGTGTTTGCTCCCTTCTTTGTCCTGAAGTCCCTACTAGATCAAGGTCTTTTAGTATGCCAAAGGAGATCCTTAAGCAAATAAACCTCTTTGTGTGGGATAAAGGCATCTTGAAGTGGACCTGCAGAGTGGCCCTTGTCTGTATTCAGATTTTTATTCCTAGATCTTAAAAATGCAGCTTTTGTCTCTCAAAACCCACTTGCATTTTAATATCAAGGACTTAAGGATAAGAATCCTGTCCTGCTCACTTATGGAGTGCTATCCCAGGTCTTTCAAAATAGTCCCCATGTCTTTAAGAATGTTGAAGAAATGTCAGAAACAAAAAGACAAATATTATCTCACCTCATTCATGAAGACTAAGTATAATATAAAAACTTGGTGAATTGAAGTTGAGAGCATGGGCTATCAGGTTGGGGCCTATTGTAAAGGGCCCTGGATTGTAAGCTCTTCCAGCAGTCACATATATTCTGGAGTTGTAACTGTTGTTTCTAAATTCTGAGATACTAAATTATTTGTGTATAATAACCTGGTCATGTCAGAAACTTCCTGTATTTATGTAACACCTGAGACTCAGAGTTAGAGCTCTGAAGCTATGAAAGTCAGCAGTACTCCATACAACAATCATTTAAAAAGTAGAAAAAGGGATTTGACTTTGAGTAGAGATACAAATGAAGTTGATCTGGGGAGGACTAGGGTAAATCAGAATACAGGATAAAAGATGGTATTATCCATATTTTAAAACTTCAACTTCTGTGTGAGACCAAAGGGAGAAATGTTTAGTTGGTGCAAAATTTATATTTTGGGTGGTACATTTCCTAATTTAACTTGTATGGTCAGTTAAGTTGAACACATAGTGCATGGAATCTTGAATAGGGCATGAGACTTTGTTGGTTTGTCCAGGTTAGCATGATCCCCCAATATATTCCAGAGTAATTTGGGCAGTGAATAAAGAAGTATTTGCAAGGACACCTTAGGTACTAGGGAGAAAAGAGGAAATATTCAACATCCCCATTTGGAGAATTTCTGATATTCTCCCAAGCAGTGGAGAAAATCAAATCAATAGGCTGAACCCTCCATGATGGTGTTCACTCCTAAGAAACTTATTCCTGCAAAGGATAGGCTAAGCATATTTAAAATTAGGCCTAAGGGTCACCCCCAGAGACCTTCTTTTGCTTCTCAGATGTGGCCCCTTTCTCTTAGCCAACAATGCTAGTGAACTCACTGTCTTCCTCTCTACATGGGACATGACTCCCAGGGGTGTAAACCTCCCTGGCAACATGGGACAGAAATCCCAGGATGAGTTGAGACCTGGCATCAAGGGATTGAGAAAACCTTCTTGACCAGAAGAAGAAAGAGAGAAACGAGAAAAAAATAAATGTCAATGGCTGACAGATATCAAACACAGTCAAGAGGTTATCCAGGAGATTATTTTTATGCATTACATAGATATCCCTTTTTACTTTATGATGTATTGGAGTGGCTAGAGGGAAGTACCTGAAACTGTTGAGCTGTGTTCCAGTAAAGGGTGTGGTATGTATGAGGTTTTCTTTTTTCTTTTTCTTTATTTCTTTTTCTGGAGTGATGCAAGTGTTCTAAAAAAATGATCATGGTGATGAATACACAACTATGTGATGACGCTGTGAGCCATTGATTGTACACTATGTATGGACTGTTTGCATGTTAAATCAATAAAAATATTTTTTTTAAAAAGAATGCCTTAGCAACATACCTTACTAACCTCCAGCTGCTTCAAAGCACAATCTGGCACTATGTTCATTTTGTGAATTAGCATATTTCTAGTATGGAAGTAAATTTTGTTTGTTTAGTAATTACTCACTACAAGCTCTGAATGGACATGGAAAGTTGCAGAAGATTTGAGAAAGTTAATTTTGCAGTTATTGCTAACCAGATAAAACTCCTAGATAAGAATTATAGAGAGTTTATGAAAATAAATTTTACCACATTCAATGTTGGTCTCTTAACTATCTTAGTACTTTAAATATTTATGCTGACCTCATCATCTTTTATTTCAAAAGACATGTCTTCCAAAATTCCTAAAGACTTAATGTTTTCAGAGTCCATGTTTTATCCTAATATTGATCTGTATAATGTTAAATAAGCAAATTTACTTGTCAGTTAAAGTACTCTACTCTAAAGCTTCTCTAAAAACACATGTGGTCAGATATAAGTCAAAACTTTATCTTCAACATAAAAGACAATAAAAAGGCAAGTATATAAATTGTTCCATATGTTTATTAAAATAACCCTAGTAAATGTTTAAAGGTAAAATAAGACAACTTCTGCTATGGTTTCTCATATATATATATATATATATATATATATATATATATATATATATATATATATATATACACAAATACATACATATATATTTGTGTGTGTGTGTGTGTGTGTATATATATATATATATATATATATATATATATATAATTTTTAAAAGTACTTTCACTAACCAAAATACAAAGAAAGTAGTGTATGCAATAGTCAAGAAAGTCAGAGTGAAGCCAAAGTCCTGCCCCCAGGGGCTTTAGCTCAACAAGCAAAACTAAATGCCCTACTTGAGCTCTGGAACTAGGCAAAGGGAAAAGGCCACGCCTTGCTATTCCTGCAGGCTCATAGAGCAGTGGAGGAAGAGTGAGGCTTTCTCCCAAATAATACCATCAAGAGGAGGTTGATTACATTATACCACACCCTTCATGGAAGGGGCAGCAATTTTCTCTAACTGGAATAGACAAATACTCTGGATATGGGTTTGCCTTCTCTGCATGCACTGCTTCTGACAAAACTACCCTCCGTGGGCTTACGGAATGCCTTATCCATCATCATGGTATTCCACACAGCATTGCTTCTCATCAGGGAACACACTTCCCAGCAAATTAAGTGCAAGAATGGGCACATGCTCATGGAATTCTCTGGTCTTACCATGCTCCTCATCATCCAGATGCAGCTGGATTAATAGAACGGTAGAATGGCCTTTTGAAAACTCAGTTACAGTGCGAACTAGATGACAATTCCTTGAAGAGCTGGGGCAATGTTCTCCAGGAAGTTTGTATATGCTCTGAATCAGCGTCTGCTGTATGGTGCTGTTTCTCCCATAGCCAGGATCAATGGGTCTAGGAAACAAGGGATGGAAATGGAACTGGTACCATTCACTATTACCCCTAGTGATCCACTAGGAAAGTTTTTGCTTCCTGTCCCTGCGACCCTGAGCTCTGCTTGTCGACAGGTTTTAGTTAGAAAATGGGAAGTGCTTCCACCAGGAGAAACAACAATGTTTCTATTAAACTGGAATCTAAGCCTGCCACCTGGTCACTTTGGGCTACTTATGCCCCTGATCAACAAGCCAAAAAGGGGATTACATTGCTGGCTAGGGTGACTGACCCTGACTATCAGGGGGAAGTAAGACTGCAACTACATAATGGAGATAAAGAAGAGTTTCCTTGGAATATAGGAGATTCCATAGGGCATCGTTTAGTACTACCGTGCCCTGTGATTAAAATCAATGGAAAACTGCAACAACCCAATCCAGGCAGAACTACCAATGGGTCTGAAACTTCAGGAGTGAAGGTTTGGGTCACCCCACCAGGCAAAGAACCACAGCCATCTGAAGCGCTTGCTGAGGGTGAAGGGAACATGGAATGGATAGTGGAAGAAGGTAGTCATAAATTTGAACTTCGACCACGTGATCAGTTACAGAAATGAGGACTGTAATGCTGTTTTAGTCATGTTATGCTATTTAAGTTGTAAGATATCAAGTTTAAGGATGAATATTACCCAAGGGTTTGCACCCTCTTCTGAAGAGATATGATGCATTTCCACTTATATGGAAGAGTGTTGAGTATTGTTAGGTGAGAAAAAAATGTGTTTTATTGTTTTTTATTTAGAAATTAGGTATGATTTAAGGTGTTATGTATAGCTGCCATGTTGACAAGGGATGAACTGTCATGGTCAGGTTCATGCATCAACTTTGCCAAGTAGTGGTACCTATTTGTCTGGTAGGGCAAGTACTGACCTGTCTGTTACGATGAGGACATTTCATAGAATTAAATCTTGATCATGTCAGCTGCATCCACAGCTGATTCCATTTGTAATCAGTGAAGGGGAGTATCTTCTGCAATGAGTGATGCTGAATCGAATCACTGGAAGCCTTTTAAGGAGGATTCAGAAGAGTCAGGCTTTCTTTCTGCTTCAGCCAGTAAGCCTCTCTTGTGGAGTTCATCCAGACCCTCCATTGGAATCTTCAGCTTCACAGCCTGCCCTGTGGATTTTGGACTCTTCATTCCCATGATTACATGAGACACTTTTATAATTTTTATATCTGTGAGTGTTTCCTGTTGATTCTGTTTCTCTAGAGAATCCTAACTAATATACCATATGAGAGCACTTGAACAAGGATAGTTAATCAAGGTCAGGAGGGCCTTTCCTGAACAGACAACCTACCTTGGGCTACCCACTTAGGCAAAACACACAAAAGCAGGCAACCCATCCTTATGTATGATCTACCACAAAGCACCTCCCTGGAGAGAAGGGAAAGTAGAGGCAGAACCCCTAACAAGGAAGAGAGAGGGGGAGTAAATAAGGTCAAGCAATAGAATCAGATTGCCTATACATTGCAGGTCATCTTGCCTGTCACTTCTCTTTTCTTGCAAGAGTGTCCACATGTTCCTCTGACATGCATTCTCAAACTTTCTATCTGCTTACTCAAAAAAAAAAAAAAAAAGATAGGTCTAAGTATTTGGTGAGGCTTTGAGCCACGTAAAACTCTCATATTGCTAAGTGTTTAAAATTATACAACCACTTTGAAAAATGTTTTGGAAGTTTCTTAAATATAGTAAATATTCTCCTACCATATGATCCAGATATTCCTAGACATTTATCCAAAGAAAATGACAACATATGTCTATGCAAATCATGTAATTAACATTCAAAGCAATAAAATTCATAATAGTCAGAAATAAGAAATCAGCCAAATATCCATCAACTTATCAAAATGAATTGTAATATTTTCATAAAACAGAAAACTACTTAGAAATAAAAAGGAACAAATCCATCCATGCAAGAACATGCAAGAACATGGATGGATTTCAAATTCATTTTACTGAATGAAAGATGTAAAAAACAAAATGGAATATTTATATGTAAACTAATCCATAGTGACAAGAATCGGAGTAGTGATTTTTGGGGTTCAGTGACAGAGGAAGGAAGCCTTACAAAGGGTATGACAAATTTTTGGGGCATCCTAATGGATTTGAACTGGATCTTGATCACAATGGGAGCTACAGATATTTACATCATTCACACAAGCCCTAGAATTGTGCAGTTTAAATGGATGAAAGTAATTGTACATAAATTATTCCTAAATGGACTTAATGAGAAACAAGTTAAAAATTGCAATTAAAACCTCTTTGTATGAAAAGTAAGGAAAAAAAGAGTTATGAATATCATAGATCTAGTATTATTGTAGCATAAATGAATTTGATTGATCAACCAGAAAAATATCACTAAACAAGAAGCTGCCGAAGAGAAAGCTTTATTTAAATTCTAAGTAGCGTTTACAAGCTGAATTGCAAGTATAAGTGGGCTGACGTGCTGTTTGAACATCATTAGAAAGTAAAAGAAGTTGAAAATAGGTAGAAAAGAGTCCTTGGACAATTGACTGAAAAGAAGCACTTTTACCCTCAAATGGAAATGGAATCTACTTGAATTTGTCTTTCTCAGTATTCAGGTCTCAGGAGTTTTTTTTGAAAAATGAGAAAAAAATTACTAAAATCTCATGTATACCAACTGGTAGCTATTTTGCTTTAAAAACAATTGCTGCATTGTTGACTTTTACTTGTTATTTTATTTGATAAGTTTTATGAATCAATTATGTTTTTGTGTTCTTGTTTCATTTTATATCATAGCCATCTGTAAGGAGATTAATCACAGAGATAAAAATTTTTGCTCAATGTAAGTAAAATTTACCTGGTGCTGTTAGATTTTTTAACTCTTTAGAGATGAAATTGACATGTACATTGTTGCTTACTCAAGAACTCTATTTCTTGGACGAATCCAAGAATCCTATTCCAAACATGTTGTCTGAATTTCTGCAGACATATCACCCTTAACTGCATTTTTTTTAAATCCAGGATCAGGTACTGAACTTAATCTGAACTTCATTAACACATCACACTCTTTGAATAGGAATGGTGATGTTTTGCAAGGCCTACTCTTTAGCCATAGCTGATTTATTGGTTTTTGAATAGGGACTCAACTCACTTTGGCCTAAAATAATTTTTCTATGGAATCTTCTGTTGGTAATAATAATGAATTTTAGTTAATTTGCAGCGGTGTTAGTCATAAGATACATATTTTGAATTTGCTGTTTTCTACATTCCCCAGTATTGTAGATATATGTGATAAGAGAAGATTATTACAACATGAGCTAGGGACAAATTCAGGGCCTTCTGAACCCAACAGCTTCCTGAAACTCAGCTGCAGAACTGTCCATCTTGTCATTCATTTTTGAAACATGTAATTCATTCTGTGGACTACAACCCTAGATTCCCATTTATTCCTAGGCTAGTTAGAGCAAGCTTCCTGTTATTTGCATCCAAAAATTTCAGATATAATTGTCCAGTAGGGGGAGGCCAGAATAATTTTTCCTAGTGGTGTTTTAATGTGTACTTCTTGATATCTTGGCTGTATTATAGAAGAGTCTGGGTGATCTCTAAGATACAATGAGTCTATGATGATTTGTACAATATTCTTAGAGGTTTACAAACTACTGTTCTTTAATTCCTTTTCATTTTTAATGTTCAAAATAAGTATTTTTCACTTCTTTTGAAGGGGATGCTATTTAGTGCATCTTGGAAACACAAGCTCAAGCACAATAGAAACTTTTTGCAAGTGAGTGCTTTATTACTTACCCTGCACAAGGGTCACATCATGGCCAGTCTCCCAGGGAGGACAACTGCTTGATGGATGGCAGATGTGTATGGCTCACTTTGCTTTGGAGAGGAGATACCCTGTGTGATTTTAGTGTTGAGTATTTATACACCCCAGGGGGAGGGACCCTACTGTTGAGAGTTCTTGCCTTGATAAACATCTAGAGTCACTTTCTCCAGGTTTCTGGGTTTAAGGTAAGGTGGGGCCTTTTCATTAGAACTAACATCTTCTGTGGATTGTGGGATGGATAAAACCTTGTTGGTTTTATATGCAGTTCAGAGAAGTCCAAACTATCAGACAGAAAGAATTTCCACAGATCCATCCTGAGTAACAACTTCCAATCCTGACTTCCACAGAAAAGGACACATTCTACCACACCTTCTTTAGCAAAGTATTGTGCAGTTAAACCTTTTAACGGAGTGCTTTCCTCTGGGGCTCACATCCTGCAAGCTCAGGAGGGGCCCGGATGGAGCTATCTTCTGGCCTTAGTCTCAGAACACACTATCTGGATGGACTCAGAATTTTCCACATCAACAATTTCTGACAGCTATATGCGTGTGTTCAGATATCAGATTTTCTCTTATCTCTGGCATTTTACTACAAGCTGAAGAGAAGCCAAGCTGTACCTACCTCAGTAGCTTGTAAACCTCCTCAGCTAAGCATCCAAGTTCATCAATTACAAGTTCCACTTTCAAGCCAACATCAGAAAACATTTCTTCCAAGTCCTCTGCCACTTTATAACCAGGATCGCCTTTCTACCAATTTCCAATAACATTCCCCACACTTCTAATGCCTCATTAAAGTATGTTCAGCATACATATTTTGACTAACAGTATCCTCAAAGCAACCTCAAGAACCTTTCAGTTTTCCCAGCCTCTACCCATTATCCAATTCCAAAGCTGTTTCTACATTTTTAGGTATTTTTAATAGTAGCATTTCATTTTCCAGTATCAAAATTGTTTTAGTTTCTTGCCTAACTGCCTTGTAATGAGTTCGCTTAAATAATATGAATTTACTAGCTTATGGCTTTGAGCCTAGAAGTCCAAAATCAAGATGTCAAGAAGGCAATGCTTTATTCTAGATTATTCTAGATTATTGTGTTCTGGGGCTGGCTGCCAGCACTCCTTGGCCCTTGTTTTTTTCCATTACATGGCAATTAGCATGGCAGCCACTCCTGGCTTCACTGAGTTCTGTCAACTTCTGGATTCTTTCCGTGACTTTATTTCTAGGTGTGTGAATTTCATTCTATTGAAAGGACTCCAGTAATAGGATTAAAATCCATCCTGATTTAGATGGGCCACACATTAACTGAAGTAACCTCATCAAAATGTCCTGTTTACAATGGACTCATACCCACAGGAATGGATTAAGAGCAACGACATATGTTTCTGGGATGTGTAGCTCCAAGCTACCAAAGTCTTGATGAAGATTATGTCCTCGAGTCAATAAGAACAGTAGGATCAGAGAACACCTGTAGTCTTTCATAACAAAATAAGTCTTTATTAACATTGGAGGTGATGCTTATACTGAGAACAGTCTGGAATTTAAATGCATTTTATCACTTTATAACTAAACTGTAATTTGTGTGTATTCCATTCATCATTAAGCCCAGGATGCAGCTCTGCAAATAAAAGCACTTAATCTTAAATTTCATTCTAGCTCCTATTGTTAGTGCATTTTTTGGGTAATCTTCAAATTAACTAAGAATATAGATTTAGGGGTGCTAGAATGACAAGCAACTCCTAACCACCTGGGGCTTACATCAAAATAAAGGTTTATTTCTTACTACTGCTACATGCCCATCATGGAAATTAGCAATTCATACTAAATTGCAACTGACTCTTTTTTCCTTGGTGGAAATCTTATATCACAAAACAAAACTTTCCAGTGCTAAATGTGAATTTGTAGTAGAAAGAGGAATATAATATTATTGTGCCATTTATTGATACTGATTGCCTCAAGAAAATGATTTAAAATATCCCATGCTAAACTCATCACCTTATGGTGGATAATATAAAAATAATTTGAAATTTTAGTATGACATCAATTTTTCTGAGAAAATTTATCATAAGTAATAGTATATCTTTTACTCCACATTATTATTCAATAAATGATTATTTTTCACCTTCTTGGTGATATGCTCTTAGTATAGGGTGGTGAACATATCTGAAAATTCCTTGCTCTCCTAAAACATCTTTTCTAGTGAGGGAAGGTAAATGACAAATACGTGAGCACATAAATATATATCATATCAGGTAGTGGTAAGCTTTGAAAAGCAAAATTAAATAATAAATGTGACATATTAACTTCCTATTCACTATCCCCACACCATGCTCTGGTAACTTATATTCTATATTCTATGAGCTTGCTTATTCTATTTGCTTCAGATCAGTGAGATAATACAGTTGTGTTAGTTAGATTCAGTTGTCAACTTGGCCAGGTGAGCATACCTAGTCTTGTTGCTGCGGACATAAGCCAATGGTACGTAAACCTCATCTGTTGCCAATTACATCTGCAGTCAGCTAGGAGGCGTGTCTGCTGCAATGAGTGACGTTTGACTTAATTGGCTGGTGCTTAAATGAGAGAGCGCAATGTTGCACAGCCAAGCAGCTCGGCATTCCTCATCTCAGCACTAGCAGCTCAGCCCAGGCCTTTGGAGATGCAGAAAGAAGTCACCCCAGGGAAAGTTCTTGGAACCCAGGGGCCTGGAGAGAAGACCAGCAGAGACCATCTTGTGCCTTCCACGTAAGAAAGAACCTCGGTGGAAAGTTAGCTGCCTTTCCTCTGAAGAACCAACAAAATAAATCCCCTTTTATTAAAAGCCAATCCATCTCTGGTGTGTTGCATTCCGGCAGCTAGCAAACTAGAACAACAGTATTTGCCATTTTCTGTCTGACTTATTTCACTCAACATAATTTCCTCAAGATTCATCCATGTCTTTGCATATATCAGGATTTCATTCCTCTTCATAGCTCAATACTATTCCAGTGTATGTATATACCATGTGTTATTTATCCATTCATTGATTGAGAGACATTCAGATTGCTTCCATCTTTTAGCAATTGTAAATAATGTTGCTATTAACATCAGTGTACGACCAACTGTTCAAGTCCATGCTTTCAATTATTTGGGGTATATACCGATTTTCTGAGGGAGTGCCAAAATGATGTTTTCCACAGCAACTGTACCATTTTACATTGCTACCAGGAATGAATGTGTTCTATTTCTCTGCATCCTGCTCAAAACTTGTTATTTTCCATTTTTTTCCCAAGTAGCCATTCTAATGGGTGTGAAATGGTATCTCCTTGTGGTTTTGATTTGCATTTCCCTCATGGATAATGATGTTGAGCACCTTTTCTTGTGCTTTGATCATCTGTATAATTTCTTTGGAGAGATTTCTATTCAAGAGTTTTGCCCATTTCATTTTTTAATTGAGTTGTTTTTTCTTTATTGTTTTGTTAAAGCATGCATGTCTTTGAAACAGTCTTTTTGTAAATGTATTTTGACATTTAAGAAAATCTAATATCAGCTTAAATGTTTTAATGCCCAATTATTATTTTGAATAATGTTTAAAAATGCTACCAAATTTTTTCTTTAGGTTTTTTGCAATCCACATTTTACTTTACTGAAAATATGTCTACATTGTTTACTCTTTCTGGAATTTGTGGAGTTTTTCCTGATGAACCAAAGAATGGGCCATTGCTTTGTCTATTGCATGAACACTTAAAATGAAATTAAAATGATTTCAGGGTGCGATTTATGCATATGTTAAATACACATATATCTTATTATTTTCTTTTAATAAGTATTTTTGCGACTTCATAAACTAAGAGTGACAAACTAAAGTGTTTTAGTGGAATATCTTTCTATTATCATAAAAGTTAAACAAATTTACTTTAAAGCCTTTATAATATCATGCTCTATCTAGTTTTTTAGGTATGAATTCTCTAAGGTTTTGGTCACTGATTCTAAACATGAAGGATTGGTTTTTTCATTGGTTTGTGTGGTGGGTGGTTGCTTTTTGTTTATTTTCTATGAGTTCATACAAAAATTATGGATCATTTATACATTAGGATATTCATTCCAACCTCTTATGTTTGAAGCTTGGCAGATTTCTACTCAATTAGAGGCTGAATTCCACCATGAATGAAGGAAAGGGATGCTAAGGGAACTGCTGAATGCTTTTGCAATTTCTTGAGTCATTCATTTTTGCACAATCTCAAAATCCTATTGGTCATTGACTCAGAGTACAGAGAATAGAAGATTGGTTGAATTTACTTATTTGTCTGATGTACTTTCACATCTTAAATGGTGAATTGATTTACAAAAATCTTAGCTTCATACTTCACTTCACTGTCTTGAAATTTATTAATTTTTCTCACGGTATTTTGGCATTTTTTCCTTTATCACAAGAGGCAAGCTGATGTCTGTATTTTTTAAATATTTATTAAGATATATTATATATTCACATATCATGTAATCATCCAAAGTGTTCCACCATATCATCATACAGCTGTGCATTTATCATCACGATCAAATTTTGTCTTTTGTGAAAAATAACATATATATAAAAAAGCAATAAATTTCAAAGCACATGGCTGCAATAAATTATGGAACAGATTTCAGATTTTAGTATGGGTTACAATTCCACAACTTTAGGTTTTCACTTTTAGCTGCTCTAAGATACCAGACACTAAAAGAAATATCGATATAATGATTCGGGAATCATACTCATTTGTTAAACCCCTCCTTCTCTTGTATAAGTACATTATCCAACTTTGATCTTTCTTTCACTCTATAGGGGTATTTTGGCTTTGCCTACTCTAACTTCTTCATGTTGAAAGAGCCATTGATAATATGAGATGGGGGGTGGAACTAATTAATGTTCTGGAGAGGCTGATCTCTCTGCAGAGATGTCTATTCATAATGTATCTATTTAATGGATCATTTTATTAGAAATTTGTGAAGGAAAGGAGTTAATCATAAGAACTTAAGTGTTTATCCTAAAACAGTCATTTGAGAATTCTGTTACAATGGATGGAGTATAACCTAGTTCTGGTTCCAAAGTCATATGATTGATCCACCCCCAGTCTTCTTTCTACCAATCATCCAGGCACATCCATCAATGCGTTAACTTAAATACGTAACTTCCGTGATTCTTGTAAGTAAAAAAAAATAATTTTACAAAAGAAGTTATTCCTTGGTGAAAATATTTAACTGGAAATAACATAAATTTGCATAATGATTTATTTATGGACAAGAAGTATTACTCTTGGTGTTACTTAAATCACAGCCATGGGACTGTTTACTAATCATAAACAGTGATTACTAATCATCAGTGCCATTCCTGGAGTGACAAAAAAAATCACACACACATTATCTATAACCCTTATTAGAAACTGGAGGGAGGGACTAGAAGTTGCTTGGACTTTATTGAGGGAGAAGAGAGAAAGCTGAGTGTCATTGATACCTCTTTATAGTTACCTTTACATGTTTTCTGTCAATTTGATTGTTTGGCTGGCTTATGGAAGACATTTTTCAGATGCTTTAAATTAATGAACTTTTTAAAATTAAAATTTATGCAAAATCACACTAAAATGAGCATGCATTGAATTTAGTTGCAGACCTCATATGCTTTATATAACCATATTAATAAAAGCTGATTTTGATTTTGAGTTAGATTAAAATATTCTAAAGAGAAAATGCCATATATTTTTACTCTCTTGAAGATGACATTTTCACAGGACACAGCAGAAATTCAGACTTTCCTGTTTTGTTCCTAATGTGACATTCAAAATAAAAGTAACCATTAAAACCTTTCTTGACAGGAAATTATACAGTGTAATCCCTACTCACTAACTCTACAAAAATAAATACATCAAAAGATTAGAAGAATTAACTGCATATTTCTTTTTAATTGCTAACTAAAGCCAAATTATAGGCATGGTCAAGATCATCAGTACACCATTATAACTTCACTTATATTGGCTGACTCTAAACTAAAACAATAAAAATGAAACAAAATAAATAATATACCACTTAGGAATTGAATAGAAAGAAATGTTGTTACTTTACACAATGTATGCTATTTTCCATCTTTTTCTTTTTTTTTAATCGTTGCAGTATTGTCTTATCTGTCTTTTTTCTTTTTATAGAGCTTCTTTCTGAAATCAGTAGCAGGACAATAAAGTCAAACTTAGAGTTTTCCTAACATTAAATTTGATATTTCTTAACAACTAACATGAACTGTGTACCATCAAAGACATGAAATCTGAAGTATTAACTCCAACAGACAGAACTATATTGAAACTGTTTATAAGTACATTTGAAAAACAAAATCCAGGTTCTTTAAGTTTATTGATTTCATTAACATATTGCTACAAAGATCAAGAAGGGATATCATGCAATTTACGTTATGCACTCTTGTATATTGTCCAATAGTAAGCTTTTCAACTTCTTTCAGATCTCAAGTGGTGGCACCTGCACAGGGGTATACTGGCCATTCTTGGGTCACTATGTTGACTTGTTTGGAAAAGTAGGTCTCATTGTCAGGTTCATGTATCAACTGGCCAAGTAGTGGTACCTGTTTGTCTGGTTGGGCAAGTGCTGGCCTACCTTTTGCCATGAGGACACTTAAAAGAGTTAAATCATGATCAAGTCAGTTACATCCACAGCTGATTCCATTTGTAATCAGCCAAGAGGAGTGAATTCTTTTTTGAGTGATACTTAATCTAATCACTGGAAGCCTTTCAAGGAGGATTCAGAAGAGCTGGTTCTCTTCCTGCTCAGCCAGTGAGTCTCTCCTGTGGAGTTTGTCTAGACCGTCCATTGGAATTGTCAGCTTCACAGCCTGCCCTACAGATTTTGGACTCTATATCCCCCATGGTTACATAAGACACTTTTATAAATTTTATATTTAAGAATATTTCCTGTTGATTATGTTTCTCTAGAGAACTCTAACTAATACAACTTGGTACTGGGAGTGGTCCTTAAGAAACAGACTCTTAAAAATGGGTTTTTATGAACAGTTTTCTACTCTAACTGAACTCAAATGTACTAAAGACTCTGACTCCCATAATCAGAATGACAATCCCAATCCGTGGAGTGAGTTAGCAACAGACATAGTCAAAATATTGCCATTCAATTTTTCTAATACTGTGCTTTTATGAAGCTACACTCTGGAGGATGTTTTTGACACCTTTATGGAGTTTTGTGGAAATAGGAAGTATAGAGATGTTGGTTGGTTGTTGTTAGATACACTACATACATTAATGAGTGAAAGGGATGGACTTAAGGCTCTAAATGAGAAGCTTAAGCATCATCTGACAGATGTAGACCTTTCTGTGATTGTCCTGAAGGAAAATATTATTTCCTGTAGCCGTAGATGTGATATTTCTGAAAATCAGACTCAGAATCTTATTGTTAGAGTAGCAACTTTACAACATAAATTGAAATTTCAATCTTGGATGGTGTCTGCTGTTAAAGTGGGGGCATTGATAGGAAAGGAGTGGGACCCTGAAAAGTGGGATGGCAACATATGGATGGATAATGATGTTGGTGGTGAGGTTGCAACCCTAGTTCATGCTGAGTCTTCTCTAGATAACCCTGTAATAATGCGCCCTGAGGACATAGCTGCTCCACCTCCAGCCTGCCTTCAGGAGTTGGCCACCCAAACTCCACTTAAAGGGATTAGCCTTAGAGTGATTAATCTTGCTTTACCAGATGAAACTGCAAAAGAATGCCCTGAAGCAAATGGCTTGGAAGATATTTCTAATTCTTTTCATTACCCACCCTCACCACCCCTCATTTGTCCCAAACCTACAACTAGACTAAAGACCGAACGGACCGCTATAGGTGAGCTACAAAGTATAACACATGAGGAGGTATGTTATACTCCAAAGGAACTCTGTGAGTTTTCCAATTTATATAAACAGATATCAGGGGAATATGTGTGGCAATGGATTTTAAGAGTGTGGGATAATGGTGGGAAGAATATAAGGTTGGATCAGGCTGAATTTATTGATATGGGTTCACTAAGCAGAGATTCTGCATTCAATGTAATAGCTTGAGGGGTTAGAAAGGCATTAACAGCTTGTTTGGATGGTTGGCTGAAACATGGATCAAAAGATGCCAGACATTAGTTGAGGTTGAAAAGCCGGAAATTTCCTGGTATAATGTAGATGAGGCTTAGAGAGATTGGAATGTTAGAGTGGATTTATCATGCAAAGTCTACTCTTACACCCCAGGAATATCCAGAGGATGCACCTTTTACCAAAACAGTGAGAAATAAATTTGTGAGATCAGCACCATCATCCCTGAAGAGCTCTGTGGTTGCATTTCTCTGTATGTCAGATATTACTGTGGGAACTGCTGTCACTGAGCTGGAATCCTTAAACACCATGGGGATGATCAGATCCCAAGTTGACAGAAGTTAGGTGGTAGCACTTAATTGCCAAAAACAGGGTAAACATGGCTATTATAATAGACAGCAAACACAGTAAGAGTCAAAATTATATGACTCACAGAGATTTGTGGCATTGGATAGTAAATCATGGGGTACCTAGAAATACAATAGAAGGGCAGTTTACTAAATTCTTGCTTGAGCTGTATAAACAAAAGAGTTCTAGGTCAAGTGAACAGAATTCTAATTTGGATTACAAAAAAAAAAAAAATATATATATATATATATATATATATATATATATATATATCACAGCCCCTTAATCATTTTCCAGACTCGAGACAGTTTACAGACCCAGAACCCCTTGAATGAAGGGGAGGCCAGGTCTCTTGGGGGGAGAGCCCTGTTACACTACCACAAGTCTATACTGTAAACCTTCCTCCAAATCTTCCCCAAGGTGACTGATGGCCTTTCACCAGGGTAACTGTGCATTGGGAAAAGGAAATGATCAGATATTTCGAGGATTATTAGACATTGGTTCAGAAGTGACATTAATTTCAGGGGACCCAAAATGTCACTCTGGTCCACCAGTCAGAGTTGGGACTTATGGAGGTCAGCTGATCAATGGAGTTTTAGCTTAGGTCTGTCTCACAATGGATCCACTGCTGCTCCAGACCCATTCTGTAGTTATTTCCCAAGTTCAAGAATGCATAATTGGAATAGACATACTGAGCAACTGGCAGAATGACCACATTGGCTCTCTAACTCGTGCAGTGAGGGCTATTATGGTGGGAAAAGCCATGTGGAGGCCTCTAGAACTGCCACTACCTAGCAAAATAGTAAATCAGAAACAATGCAGGATTCCTGGAGGAATTGCAGAGATTCCTGACACTCTTAAGAACTTGATGGATGCAGGGGTGGTGATTCCCACCACATCCCCATTCAACTCTCCAATTTGGCCTGTGAAGAAAACAGATGGGTCTTGGAATATGATAGTGTATTATTGTAAGCTCAACCAGGTGGTAACTCGAATTGCAGCTGGTGTTCCAGATGTGGTATCATTGCTTGAGCTAATCAATACATCCCCTGGTACCTGATGTGCAGATATTGATCTGGCAAATGCTTTTTTCTCAATTACTGTTAGTAAGGATCACCAGAAATAGTTTGCTTTCAGCTGGCAAGCCAGCGATATACTTTCACTCTCTTACCTCAGGGGCATAAAATCTCTCCACCCTATGTCACGATCCTGTCTGCAGGGATCGTGATTGTTTCTCCCTCCCACAAGACATCACACTGGTCCATTATACTGATAGTATCATATTGATTGGAGTTAGTAAGCAAGAATTAGCAACTACTCTAGACTTACTGGTAAGGCTTTTGCATTTCAGAAGATGGGAGATAAATCCAACAAAAATACAGAAGCCTTCCACCTCAGTGGAAGCCTTCCACCTCAGTATCCTAAGGTGAAGGATAAGTTGTTGCACCTAGCCACTCCTACAGCTAAAAAAGAGGCACAATGCCTAATTGGTCTCATTGGCTTATGGCAACAACATATTCCTCATTTGGGTGGGCTACTCTGGCCCATTGATTGAGTGAATAGAAAAGCTGCTAATTTTGAATAGGGACCTGAACAAGAGGAGGCTCTGTGATAGTTCCAGGCTGCTGAACAAACTGCTCTGCAACTTGGACCATATGATCCAGCAGATCCAATGGTGCTGGAAGTGTCAGTGGCAAATAGAGATGCTCTTTGGAGCCTTTGGCAGGCCCCTATAGGAGAATCACAATGCAGACCCTTAGGATTTTGGAGCACAGCCTTACCATCTGCTTCAGATAACTACTCTCTTTTTGAGAAACAGCTTTTGGCTTGCTACTGGGCCTTAGTAGAAACTGAATGCTTAACCTTGATCCAGCAAGTTACCATGAGACCTGAGTTTCCTATCATGAGCTGGGTGTTGTCTGACCCACAAGTTGGGCATCCACAGCAGCACTCCATCATAAAATGGAAATATATATACGAGATCAGGCCAGAGCAGTTCCTGAAGCACAAGTAAGTTACATGAATAAGTGTCCCAAAATCCTATGGTCTCCAGTTCTACATTGCCTTCTCTTTCCCAGACCAGAGCTATGGCCCCTTGGGGAGTTCCCTACAGAGAACTGACTGAGGGAGAGAAAACTCGGGGCTGATTTACAGATAGTTCAGCATGAAATGTAAGTACTACCTGAAAGTGGACAGCTGCATCACTACAACCCCTTTCTGGGGTGTCCTTCAAGGACAGTGGTGAGGAGAAATCCTCCCAGTGGGCAGAACTTCAAGCAGTGCACCTGGTTGTTCATTTTGCTTAGAAAGAGAACTGGCCAGAGGTGCATTTGTATACTGACTCATGGGCTGTTGCTAATGGTTTGGCTGAATAGTCAGGGACTTGGAAATACCATAATTGGAAAATTGGTGACAACGAGGTCTGGAGAAGAAGTACGTGGATAGTCCTTTCTGAGTGGGATAAAAACGAACATATTTGTATCCTATGTGAATGTGCACCAGAGGGTGACTTCAGCAGAGGAAGGTTTTAATAATCAAGTGGATAGAATGACCTGTTCTGTGGATATCAGTTAGTCTCTTTCCCCAGCAACTCTTGTCATTGCCCAATGGGCTCTTGAAGCACAGTGGTTATGGTGGTAGGGATGGAGGTTATGCATGGGCTCTGCAACATGGACTTCTACTCACCAAGGCTGACTTGGCTACAGCCCCTGCTGAGTGCCCAATCTGCTGGCATCAAAGTCCCACACTCAGCCCCTGATATGGCACCATTCCCCGAGGTGACCAGCCAGCTACATGCTGGCAGGTTGATTGCATTGGACTACTCCCTTCATGGAAGGGGCAGTGATTTGTTCTAACTGGAATAGACACATACTCTGGATATGGGTTTGCTTTCTCTTGCAATGCTTCTGTCAAAACTACTATCCATGGGCTTACAGGATGCCATATCTATCATCATGGTATTCCATACAGCATTGCTTCTCATCAGGTAACACACTGATGAGTGCAGGAATGGGCACATGCTCATGGAATTCTCTGGTCTTACCATGTTCCCCATCATCCAGAAGCAGCTGGATTGATAGAATGGAGGAATGGCCTTTTGAAAACTCTGTTACGGTGCCAACTAGATGGCAATATCTTGAAGGACTGAGGTAATGCTCTCCAAGAAGCTGTGTATGCTCTGAATCAGTGTCCGCTGTATGGTGCTGTTTTTCCCATAGCCAGGGTATATGGGTCCAGGAACCAAGGGGTGGAAATGGTAGTGGTACCACTCACTATTACCCCTAGTGATCCACTAGGAAAATTTTTGCTTCCTGTCCTTGTGACCCTGAGCTCTGCTGGTCTACAGGTTTTAGTTCCAAAATGGGGATTGCTTCCACCAGGAGGAACAATAATGTTTCCATTAAACTGGAATCTAAGCCTGCCACCTGGTCACTTTGGGCTACTTATGCCTCTGATCAATAAGTCAAGAAGGGGATTACATTGCTGGCTAGGGTGATTGACCCTGACTATCAGGGAGACATAGGACTGCAACTACACAATGGAGGTAAAGAAGACTTTTCCTAGAATTTAAGGGATCCCTTAGGGCATCTTTTAGTACTATCATGTCCTGTAATTGAAATCAATGGAAAACTGCAACAACGCAATCCAGGCAGGTCTACCAATGGCTCTGAAACTCCAGGAATGAAGTTTTGTGTCACTCCACCAGACAAAGAACCACAGCCAGCTGAAGTGCTCCCTGAAACTAAAGGGAACATGGAAGGGGTAGGGGAAGAAGATAGTGATAAATATGAACTATGATCATGTGATCAGTTACAGAAACAACTGTAATGCTGTTTTGATCATGTTATACTATTTAAGTTGTAAGATGTCAAGTTTAAGAATGAATATTACCCAAGGACTTGCACCCTATTCTGGAGAGATTTAAGGTGTTTCCAGTTATATGCAGGGCAGTTGAGTATCTTTAGGTGAGAAAAAAAATGTGTCTTATTGTTTTCTATCTAGAAATTAGGTATGGTTTAAGGTGATGAGTATAGCTGCCAAATTGATAGATGATGGACTGTCATGGTCAGGTTCATGTGTCAACTTGGCCAAATGGTGGTACCTGCTTTTCTGGTTGGGCAAGTGCTGGCCTGTCTTTTGCTATGAGGACATTTCATAGAGTTAAATCATGATCATGTCAGCTACATCCACAGCCAATTCCATTTGTAATCAGCCAAAGGGAGTGTCTTCTTTTTTGATTGATGCTTAATCTGAACACTGGAAGACTTTTAAGGAGGATTCAGAAGAGACAGGTTCTCTTCCTGCTTTGGCCAGCGAGCCTCTCCTGTGGAGTTTTCCAGATCCTCCATCGAAATCGTCAGCTTCACAGCCTGCCCTACAGATTTTGGACTCTATGTTTCCACAGTTATATAAGACACTTTTATAAATTTTTATGTATGAATATTTCCTGTTGATTCTGTTTCTGTAGAGTACCCTAACTAATACAGTAGGCGACAGGCTTTCATGTGATGCTCAAACTTAGTGTCAATACCCCAAGTCTTAATCCTTACTGTTCATGTACAAATGGATCAGTGTTTCCTTTTATCTTGGCAACCAAGTGCTAGTGTCATTAAAAGTTCTTCAAGAGTTCTTGCCTTCTTTAACTCTGTGCTTGCAAGATTACCCACATGTCCTCCTACATATGATTTCAATAATTTTTCAATCTGGTTAATATTTGGACTGTGCTCTTGAACTCTTCTCATGTTATGTCCAGGAACCTAGAAGCTGAAATCCAGCAACATATCTTGGCAAATCTGCCAGGAGGCACCTCTATAACAATCTGGACTGGTAAGTCATGACTGTTTACCAGGAAACTTGACTGCATACTTTTGCTTTTCTCTTCATACTTGACTCTCTCCCCCTGTTTCTTCTTCCACCAACCCCCAAGACTTCCTCACTCACTTGGCTTAATCTAGGGGCTCAAATCCTGCTCCCACAGGACATGAACTTAGTTCAACCTGACCCTCCAGCTTCCTCCTCAGGGGTGTCAGCAGCCCATCGCCATGCTGTGTAGCTTTAATAAGGCTTAGGATAATGAGTGATAGCAGCCTTTCAGAATTGACTAGGGCCTTGTACTTGCGTCAAGCAAGAATCCAATGGAAGCCAAATTTAGTTACCCTGTCTATGTCTCTCTCTCTTCTTGGCTCTCCAAAATTACCCATACTCTCCCTTTTCCTCCCCTCAGAGGACCCAGACCCTTCCTCCTACTGTCTGTTCCTCTTTACATCTCTTCAATAATGGTATTCTCCCCTATCCCCAGAGAATCTCCTTTCTCCTCTGTCTGACTTTCAATGTCTTCTGATATGGTCTATCTTTTGTAACACAGAATTCTGGGCTCAGAATTCTTATACCAAGTAAAGTGTTATCTTTGACATTCTAGGAAGTCACTTCTGGTTTAAATCCATGGGAACTGAGTACTTTCCAAAGCTAGAAATGAGGGATGGGGATGTTGCCCCATCTATTTCTCATTGTCCCTGAATGCTCCACTGCCTTCTAGGCTTCTAAGGAGGCAATCTTCCTCACTCTTTGGGGGCCACTATAAGACTAACAAACCCAACTAGTGATTATCCATTGTTTGCCCTGAGGCCCCTACTAGATCTGTGGCCTTTGGGTATCCCAAGGGAAATCCTTAAACAAATAAACCTGTCTGTATGGAATAAAGGAATCCCAGGGCAAGCCTGCTGAGTGGTCCTGTCTGCATTCAAACCTTAAAAGACACATTTTTTTATATCCCTTCTCACCTTAACACTCAAAATCCACTTGCTTTGAATGGCAGAAGCTCTAAAAATAAAATTTGTGCCCTACTTGCTTATTGGATGCTGCCCCAAGGGTTTGAATATAGCACCCATGTCTTCAAAAATGCCTTAGCAGCAAAACTTACTAAACAACATCTACCTCAAAGTACAATCTTGTTAAGCATAGCCCAGGGCATGCAATAAATGTAAAATGTAAATTTTGTGGTCCTTTGCTAACTTCATGCCCTAGATAGATGTAGAAAGTTGTTAAGAGTTTCAGAAAGTAAGTTTTGTTTGTAGTCACTATTTACTACAAGAAGCGATAGAAAGTTTATAAAAAGGAATTCTATCTGTCATAGTCAATGCTGCCTTATCTTAAACTGCTCTTAATGATAAATTATAAAAAGGTTTTTCTTAGAAAAAATATGAATACCTTGTCTAAAAAATAAATGTTTTATATCAGATCAAAATAATATCCTTGTTAAGGTTTATGTTGATGTTATCATTTTTATCCCAGAAAACAATTCTCACTCTTAGAGGATAAGAATTACAAAGAATTCATTCTCCTACCTTATAAAAGTGAAGTGAAAAAGTAGTTTAACATATTATATTTAAAGGTGTTTAAAATGTATTTCAATAGTTTAAATTTTTTTCTATCCTTCTGCTAACTAAATTTGCATGGTTGAAATGTTATTCACAAATTTTAAAATGATTTAACATTCCTAAAATCTTAATATTCTCACTGTTTATGTTATACCCTAATACTAATCTGTATAGTAACCAAATTTATTTGTTAGTTACACTACTTTGCTCTAAAACTCTTTTAAAAATACATGTAGTCAGCTGTAAATCTGAGCTTCATTTTCAACAAAAAAGATTTTAAAAGGGCAACAAAAGGAGTATATAAATTATGTTCTATATGTTAATTAAAAACCCTAGTAAAATGTATAAAGGTAAAACATGACCAAACTTCTGCTGTAATTTGTCAAATATTTTTATTTCTAAAAGTAGATTCACTAACCCAAAAGCAACAACAACAGAAAGCAAAGTACACAATCGTCAGCCAAATTAGGGTGAAGCAAAGGTCCTGCCCCCAGGGACTTTAAATCAAAAAAGCAAAACTGATTACCATCACCCAAGTTCTAGAACTAAGAAAAGGGAAAATATTATGCCTTCCTAGTCCTGCATGCTTACACATCAGTATAGAAAGAATGAGTCTTTCTCTCAATTAAATACCATGAAAAAATATTCAATCTCATAAATGCTATGCTCTTGCTAATACAAATAGCCTTAATTCATTGCCCTGGTCATCAAAGATAAAATACTAACATCTTTCAGAAAAAAATGGGGCTGCAGTGCCTTGGGTGGGCAGACCTGAAACTTTGAACCCCTTTGTGGACACCAAATATTCTTACTAAGAAAGAGCTCACTTCCTGATGCACAGAAGACCCAATTCTATGACATCTTCATTTGTAGAAAAAAAGATTTATTGCAAAGTCAACTAGCAAGGAGGCAGGAAGGAAGGCTCAAATATGTCTCTTTGACTTGAGGGCTCAGAGAGATTTTTATGGTGATAGGAGGTGGGCATTGGCATGATTTGATTGACAAAGCATAGATTTGTCAATACATGGTAAAAGCAGGCTTTCCACTGGATTTTTCTTGTTGAAGAACCTCTCATATTGGATTTTCCTGGACACTTGGAGGTAATCAAGGGCATCAGTTCAGGTTTCTGCACATAAGCAGGTTACACTGGCCTACCAAGCAAGCTCAAAATGAGAAGAAGCTGTTGCTATTGGGTGGTGCTTTCAAAACAAGCTCAAAAGTAGACAGAGTTACTAATGAGTTTTGGTTGGTTTCAAAGTCAGACCCTGGGTATTTGTTACTGTTCTGCCACATAATAGGAGGGTAACCAGGGGGAATGTACCTAAACGTTTGTGGTGACTTGGAAACTGTATGTACCCCCAAAAAACATGTTTTTAAAGCTGATCTATTCCTGTGGGTGCAAACCTATTTTGAGTGGGACCTTTTTTTATGAGGCTGCTTTAGTTGAGGCATGGCACAGGTGGGTCTTAATGCTCTTCCTGGAGATTTTTATAAATGAAAGAGAGAGAGAGAGAGAGAGAGAGAGAGAGAAAGAGAGAGAGAGAGAGAGAGAGAGAGAGAGAGAGAGAGAGAGAGAGAGAGAGAGAGAGAGAGAGAGAGAGAGAGAAAGCCACAGAAGTGAGAAGCTGGAAATAAAACACAGAAGAGAGATCAGCAGATGTTGCCATGTGCCCTGTCATATGGCAGAGGAGTTGAGAATATGACAGCTGATCTTTAGGAAGAAATCGTTGCCTTGTAGCCTTGATTTGGACATTTTTCTTAGCCTCATATCTGAAAGATAGTAAGCTGATAAACTCCCACTGTTAAAACCAACATATTTCAAGGTGTTTACTCTTAGCAGCCTAGCAAAGTCCAACAGATGTTTGTACTAGAGTGGAGTGCTGTTTTTGCAAATAGCAAAAATTTGGAAACAACTTTAAAATTGGTTAATGAGTATATTGCATTTTGGGTGCTTTAGCAAACTGAAACAGATTTTGGTACCAGAGAAGTGTGGTGCTGCTGAGTTTGCAAATACTAAACGTGTTGGAATGGCTGTTTAAATGGATGAGAGGAAGATTATGGGCGAATTGTGAGCTGTATGATAGCAAAGACTTAGATTGCTTTAAAGAGACTTCTGGTAGAAATATGGATGCTAAAGTTACTTCTAATGAAGACTTAGGTATAAATGATGAATGTGTCATTTGAAATTGGACAAAAGTTGGCCCTTGTTTTAAAGTGGCAGAGAACTTGCCAAAAATGAATTCTGATATCAGATGGAAGGCATAATTTGAGAACAGTCAGCTTGGATTTCCAAATTAAATGTGGAAAATGAAGCATGGCTTCTCCTTGCAGCTTGCAATAAAATATGAGAAAAAAAGTATAAGGTGAAAATTGAAATCCTTGGCACAGGAGATTTCCCAGAGAACAATGCTCCATGTAAGGGTTTAACTGTACTTGAACCAGTCAGCCATTTCAGTGCCAGTCAGTACTGGAAATGCAGTTATTGGGAAAGGATTTATGGAAAGTCCTATTGTCTGATGGGTTGGACCCCTGTGTACTGCAGATGAAACAAAGTTTTTTTTTGTGTGTGATATCTGTATGAACAGAACTACTGCCAGCTTAGATTAAAAGGGACAGAAAAGGGACAATTGAAGGAAAAATGACTTCAAAGGCAAAACCATGGAAGCTGAAGTCTGGACTAAAGACATCTTATTGGGCCAAAAGAGAGCCCATCCATGTTTTGGGAAAGGGTGAGTATAAACTGGCACCTGGAGAGGGTGGGTGTTCCTCCACATGGTTCAGGAAGAGTGTTACAAGTCAAGTTTCCTCAGATACCTTGGAGATTGCACAGGGTCTGGCCACCATCTCAATGCTTGATGAGGGTGGAAGCTTCACCCCCAGTATTTGGGAAGGGCAGCACTATGGTATTCAGGGAGAGCATGGCTACTGTTCATGCACTTGGGGAGAATGAGGCTGGAGAACAGAAAGACAAAACATCATTCTAAACAAGCTTCTAAGACCTTGAAATCAAATGAAGTATTCCATGCGGGGTTTTACAATTGTTTGGGACCTGTGGCCCTGTTTTCCTTCCCGTTTCTCTCTCTGGAGTGGGAATGTTTATTCTATGCTGTCCCTTCTTTGTATATTGGAAGCATATAACTTTTTCTCTAGGTTTCACAGGGCCACAAACTGAGGCTTACTGTGTCCAGGACAGACCATACCTATAAGTGATTTTGATGAGGTCTGGGCTTATTGCTTTAATTGAAATTACTTATTGTTTGGGGATATTGTAACAGGATGAATATATTTTGCAGATAAAAAGAACATGTCTTTTTGGAGACCAGAGGGTGAAATATGGTGATTGGGAACTGTAGGTACTCCAGAAAAGCATGTTTTTAAATCTTTCCATCCCTGTGAGTGTGAAGCTATTGTAAGTAGGAACTTTTTATGAGGTTGCTTCAGTTGCGGCATGGCCCAGGGTGGGTCTTAATCCTCTTCCTGGAGTCCTTTATAAATGGAATGAATACAGAGAGACTGAGAGAAAGTCATAGAAGTGAGAAGCTGAAATCCCTAACAAAATCTGGAGAGAACAGAGAGACCAGCAGTACCCTTCCATGTGGCCGAGGAGTTGAGGATCTGGTAGCTGGTCTTTGGGAAGAAAACATTGCCTTGGTGATGTCTTGATGTGGATGTTTTATTCAGCCTCAATTTTTCAGGCATGTAGGCAGATAAATTCTCATTGTTAAAGACAACATATTTCAAGATGTTTGCTTTGAGCAGCCTAGGTATCTAAAACACCCCTCAAGGTGTAAGTCGTCTCATTTGTGGCGTGAAAAGTAATATTCCAATTGAGGTTACATTGAGAGTGATGTGACATAATCCATGTGATATGCTGACAATAGTCCTTAATATATAAATCATTTCCATTACATGTTATTATTGATATAATGATTTACTGTCATATTATACAAAAAAAGAATGGACAAAATCATACCACATGTGAAATGGATGTCAAAAAACAAAGCATACAATTTAAGATTATATTCTAGATTATAGTTCATTGATAATAATATTCAACAGTATTTTTCCTAGTCTATAATAAGTAATCAAAATAATGTCCCAAGAAGTACATGTATTTTCTTTGTGATTTCAGAAGGGAAATATAGGATTTCTGTGTTTATTTAAGAATGATCACCTTCCACGTAAAAATTCTTCTTTCTCACTAAACAAACACTTTGGGTCAGTGAGAGATAAAGAGTACACTCAGCCACCAGTCCAAGTAAACTATTTCATAAAGTGACCTTTATTATAGCAAATGACATTAAAGTCACAAAATGTAAGAAATCCATTGCTTCTGGATTTTCTTAAGAGTATTCAACTGATATGAAATTGTAGAATGTTGGGGACATACGTGAAGAATCATATTCAAATATTTGACTACAGAAATTCAAAGCTGCAAAGCTTTAAAATAAAGAAGCTACATTTTGTCAATTATAGCAAAACTAATATTTATTTATCTGCCAGTCCCTCATTACCCTAGTAATGTTTATCCCACTAAAAATCATAGTCCTTTTTTAAAGGTTACATGTTTCATTATTGCTATCCTCAAACTGTATCAACAGCATTTTTGTTTCAAGAATAAGGTGCAGGTTTTATAACTGTCATAGGTATAACCCATGAATCCATTACATATATAAGCACTTTAGCCTCAAAAGAAAACTGACAGTCTAGATTGAATAAAATAAAATATTACTAGACATTTTAATATCCTAGTTTAGGAAATTATTCTTCATCCTTTTCTAATTCATAATGCATTAAAATCACAAGCTATTCAAACACAAAACACATTATATGAATTCACATTTAGACAGAACAATTGGTAATGTAATATAAAATTTTTCATCATGTATATGGGAGTTTCTTTTAAGTAGTAATGGCTCATCAATACCCATATTCAATGAATTACTGTAATAATGTCTATTGTTCTTGAGAACTTATAACCAGCACTGTCTCATGGTCTTTGCATATAATATCAAAATTAATTCTTACAGCAATTTTGGAAGTATTGTTACCATCTACAGACCAATGCAAATTGAGAATTATAGGGATTGAACATATTGCTCAATAAATAATTAAAAGATAGAGCTGATATTTGAAACCCAGATCTACCTTAGATTAGAGTCTCTGTTCTTATCCAGTATGCTAGTCTGTCTTAGATAGCTCTTATTTCTTGGAATTTTCACTTTCCATTCTCTTTCTAGTTTCTTAGCTTAGAAGAGAAGCATGTCTTTTTTTTCCAATTACTGCAACACCTTCTTATTGATTTGCTGCCTCTATAACATAAATCTAATCAAGTTATTCACTATTCTACTGCTTAAAAGATGTCCAGGCAACATGATTTATTACTAGGCCCCTGCTTCCCTTTGTATCCGTAGCTCTCAAAATGACCTCCTTTATAGGAAGTAATGTCATTTAATTTTATTTTTTTTCGCTTACTGAAGATGTCAAGTTCTGTCTTGGCCCCATACTAATGTCTGTATCACTCTTATCCAGCCGTTTCCCTTGGATAACACTGTCTCAATTTTCAGATCTTTCCTCAAATAGCACGTCTTACTTAGAAATTCACCTTCCCTGAAACAGCCTGGTTAAGTGCCTGAACCCTGACTGATTCCTGATTAGGTAGCCTAACTAGCATTCTAGAGTAGAAATCCAGGCAAAACAGTAAAATGTTAGGGAAAAACAGGACATTTCTGAGGAATAACAATGTGAATATGAAGGATTTCTCCAATGTTCCATCTGCAGATTACCTTTCTTCAGTTCAAGAACCATATAGTAGCATTACAACTTGATTATTTGGCGTCATTATATCTATCTTGTAACAATGTCTTTTCAATGAAACAAATTCAGATGTGTCCACCACTAGAATTAAGACCAGGGATTAAACCTAAGTACACCTTTTAAAAAAATGAGAGCCTTCCCCTCATCAGTCATACTCTTGAATGAACTGTTTCTCAAGGACAGTATCTTCACATTTGGCATCTGGTGAGTGATTAACAGCTTGACTTGATTTATGTATCCCAGGATCAAGGATAAGATGAAGTGAGTGAGCTATCTAAGGCACAACATTTAAGAGGATATTTATGCTTGAGGTCACGTAATTGTTGATTCTGCCACTATAAGAACATGTATCCCACACCATGTTAAATTGAGACTTCTCATCTTACAAAAAAAATAAATAAATAAAAATCAATCTTTAGTCTCTCTTGGGAACAGTTAAATTCTTCCTTTTGTTCATGACAAAAGTAAATTCTATTGCTTTTTGTCTTCCTCTGTTTAAGCTAAGATTTTGTAAATAACTCCTCAAAAGCCATTTCTATTATACTGCATTCTTACCCTCGTGGCTATGAGACCATCTCTTCGAGAAGATGCAATACCATGAATTTACCTACACTTATATCTCAGAATTTTTCTGGTTATTCTCGATCATCATCTACGGAGGTCACCCTGGTTTACAGAAAAGAAAGGTTTCATAACCAAAAGCACATTCTCAAATTTCTTAAAACCACTGATTTAGAGAAAATCACAAAAGCAGACAAGAAAGCAAGACACACAACATGAAGAAGAAAAAAGATGAGCATGCCAACATCCTCCTAAGAAACATAGAAACCCAAAGGCAGTGGACAAACATCTCATAAGAACTGAAAGAAATTATTATCTTAGATTTGTACACGAAGCAAAAATATTTTTCAAAAACGAAGGTGAACTAAAGATGTTCTCGGATATCCAAAAGCTGGAAGAATCCAACATCAGCAGTCCTACATTATAAAACAATCCAAAGGAAGGCATTCAGGCAAAAGCAAAATGGTATCAGAAGGAAATCTGAATCTACATTAAGGAATGGTGAAAATCAGAAGTTGTAAATATGTGAGTATATTTAAAATAAATATTCCTTATTTTTTTAGAATAATGCTCTCCAAAAGAACTCTCTATGATCAATGACATGATTTCTGTCTATGTTGCATAATTTGGGATTCAGTAGACAGATGTGGTTATTGACATGAGGAATTTATTAGTGTGATTAAAAAATTGAAACATTATGTTAACTTAAGTTTATATCATTTACATTTAAATAGTCATATTGGGCTAGCAATTACCTTATTAGATATTACAATAGAGGATGTAAACAAAATTAAAATAGGAATTGTGGTTTTTGTAAACAAGATAGATATGTAATGAATATATAATAATACAACTTGACAAGAGATTATGATAAATTAATAATACATACTATGAATCATAAACCTACTATTTAAAAAGTATGACTAATAACCCAACAAAGAAGTTACAATGGAAATATAGGCATTACTTGACTTATTCGAAAGGTAGTAGTAAAGAGAAAAAATGAACAAAAAGCAAATGAGGCAATTATTTAAAAAAATAAAATATGGTAGATTTAAGAATAGCCATATTAATAATTGTACTAAATGTAAATAGTCTAAACGTCCCCTAAAAGCAGTTTATGAGATTGGAGGAAAAAGCAAAACCCAAATATATGCTGCATGTAAGAATCTCACTTGAAGTATCTCAAAATATGCATTTCACTGGTAAAAGAGAAAAAGAAGAATGCCATACTAATAGCAATCAAATGCAAGGTAGAATTTCTATATTAATATCAAAAATTAGTATCAGTAGAGAGAGTCATGTCTTAATGATAAAGGATTCAATTTGTCAAAAAAAATCCTAAATATTAATGCTCCTAATAAGAGAGCATCAAAATGCTTGTAGATTAATAAGTAAAAGTTATTCAATTATTACAACAGAAGGAAAACTTTTCAAAAAGAAAATAAACACAATCTTACTATACTGTAGGACAATATTAAGTCACCTAATATATTTCTAACTGAAATCTCAGGAATGGATGGGTGAAGAATGGGGCAGAAAATATTTGAAATAATTTCTGAATATCCCCAAATGTGCTTAGAAATGAGATCTCATAGACTTAAGTGAACTGAAATTTAGTTAAATGTATATAGATATAGATATGCAGATATTGATGGTAGATATAGGTATAGATTATGACATAGATGATGCATACAGATATTGCTATGGGTACACACACAACTATGGAAATCATAGATAACTAAATAGAAAAACTTCAAAGCAAACAGGAAAATAATATAATACACCATAGAAGACAAAATGATGCAAATGAATTTTGTCTTCTCAAAAAACAGTGAGGGGGGGTTCAAAGGTAGTTAAGTGGTAGAATTCTCGCCTGCCATGCAGGAGACTCGGGTTCAATTCCCGGTCCATGCACTTCCCAAAAATCAAATGAGCAAACCAAGCAAACAGAAATTCAACAAATGGTGCTGCAATAACTGGATACTCATGTGGAAAAATAATGAAATGTGGCCCACCATACAACATAGCAAAAATAAAAATAAAAAATAATGACATAAAATTTAAAAAAAACATGATTCCACCTCTAAAACATAGAGAAAACTTATTATTTTAATAATATAGTGAGCCATATTATTATATAAATTGCACAGATACAAAGAATTCTGTATCTGACCAAATGATTCTTCAAAATTAAGGCAATGCAATGACATTTTCTTAAAAATAAAACTGAAAGTTATTCTTAGATAGTAGACCTACAATGCAATAAATATTGAGTGAAGTTTTTTAGGCTTTAGAGAAATAACACAAGACGAAAAATCAGATTTCAGGGTGGATTAAGAGCACTAGATATGGTAAGTATTTAGGTGATTATAAACACTGTAGTGGGACATGGTAATTCCCATCCAACTCTAGGCCCTGCCGGTTTTGACGTCTTGATCTTCAAAGAAGTATAGTCTTAAGAGGGGAGACAGGAAAGTTCCAAAGGAATCCTGGGGCAACTACTCTCAGTTATATATGGAAAATAATTTCTATAAGGTGCAAATTGTCAACAATGAAAGCAATGAATTTAGACCCGTAAGATCTCTCTTCAAGGAAGAACATGTCATTTTGATATAAGAAGTGCAATTACCTGAAAATATACAGCTCTGAGTTGCTTCAAGATTAAACTCATCTTTCAAGCTGAGTTCATACTCCTTCCCAGAAGTCCCAGCCAATGTTTGAACTGGTACAAGGGTCTGGTCATTCCTTTTCAATGTGGGAATTCTCCAATGAGCAATCTTTGCTCTGGAGCTACCTGCAGGATTAGTCAAGGCTTTATTTGCATAGTGGTCCAGTCTTACCTTGCCTATCTCACTTCTATCCCTCTTTCTCTTCACAAGTGTCACAACCCCCATGTCGGTCTGAAGAGTTTCTCTAGCCATCCCTTCTTTGTCCTCATTTTATTCTTCATAGGCATTTAATCCCAATAAACCCCTCAAGTACTCACTCCATTTCAGAATCTGCTTTCCAGAGAATCAATTGGCACAGACTAGGTCATTGTTTTAATCTCCCATTTAAAATTACATTGAAGATATCCAATTCTAACTTAATGAAGTTCTCTCTATTACTGACGTTAACCTTTAAGTTTAAATTATTATCACATTATATATAAATAATCACCTTAAACATGACATTGGCATTATTTAAAGGGGTAGACAGTACTGGTATAGTAGTTAACTGGAATTTCTTTTTATTTAAAAAAATGTATTTTTTAAGATACTGTTACCTTAAGAATACATTGGATTCTGAATAAGTACTCTGAGAAACTTTTTCTTGTTCTCTCTCACATTTCTAATTCTCTCTCCTTCTTTCAAATTCTGATATTTTAAAGGAGACTTTCAATTTTGTCCCCAATTCTGTTATATATGTCACATTTTGTTAAACTTTCTAGTTATTTGGCCCTATTTAAATATTATATCTTTATGATGTCTTATAATTATAAATATCTCATAAAAGGCTATTACTTTAATGTTCAAACCTATTCCTTAAATATGTATATTTATACATATGACTTCAACCTTCTTTGTTGGTTTTAAATTATACCATCTGTCTGTTTGGGCTATGAAATATTTGTTAAATATAAGTGAGTGAAATGTGTGACTGTAGCTCAAGTTAAGATTACTGACTGCCATAGGCAGAACTCTAAAGATGTCTCCCCAATTTTCTTATCTCTTGGTTATTCAATCAAACAATAACCTAGATACTACTGTGAATGGATTTTGTAGATATAATTAATATTATTAATCACCTGATTTAAGGCAGAGATATTGTATTTCATTATCTGGATGGATCCAATGTAATCAATCCAATGTAATCACTCCAATGTAATCCTTTAAAAGTAGAACACTCCTCTGGCTTATGACAGACATGTATCAAAAGAGAAAGACGAAAGACATGAGGCAAAGGGAAACTCAGAGACATTTGAAGTATGAAAAGGTGGTGGCCTCTAGAGACTGAAAATGACCTCTAGCTCACAACCACTAAAGAAAAAAGGACCTCAGTCCTTCCATAAGGGCATAAATTCTACCAAACTGGTTGAGTTTAGACACTGATTCTATCAAGAGTCTCCTGATAAGAGCCCAGTCTGCTGATACCTTGGTTTGAACCTTGTGAAATTCAGAGCAAAAAACCAACCCAGCAAACCTGGACTTCAGAAATACAGAATTGTGAAAAAATAAATCTGTTTTCTTTTAAGCTGCAAAATTTGTGGTAACATGCCATGGCAGCAATAGAAATCTAATATACCAAGAGACAATTTTTTCCATTAGATTCTATGCAATAGAACTGCATATTTTATCAGTCCTACTTTATGAATACTAAATATTTTCCATAGAATATCCGTTTTCAGTCTGATATTTTCACCTGACCTCAAGGGCATTTTATGTTCTCTTTTTCTCCTTTTATAGTAACTATGGAGGCCTCGTGTTGTAAATGGTTATATGAAAAGCTGGAAGGAGCCTATAGCACAGGATTATTTATTTGGAGTTGTGCTACCCATATGAGATACATAATTTTCACAGGACTTGCCATGGATGAAAAATAAAATTTACTGTATTAAATCACAGATTATTTATTTCTCCTGTGTATGGGTGGGGGTAAATATAGACAAAATCATATGAGCAGTGTGTGCAATGATACTAGCTATAGAGAATGTGGGAGGGACTCATCCTACCCTGAGGTGTCCAGTGAATGTGTGCCATGTAAGAGGCATGCAAGAAAGGCTTTGACTTGCAGAAGCTTTGACTTATTTCCAGATGGTGGAAATAAAACTGAAAAGGCTGGCCAGAAGTGGCTTATTACAAGAAGTAAGGACCTGTATTTAGATATTCAGGTGCAGCAAAGATGATTGACACCAGAGATGTAAGGAAAAAAACTATTAGTACTTATAGGTCCTAGAACAGAAAAGCATGGCAGCCCATACAAGGTTACACAGGAAAACACACAAGGAGCACAGGTTCAAACTCAAACAAGCAACTGGGAAACACTGAGGACGATATACTTGGAGACTATGCCTTGTCAATATTCTATAGGTGGGGATGTAGTAGTTGATTAAACAAGAGTTGGGATTGAGGGGTTTGTATTTGACATTCATGAAAGCACAAACTCAGGCAGGGCATGGAGAAAAGAGGGAGAAGCTGTTTATAAGGAGGTGGTCAGGGGTTGTCACTGAAAGGCCTAATGAAAGGATCTAAGAAGCTAAGGCATTATGGCAGTACAAAAGCCCCTTATGTTACTACTGACTGCAAAGGAACTGAAGCAGCATGACAGTGTGAAATAACCTTATATTACTTTTAATTTGCTTTGGTTGAACTTGTGATACTTCAGCATCAGGGATCACAGGATTGGGTTTTATTGGCTATTGGCATTGTGGAGATGTCAAAGGTGAAGAGTGTTGGCATATTGGCTACAGGTGATTGTCAGGAGCAGTCGCTGTGGATTTGTAGGAGAATACATAAGACAGGCAAGTCCTCCAAAGGAAGATTCAGGAGGCATTGCATAATGTTAATCACTTGTGTGGTATACTTTTGAAAGCATTGTTTGGCCTCCCATAGAGTTTGTGTGTGCATCTCAGGGCAATGTCACAATAGTGATATTTGTCGCTCATGTTTTTGCTGTGTGATCTTAGCTGCTGGTAGTTTTCCAGAAAGCAGAGAGCAGTCTCAGGGAAGTGAAACTCATGGGAAAAGTTCATATTGGTGAAGACATATCTGAGGCTACTTTCGAATACGTGAGTCAGGGACAGGAAATGGGACACATTGTATGAATGAGGAAGATCTGGTAAAAGTAAGTTCGGGGAGGAAAATTCTCTGTTGTTGGTAGTCCATTGCAATCCAATGCAGGATATTGTCATCTCTATGACCTTTGGTTGGGGTGAAGTTGTCTGAGGTGAGGTCATCTCAGTTTATGAGCTCTTGAGCTGGGGCAATGTCATCTGTGGTGGCCAGTCTGCTGGATGGTAGTCTTTTCATGTGACTTTCCACAGGGGAAATATGAGGGCCAGAAATTCTTGGCTAGGAGCATACCTTTGAGCTGAGTAGGCCAGGATTTGTTTGCCATTGATCCTGCATCTGCTAGACTTACAAATCTGTTAAGGTATTAAGATAATTGGGACTATATTTATTGGGCCTCTGGACTTATTCTCAGTGGGTAAATTGGGACCATTTTATCTAGAAAAGGTGATTTTTCTCAGAGCATTTATAAGCTTCATTGAGGTGGCCTGATGCATTAAGCAAAAACAATCCAGAGTTGCTCAAGCTAGCATCAGAAGTAGTGCACAGAAATGTAAGGTTTATAATAGCCAGGGCTTGAGTTGGAGAAAAGTGTTTAGCAAGTCTATGTCCATTTTACCAGATATTATTTAGATACCTGTAGGCTGTGTTGCTTGACCTTAATGATAGTGTATCCACTATTCATAGAGATCTCTTATGAATGATGATATATACAGGTCCAATGCAACACCACTTTGAGATAGTGTATTAAAACCTGCCAGCATGTCTGGTTTGTTCAATTTTGGTGAAAGTGTTGGGTTCCCTGTGGTTGGTTGCTACAGGCTTCCCCAGTTATAGTTAGGCCCATTGGGATTGTCAGCAATCTGATCACCTATGCCAAGCATAAGAAATATACAAGATATAACCAAGGGGGGCATTTGCATTTTACCAGCTTCAATGATGTACCTCCAGCAGTTTCAGGTAACTGCACCACCATGAAGAGACAGGGGTTTGTGGTCTATCTCTCTAGCTCCCAGTCCAGTGCTGTCTATGCTGAGAATGACCATAGACAGTGTGCTGGTTGGGTATGTGCAGTGAACTATTGAGTTTCATTTTCATCTGGTGTCATTTCTGGATATGGCTAATATCCATCAAGCAGTCTGTTTTAACCTCTTACTGTATTCACACAGTACCTCTGTTAGGATCTATCATTATTACTTCTCTCTTCAAAGAATAGAGAGAACTAGGGTTTAGTGCCCTTCCTTTATATCATGTCTAAATTTGAACCCATCAGTGACCTTATTAGGTTATCAATTACCAGGGAATCCCATTTCACTTTTGGACCTGGTGAATTCACCACTCAACAATATGGTGAAAAAATTGAGAAGTTATAGCAAAAAGGTGAAGTGCCATTTATTACTTTGCTTAGGATTTAGACCCAAAAGTGGGCAAAGTTTCTTTTAAGGAGTAAGAAAAGCATTTTAGGGGATTGTTTTGTGTGGGGCATGTACAACTCCATTAGCTAAAGTGTATTAAAAGTTGAAACAAAATTTAACCACTTTGGCATCTATTTGCCATTAAGTAATTTAATAGCTCTTTGAGGAGGCCATTGTGTCTCCAAATAATCCTGTCAAATGAGGGTCGTATGCAGGTAAAAATTTAAATTGATTTCTTGTTTTGGTACCCAGTGTTGCATTGTATGGGAAGTGGAGTGGGTTCCCTGATTTGAATCAATAATGTGAGGAGGCCTAAAAGGAATAAAGATAAAATTGCTGACTTGTGGTTTCTCCAGTTGCATGTGACATTGGGAAGGACAGTATGAGGCCATTATAAGAGTTAGTCATAGTCAAGGTATATCTGGTGGCTCCAGTGATGATAAGTCCTTCTGTGTCATCAATATGGCTGTGGGAGAAGGGTTTTTTTCCCCACCTCCACAGCATGGATTGTGGCCCCATCTAAGGTGTGCCAACATTTAGTCTTGGAGCACAAGGCATAGCTTTTAGTTACTGCTCTGCCCAGTGATGGGCCTAGAAGCAATCTCTTTCTATGTGCCCACTCCACCAGGGCAGAGAAGTCTCTGGGCCCCGAGATATTCTGGGCCCAGGCCACCAGTTGATAGGAGAAGCTTTGGAATCTAAGAGACCTGCAAATTACTGTGTGTTTTGGTTTACTAAAGTTGCTGAAATACACATACCTGAAATGGGATGACTTTTACAATGGAGATTCATTAATGTACAAATTTACAGTTCTGAGGCATGAAAATGTCAAAATCAAGAAGCATTTATGGCATCTGCTGGTAATTCTCTCCTGGGTTTTGTTGCTTTCAGCTTTTGGCTGCTTCTTTCTCAGCTTTTTATTCTCTTTTAGCTTTTCTGAATTTCATCTCTTATGAAGGACTCCAATAAGAGGGTTAAGACCCACCTGGGGCATGCCTCAACTGAAACAACCTAATCAAAATGTCCCACCCATAATAGGTCTATACCTGTAGGAATGGATTAACTTTAAGAACATGATCTTTTCTCACATACACATAGCTTCAAACCATCACATTTGTGCTGGATGGATTTTTAGACAATTTATCAGCTGTATCATTACAGAGTGACTCTAATGTGGTGAGTTAAGTGTATGTGGAAACCAGTGTGACATATATAGGGAGAAAAGCTGCTAGTTGTTTACAAATGTAGAGGCTCCACTGGGATTCCCTTGTATGAGAAAAATATTTCATTTCTGTTGTCCTGATTACACTGTCAAGCAATTGCCCACTGCCCAAGATCAGTCAAGATACAGAGAATGGGCAACTGGTGGTCCAGAATGTCCTGGATGACTAACTAGACTGCTTCCAGCTCTTCCAACCAAGTGAACTACAAATAATCATCTCCAATGAAGAAGATTTTTGAGGCTGGGTGGTACACCATGGCCCTCCAGCAAGCTGTGCGAGGTAAAACAATAGCCATTATTGCTATTGGTGAGATTTGCTTACTTCCTTTCCAAGTCAGGCAGTTGGTCCCAAGGGGCTCCCCACTTTGCTAGAGCTGGAGGAAGGAGCATTCTATTGCTAGTCTCTTAGAATCTGTGGGCAAGGGGCTGACCATGGGGAAGCCACATCCTCCTGTAATTGAGAAAGGCCATGTTTGTCAGGTTTAGCTCTTTTCTGGAGGTACCATTTCCATTGTATCAGCAAAACTTCAGGGGCCATGCTAAGCTCCTGCAAGGAATTATCTCTCACCCATGGCACAATGAGAATCCATTGCATAGGTGATGGGCTGTGGCCCCACAACTGCTTCTGTTTCTAGAAGACATCAAGAAATAGCCAGAATCTGTCCTTTCCAATGGGGTATATCGGGCAACAGACAAGGGGTGACTCTTAGTCCAAAAGCCTATAGAGAGCCATTGTTGTCCATGCTTAGATCAAAGGCTACAAGAAGCAAATATTGAGGTGACCAAGGCCTCTAAACTAAAATCAATCCTCAGTGGTACAAAGGGTATAGCTTGGAATTGGCCTGTTGTGCCAATTCTAAGGTGTGTTTCGTGAGCTTTCTCTAGTAGAACATAGTATGTGTGTATATATATACATGTGATTTTGTATATGGACTGTAATGAGATTTATAGATGTAGAATGTGTTGTGTCCAGATATGAGTTATTCTAATAGATGTTATGCATGTTCCAGTGTCTGAGATGGGTTTGTGGTTGATGGTGGTGAAAATCTGGCTGTCCTTAGAGGACCAAATCATGCCCAGGAATTTGAGGGAGTTTGATGGAATTTTTATTAATGGGTTACTATTGACCAACCTTGTTCCTGTAAGCAATTTGTGAGTGTGGCTAGAATCTCCTGGAGGCCTGTAAAATTACCCCTTGAAAGGATAATTCTTGTCTTTATAAATGCCAGGATTTAGTGGCCTTTAAGAGCAGTTTATCAAGCTGTTGGTGGCAGAGATTGGGATCCTTTACCTATTGGTAATGTATAAAATATGTTGGCCAAGTTAATCACAGAAAGGAAATCTCCCATGCTCCTTGGCATATATTTGGATACTATCATTTTAGGAACAGGAGCTTTAATGTGCAGGATTTTGCAATAAGATAGGTATAATCAATGGTTAAATCCCTTTGTTTGATGAAGGCTTCAAGAATTGGCTGAGTAAGACTAATGTATGGGGAGATATTAAGTACAATAACACCTTTTTAAATGAGATCTCGGATCACAAGTTAGAACCCCACACTATCTGGTTTCAGGCACATTTGCATCATGATTAGCAGGGATAGTTTCACAGGTTTCAGTTTAGCATAATTCACAAAAAAGAGCAAAGGATTTGATCTTATTCCAGTTGTTGTGTTAGTTTTAAACAATCAATACCATAATGTGGCAAGTACAAGCAAAAAATGCCACCACCAGTGATAGCTGTTAATAAGAATTGTTCCATTAGCCACACAGAGGGGAAAGAAGACTGGGTCTTTGATATGCAGGAGGAAGAGGACATGGCCTTCCAAGTTAGGGAACATGTGACCCCCTATAGGGTAACTACAGGACTTGATAAGCCAAGATCCCTGACTCTGAATCTGAGTCCTTATATGTGCCAATAGCTCCATTCCATCCATAGCCCCTCCGATTGCCTGAGCCATGCTGATAAGATTGAGCAAGACTACCAGTACAACAAAAGAAAGAATCAGCCGTGGAGATGATGCTAAGCATTTGATGTTAGCCCTAAAATCATTTGTTTAGAGGTTCTTTAATCCAGAGTATGACATAGTGAGATACATATCTTATGAAGATCATTTTATCAGCAGTGTGGAAGATAAATATGGCAGAGCCAAGACTAGGGATAGAAATTGAACCGTGGTAGATTAGTGCTGTTGGAGAGGAGGTGACAGATTTATTTGCAGGGTGTGGTGACTTGTGGAAATATAGAGTGTTGACAAAATAAGAAAGGAAGGGTCTACAGCAACTAACAGATCCTTTCAGGCAATTTGCAGGCTTGTGTAAACATTATCTTATCTAGAGTCTATAATAGGAGAAGAATATTGTCTCCCTTATATAATTTCAAGAATCAGTTTATTCTCAAACTGTTCTCAAAGGTGTTTCCATGTACATAATTTAAATTTTAGTGGAGATAAATGGGATATGCTATCATGCATGGTCTGAAAAATAGCTCACCTGCTACAACATTTTCTCCTATTATTGTTCTAATTACATGAATGAACAGCTTAATGTACCATAAAACCCAGCATATACAGGAAACGTTACCAGGTCTGTGATTCAAAGAGGATATTCAGAGTGGTTTACCTATGGCTTTTAAATTAAAAACCTAATGTACCTTCATCTCCAATTAAGCACAATTGCCAAGTATAATTGACCATAGCAGTGTAACTAGTAATCTGAGGACATTCATGCACACATACATTGTACACATCTTTAAATGGGTTTAGCTTATTTCAAGGAAATCTAGGCCTAGAAATAACTTTATGACAATTCTAATTCAAGCCTTTGTCTCATGTACAAGAATGAAATGTGAAATACAGATGTTTGGGAAGTACAACATACTGTCAAGGGGAAAGACTGAGCCTAACCCTTACATTTAGCAAGGTCAGACAAAAAACATTGCCCATTTAACTAAAATTTCCAGGAATTTACATTAATTAACAATCCTTCCCATCCACTGCTTTCCCTTTTCACTCTCCCATCTTCTTTCCCCACTATACCACTCCTCCTGCCAATCGCTTAACACCCCTTCTCATTCCCTATCCTGGCTACTGGGATTCACTGGCTCATCCAAGGTATCTGTTTTTAAATGAGATGGTTCAGATACAAAATAGTGATTTTTACACTGGGAAAATTCAGATATGAGGTTTGGAGAAGGAAAGAAAGAAAACTGATCACTGTGTGGCAGATTGAATTATGTACCTTAGAAAAAAAGCATGTTCTTGATCTTTTGCTATTCTAGTGAATGTGAACCTATTGCAACATTCCTTTAAAAGATTTGATTTTTAATAATGGTATGGCCAACTGACACAGGATGGATCTTAATCCTATTACTGGATATCATAAATAGCAAAAATCACTGGGAAGTGCAGGAAGCAGTATGTAAGTAGAAACACAGAAGAGATAGGAGAGGACATCACAAAGTGAGAGGGAAGGAAAGGAATCCAAGGATTGTCACTGAGCCATAATGCTAGTGTTGAAACCAAGAGCCAATACATTGCTGTTGTTAGGTCAATTTACTGGGAGGTAGTTGTCTTACTTGCCTGGAAAACTAAGACAAATTGTATTGAAGGAAAAACTGAAGTGTGCCTGGCTGCCAGCCCATTGTTCTGGAGAGGTTGAGTGTCTGCCCCAATACTTAGAGAAGGTGGAATGGAGAAAAATGTGGTCCCCCCAATGTCCTCCAAGGTTGTAAACTCCACACAAGTATTTGGCTAGAGAAGGCCCACTGAGTAGGCCCTTGGAAAGGGTGAGACTCCTGCTTTCTAACCCCAAGGATAAATGACTCTCAGGTTTTGAAATCCAATGGAGTTTTCCCTGAAGGTTTTCAGAACTGTTTGGGTCCTGTGACCCCTATTTACCTGTTGATTTCTCACTATGGCAATGGAATATGTATCCTATGACTGTCCTTCCTTTGTATGTTGACAGCAGGTAACTTATTCTGAGTTTCACAGGTCCAGAACCAGATGAGAATTTTTTGCTGTAAAACAAACCATGCCTGTAACTGACTTTGATGAAATTTTGTATTTTTCAGACTTTGTATTGCATTTGTATTGTAACTAATATGGTTTTAAGCTTTTGTTATGTTGTGAGTGAGTGAATGCATTTTGTATAGGGATAAACATGTCTTTCGGGGGATACAAAGAGCGGAATGTGCTGATTTCAATCTATTATGTATCCCAGAAAAGCCATATTTTAGTCCTGATCCAATCTTGTGGTGGCAGCCATTTATTTTAAACATTATTCAATACTGTAGGGTGGAATCTTTTGATTAGATTATCTGCACAGAGATGTGATATGCCCAATTGTGGGTGTGACCTTTCGATTAGATGGAGATGTGACTGCACTCATTCCAGGGGGAGCTTGATTAGTTTACTACAGTCTTTTAAAGGGGAAACATTTTGGAGATATCACAGAAAGCAGCACTGACAGAAACTTCAGATCCTTGATCTGACACAGATGCCAACACTTGGAAAACAGATACATGGATGTTTGAGAGAAGCTTGGAGCTCAGTAGGTGCCATGAGATCTTAAGCTAGTCAGAACCTGGAGACAGCCAAGGGAAGCTGCCATGTAGACCAAAGTGAGGAACCCCCACAGGAACAGAGGCTGAAAGCAATGGAGCCCAGGAGCTGGGGATAAGTAGATACCAGCGACATGACTACCCAGCTGACAGAGGTGTTCCTGACCCATTGGCCTTACTTGAACTTCATGGGTACCTTAGTTTGGACATTTTTATAGACTTAGAACTGTAAAAACTTGTAAATTATTGAATCCCCTTTAAAAAAAGCCATTCCATTTCTGGTGTGTTGCATTCTGGCAACTTGCAAACAGATACAGACAGGAAGAAGATAGCTATATTTCACCAGATTAGATTCTCTCATTGATCTTTTCAACTTTAGTTTTCTTTGCTAACATTTTTATTACTTATTATTCATTTATTTTTTATTCTGATGTTTGGGGAAAGTGCTATTTCCACTAACTTTCACATTTAATCTTTTTAACTGTCACTGGCTTTGAATACTATTATTTTTCAACTTTACACACTGATTTAACTCATCACCTAAGATTCCACCTGTCTTTCTTTGGTATAATTCAGTTACAAATATTTTCTAATTCCATTGTGAATTTACTATCAAAATTTTTTTGTGTGCTACCCTTATACCCACATCACTTTGACTAAGCTTCTTGCCTTAGCAGTGAATTTTGACCTTGTTAATAAATAGCTGTCTATCCCTGTGATTCTAAGACAGAGTTCAAAACCCACATCTCTAGCCACCACCCACATACCTCAGCTAGAACTACAGCTGATCACAAATGGTAAACTAGCATCCCCACCAGCCTCCTCGGGCTCCCAGTCTCTTTCCCTTTTCATGTGTGTTTGCTTTAAGCTAACCAAACTTAGATTCCTGCAGGAAATCTACTACCCTCCACCCCTGAACCACCATGAAGCCCCTGAGTCCCTCAAACTCTGTTTGAGAGTGCACCACGTACTGGTTGCTCTCAACTGCACTAATGCAATTTCTGATGGCTTCTCCCAACACCCTTCTCTGGCTGGAACCTGTTAGCAACAACCTATGTTTTCTCATGCATGATGGCCATAGTTTTCTATTGTCTTGCATTTGACTTCCACTTGGATTGAAATTTAAAATCCAGCTTTATTAATTTGGAATATTGATATTTTGATCCTTGGGAGATTGAATATTTTGTTAATTTTCAAATATATGGGGGCATTCTACTAATTCATTTATCATTGATTTCTCACTTATTTATTTTATGACAAAGAATATATGTTGAAATTACTTATATTTTTCTGGTGGTTATTAATTACTGAGAAATATTTTAATGTGACTATGGATTTGTTCTTTCTCCATATTGTTCTCTCAATTAAGTCATATAATAGAAAACATATTATTAAGTTCATAGGCTCTTGTTTTAATTTTCTGAGAATTGGTTTTATTATCAGTATGAGATATTTCATTTATCTCTTGTAATGCACTTTGTTTTAAATTTATTTTGTCTGATATTAATTAAAGGCTAATATTTGCACAGAATGCCTTTTATCATTGTTTCAAATTTCAAGGTTTTTATATGCTAATCTTTTGATGTTTGTCTTAAAATTGGAGTAGCATTTTTCCTGTTTTGAGAATCCTTTTTTTTTTTTTTTTGCAATCTTATAATTTGTAGTCAGTGTAGTTTATCGAGATCTGGAGATTTAAATCTGTCATTTTCATATGTGGTTTCTTTCTGTTCCACTTGTTGATGTGCTTATTTCATATTGTTTCATTTTTCTACTTTTACCCTTCTATTTATTTAGATGATATATAGTTTGTGACCACTGTTTAATCATGAGGGTACAACTAGAAATATCAACCTATCAAAATATCTCAAATGTACATTGATGGCTGCCTTTTTCTGTCTTCCCAGTCAGTGCACCCACATTTCATTTCTTCCACCACAGCGGTATCCTATTATTACACTGTATTTCATTTTTTATTTTAAATCCCACATAGCATTAATATTATTATTTTATGCACTCAATATTTATTTAAATATAACAATATATTTATTTTCTACTTTCCTCCTGCCTAAAGACCATATTTCAGTATTTCCTTTAGAGCAGCAATACTATTATATAGAGAAAGCCCATGGGTCCTCTAATAGTCAAAAATGTGTGCATCCTACTTCCTCTTTGAACTCATTCTTGATGTCTTTAGAAATTTGAACTCCCCACCAAAGCAATTGACCCAGAAAGCCAATCAATCCCCATCTGCCTGAAACCACTCCTGTGAGATGGACAATCAATAGAAGTCAAACTAACTTCCTTTTTATGTCTATAAAAAAATCAGTAGGAGCTCAAAGCTCCTTTCATTTTTGCGAGTATCTGGCTTCCTCACTGTGTCGTAAAATTTTTGTTGTCCTAAATAAAATGAGGAAATCTGCAAACTCAACTCAGGTTGGTCTTTCAACAATAGTTATGCTGGTTTCAAGTTCTTGCCCTACCCCCTCAATCTTCTCGTCCCTTGTTCTCTCTTTTGGCTTAAATATCTTTATTTTGTCTTATTAAAAAAGGATATTTTTACTGGCAATATTCTTCTCCAGTACATGGAAGATTCATTCCATTATTTTCTGAGTAGTCTTATGGGTTTTGCAGCTTCGGATTAGATGAATTTTCATTTCTGGCTTTTAAAATATTTGCTCTTTATCTTTGCTTTTTACAGAAATAAGAGTGGTAATTTATATGCCACAAAACTTCTTTTTGACTGTTTTTATGTCTTTGAATGATGTAAGAAAGTCAACCTTTGTTTCCTCATTAACTATTTTAACTTCCTCTATTTTTCTACATCAATTATTCTACATTCTCTATTTTTCTTCTAGTAATCAATTTACTTACATATTGTATCTACTTACATCATCTTTTGTATTTCTTACTCATGCTTCAGTCTTTTGTCAGCTCTTTATCTAATCTTATTTCATTAAAAATAATTTGTTTCTGATTTTTCTTTCAGATTATTCATTCTTTATTCATCTATTTAGCATGCTATTAAATCACTCATAGCATCCTGAATTTATGCTTTTGTATTCTTCAATTTTATAACTGTGTTTTCAAATCTGCATTTTTTGAAAATTCTTCCCAGTTCTAAGGCATAATTTTCATTGATGCATTTTTAAGAGTATTATGTATTTTAGAATTTAATCTGCAATTTCTACATCAACTGGTCTTGTTAACCTATTTCTATTGTTTGCTTTCATAATCTTCCTGCTGACCTCTATATTCATAATTATAGTATGAGTTAATATTGCATTTGAAAATTTTGAAATAATTGCAGCCATGGATAATGATATCTACTTCTAGAGAAGGTGCTTGATTGCTTCTCTTTAGGTTTGCTAAAGCTGCCAAAATGCAATATGCCAGAAGTGGATCAGCTTTTATAAAGGAGATTAAGTTACAGATTTGTAATTCTAAGGCTTTGAAATGTATAAACTAAGGCATCAAAGAAAGATATGCTGACTCCAAAGAAAAGCTGATGTCTATCACACGGGAAGGCGTGTGGTTGGCATCTGCTGCTCATTGTTCCTGTTTCCATTGCTTCCAGCTTCGGATTCCAGTGTCTTCCTCTCTAGTAATTTCTGGACCCTCATTTAGCTGCTCCATGGCAAAACTTTGAGTTTATTCTCTTGTTTAGCATCTCCCAGGGCTGGAGATTTCTTCTTTTCAGATTCTCGCTATTTCTGTGTGTTCTTGCTTATACCCAGGGGTTTCCTGTCTTGCTCTCCAAATATCAGCATTGGTTCTGAACTATCTTCTTTTTTCTTTGCTCTCTTAAACACTCCAGCAAACTAATTAAAATCTACCTTGAATGGTTAGAGTCACGTCTCCATTTAATCAAAAATTCACAACCACCTTTGGGTGTGTCACATTTCCATGGAGACAATATAATTAAGAAGTCTTTTGGACTACAATATTGGATCAGGATTAAAAGAACATGGCTGCCTCCAAAAAACTGGATTAGGAGTAAAGCTGCATGGTTTTTCTGGGTTACATAATAGTTTCATGTCAGCACATGATACCTGAATATATTGTTTTTCCAGGAAGATCTTGATTCAATTTTGAAGATGAAGATTTTTGGGGGCCACTTAGATCTGAAGTTGTCACTAGATTACAGAGTGTCTCAGTGTTGTTTGTGATTCAAATTTTCTCCCAGATAGTAGCCATTGATGACAGAGCTCAGAGTATTGAGGTTTCCCCCCCTCAGGATGCCCGTTCTTTGAGGGTCCCTAAAATTAGACTTACTAACCTATGAGCATGTCAAAAATGTTACAGAGCCGCACAGCAAATTTAATCTAGAATTATCATCATGGGAAGAAAGAGTTCTCAAATTCTAAGCTCAATTCTCTATTTTTTTTTTACTATTTTATCCACGAATATAATGTAGTTGGAACTCCACTGTCTTATTAGCCATCCAGGGATTTCAAGCAGAAGCTGTTTTTTGTTTGTTTGTTTGTTTTGCCATTTGACTTTTTTGTTTCATTTTGCTTTTAAAGTTTGCCAAAATTTTCTTTTTTCCCCACAGGTATAGAGTAGTGCGGATTTTCTAGCCTGCCAAAGAAGCACAATTGCCAGTGAAATTTTGACTTTGAAGCACAATTTCTATCAAAACTGTACATTTTATCTGTTTTGGTTCTTCACAAATAACCAGGTTTCTTTTTTTTTTTTTTTTTTGGTGTATGTTCCCAATCTATTACATGTGCCTACAATTGTTTACACAAGCTTTTCAGTAATAAATGCAAATATCATTGCTTTAGAAAGAGCACTTATTATAACAGCTGCATTTTAAAATATTACCCTCACCTTTTTTTCTTCATCTCTTGTATTACTTGTTTTCTTGCTCACTTTCAACCTCACAGAAGCTCCATAACTTCTAGGATTTAATTTCTTTTGTTCATAACAATAACCACAGCATCGAGAAGATCAGAGACATGTGAAATGTACTCAATAACTATTAGTTGAATAAAATTGAGATCATTATAGCTACAACAAAGATTCTAGTTAGAATCACATCAGATAACACTCATAAATTATTGGTTTAATCTCTGGCATAAAATAAGGCCTCCATTATTTTTTAGTATTATTATTATCATATTATTCATATATACTGTAGGACAAAATGCCAGTCAATACATTTGATGTAATAACTATAATTTAATGTTCAAAATAGGGGTTGGGATATTTTTAAAACTCATTAATACTAACAAGTATTTTCAAATCTCATTTCCATCCAAGAAAATAAAACAGATAACTGTGATTGCCTTTAAAAGTTCTACCTCTACAATTCCATGAATTTTTTTTTTTTTTTTAAACTTTGGTCTATGGCACAACAGACAAAAATTCTGCAGCTGAGCCACTGATGCACCAAGCAATTTCATGAACTTTTATTTTTCTAAGTGTGTAACTTTTTGATAACCAGTTCAATAAAATGTTCCAAGGTTTTACTTCTTTTCATGTCCAAGCCACTATTATTCTTAAATATATATTTTAATTTTTACCGCAGAAATTCAACAGTAAATTTTGAGACTATGATGGTAGACTTCAAAACATGAAATTGCATCTTACATAGCCCAAAATCCCTAATAAAATTACCTATGTCTTGGGTGGGCCACGGTGACTCAGTGGCAGAGTTCTCGCCTGCCATGCCGGAGAACCGGGTTCGGTTCCCGGTGCCTGCCCATGCAAAAAAAAAAAGAAAAAGGTAAAAAAATTACCCATGTCTATAGACTGAAAGCTTTATAAAGCAAAATTCAATTTTGCATTAAATTATCATTATTTTCCCTTCAGTGTTTTCATGTTGGCTCCTTTGAAGAGAATGGAGGGTTGTAGGACAAGAAAGATGCAAAGAAAGCAGATAATTTTCATCTCTGCAAGTTACTTATTATCTATTCCAACCAAATAGAAGCTATAAACATATCCCATAGGAACATACCAATTGGTTATGGGGTTTATTAGCTCAGTAGGCATTTGAAGTCTGTTTATTTTTAATGTCTAAAAATTGTATTCATGGCAACACTTGTAATTGATTTTTTTGGTTATGTTAATTAGTTTCCAAATGTATTCCAACAGCTACCATCATGCTTAAAATTAATTATAATATTTCACATTAGATCACTGACAATTTCATTATGCCTTTTCATATAATCATCATATCTTTCTCATTCTCATAAATCCATGCTGGAAAATGTCATTTATAAAAACATTCATTTCCTTATGTGATACCATTAGCATCTTATGGACAGACAAAGGTCTACTGATCACAGTTTGACCGACTAGTAAAATTACATATTTATGTGTTTAATAGCCATTTATAAAATTTAACACAGAATATTATTTTAGTTTAACAGCTTAAAATAGATGTATTAATCATAAGTAATTACTTGATTATGGAGATATATCCATAGAAAATGCTCTCAATTATGGAAATCATACATCCCAGACTCACAGATTAAATTGACATTAATAAAAAATAAAATCACTTTTACCATTAAAATGGTCTATTTCATAAAATAAAATCCAGTCAGAACAGAATCAATGAAATCTGTTCTTTTAATAACTATTTCAGTGAACAATAAAATTAAACCATTGTGCATCAAGACACAATGAACTGTTTGACTGAAAATTATAACCTGATTGTAACTCAGACCTGTTCTTTTGCCAGTTATTTGAAAGGTATTTCCATCTATCTCAATTTTTAATTTATATGAGGTGTAATAAATTGGGAATTGATATTCACACATATATTTATAGGCTTTAAGAATGGCTGATTTAAAAAATGATGTTTGGCTTTGTTTTAGTTCCATTTTGAAATAACAGAAGGTGTAATCTCGAAGCTCAAACAACAATCCAGAGCAACACTAGACACAGCTTCTCATATCATTATGTTTCAAAGCATTTGAGATCCATGAAACTTAGTATCAGAATGTGCACTTCTCTAAAGTCCGCACAGGTAATTCTTGCCATCATCCCTCCAAATACATAAAGACATAGCTATGAACCAATCGAGTGTTTTTCATTCATCTAACTTAGAGTCCCTTTCTATACCTACAGCTTCCTCTAGGAATATTTCTGTGATGCTCTTGCTTTTGGAGTTGGCCATTTTTGGGGGTACTGGTTTTCCTTTTTTAAGGAAATATTTACTCTTACCTGAAACATGTTCCTGTCTCCTAAGGCTCTTTCAAGTTTTATGGCTTTTCTGATACATCTTGTTGGCCATCCTTAGGTTTGTAGTTCCAGTTCTGCACGTTAAGATGAATAAAGTATCTATCTATGAAGGTGAAGTTTTTCTCAATGTATCTAAGTATATGTGATTTTGCTAGATGAATAAATATTCCAGTTGGTTATTGTTAGTAGTGATACTCCCTGCACCTAATCTAAACACTAAGTATATCACTTCATTTAGGAAAAGATACTATTAAATTTAACCATCCAATAGCTTTCATGCCTATTATAAATGTTCAGCACCTCATAATGTTAATGATCTGGTATTAGGAAAGTTAAATTTCAGTTACAGTATATTTTTGCAGAATTATAACCTTTCTGAACTCAATTGAAAAAAGAGTGCAATATTTTCCAATTTTTTTGTTTAAATAGCCAACTTTCTGAAAATGCACTATTTAATGGTAAGACTTTTTTTTCATGGACAGACACTGGGAATCGAACCCAGGTCTCCAGCATGGCAGGTGAGAACTCTGCCACTGAGCCACTGTGGCCCGCCCAGTAAGACTTTTTAATGACTTAAAGTTCTTAGGTAACCTGATAATCTTATTCATTGGCAAGTCTTGATATTAAGCAAGGTTGTTCTAAGGAGTCTCCTGCCAGTTACCCTTTAAAATTCTGCTTCTCATTCAAAATGTTCCAATGTCTTGCCATGTGAAGCATTTTTTACAATACCCATATCAATAATCTTGGTAAGAATCACTCTGCATTTTTACAGTATAAGAGGAGGATTTATAGTCTCTTTATCATTTCAAATTAATAATATATCATCTATGGAAACTTTGATCTATAATTTTAGTTTTTTAACTCAGTAAAGACTTCCCTGTGATTTTTTTCCAAAATGAAATCATATGGATTGTCGCTGGATTAATCCAATATATTTATCTTTAATTTATAAATGGATGATGACAATTTTGTACTAGTTAGCTGTGATTATAAATTATTTAAGTAGTGTTACATCTTCCACTATAGTCTTATGCTTGGGCTCTTCATATTGCCATGGTATGTGCCAATCCATTAAAGACATTTGAGTTTGAAAATAGGTACCAATGCACAGGTACAAAAAATTAATGAGATTTTGAAATTTTTATAGTAAAATAATACACCTTTAAAAAGTCTATTAATCCCTTTTGTTATCTGTCCTCTACTCACTCTTCATTTTCAATAATTCTATTTTCCCTTCATTTGCAATATTTCTAACACACTGGGCTTTCTTTAGTTCTGACAGTATTCCTTATAATCTCTAGACATTTGTCCTTTGTACATGATATTCTTTCATTTGGAAAGCACTTTTCCACAGGATGTTTTTATCTTGTACACTTAAGATCTTAGCTATTTACAACCTTTCCTGAAAAAAGATATAAACAACCACAAATCACCCAATATGAGCTAGATTATTTGAAAAGCACTCTATCTATCAAAGAAATTTAATTAGTAATTTCAAAAGATATAAAAAAAATTCTAGTTCAAGAGATTTTCACTGGAAATTTCTATTAAATCTTTAAAGAATTAAAAGCACTTCTATTAAACCAGAAAATAGATGAGAAATTAACACCCATTTCTTCTTAAGCTATAACCCTAATATCAAAAACAGACAAAATCAGTACAACAAAAGAACATTCTAGCCCAAAATCTTGATGAGTATAGACACACAAGCCCTTATCAAAGTATTAGCAAGATATTAGCAAGTAATGCATGAAAACAAGTATGATCTATTTATTCCAGGAATACAATAGTGGTTAATATTCAGAATTCAATGAGTATACACAACCAAATTAACATGTTAAAGAAGAAATATCACAGAATCATATCAGTCACTGTAGGAAAATCATTTAATATAAGGCATTTAATATAAAAGAAGCATTCAACAAAAAAAGGCCATCAGAAAATAGGAATACAAGGAAATTTTCCTTAACTGTATGACATATATACTTCTACATAAAAATCTACATCTAACATTGTATTTAACATTGTATTTAATGTTGAAAGACCAGATGCTTTCACACTAAGGCCCAGAAAAAGTCAATTTCTTTGTCCATCTCCAAATGTCTCTGAAGCTTTTTCCAAAATTGTTCCCTCTTAAAGGACTTTAGTAAAAAAAAAAGCAGATTAAGACCCACCTCAAATGGGGAGAGATTAGCTCCACTGAAACCACCAAATAAAAGGTGTTATCCACAATAGAATGGTCACACTTTATGGAAACAACTTAATCGGGATCCCACCCAAACAATAGGTCTGCTCCCACAAAATCGGATTAGGAAAAGAATATGGCTTTTCCGGGGTATGAAAGAATGTATGTATGTATTCAGCATCTAGCACAATGCTGAACATAAATTTTATCAAAATCTCAGCAAGACTTTTGCAGATACATTTAAGATTATTCTTAAATGTATGTGGAGTAACTAGTAAAGGAGCCAGAACACCTATAACAATTGTGAAAAATAAAGTGAGAAGAAACAATTACCAATCTCAAGAATAATATATAGCTACAACAATCATAACTATAATACAGAGGTAGAGTATAGAGGCATAAATCAATGGAACAAAATAGAGAAGCCGGAAATATTATGTGCACAAAAATGTCAAACTGATTTTTGATAAAGGTGCAAATGCAATTTAATGTAGGAACTATTGCTTTTGCAATTAATTGTGCTGGAACAATTTGATACCCACTGGCAAAAAAGTAAACCTTTACCTAAGTTTCATAATGTAAGGAAATTTAACTCCAAATAGATCATAGATTTAAGGAAAAATATTAAACTATAAAACTTTAAGAAAAATAAATGATAAAATTTTTTGCCTAGGGTTAGGCAAAGAGTTCTTAGACTTGGCACCAACCATAATCTGTGAAAGAAAAAAAAATGATGAATTGTATCTCATCAAAGTAAACAATTTTTGCTGCATGAATATCTTGTAAGGAGGATGAAAAGATAAGCTTAAGAATGTGAATACAATTTACAAAGGATGTGTCCAAATAAAGACATATGTAGAATATATAAAGAGTGCTCAATACTGATCTTGAAACCTTGCGTTCAATGTCTGAATAAAATAAATGAATATGAATTCAAAATACTATTAATTTTGTTAATAGAGGTAGAATCTTACAAAAGTACAATGAGGGCCAATGGAAACTGATAACAAAAATACTGTTCAAACTGTTTGGCTAATAAGCAGTATGTAGCTCTCCACTTAGTTACCCATTAGAGAAGAATTGGGAAGGTTATTGTTGGCCCCTAACAGGAAGTTGGGTTGACACAAGCAGCTCCATTGTTGCTTTTAGTTTTTGTTCTCTTCTGTGAGGAAATTGAACAAATATTTGGCAGAATGGCTGCTATTCTGTTTGAACTATGTGTTGGTTTCCAAGTTACCAGAATATGACATACCAGAACTACAGCAGCTTTTAAAAAGGGGAATTTAATAAGTCATAAGTTTGCAGTACAAAGGAAGTAAACATTTCCAAGTTAAGGCACTGACAAGAGGTTACTGTCACTCAAGAAAAGCCAATAGATCAGAAACACCTGCCAGCTGGGCAGTCACGTGGCTGACATCTGCTGGTCCCTTGCTCCTGTGCCTAGGTTCCTCTTTACTTCTCCAGGGCTGGTCTTCATATCTTGGCTTCCCTTGGCTCTATCCAGAGTCTGGATTGCTTAACATCTCATGGCAATGTCTGCTGGGCTTCCAGCATCTCCAAATATCCTTGTCTCTGTTTTCCATGTGTTCACATCTGTGTCAACACAGCTGTGAAGTTTCTGTAGGCTTTTGGTCTTCTGATATTTCTGTTTTTTGCCATTTCTGACTCTCTCTCCAAGATGTTTTCTCTTTTAAAGGACTCTAGTAAACTAATCAATGCCCAGCTAGAATGGCTGGAGTCACATCTTCATTTAATTAAAAGGTCACACCCACCAAAAAACATGGTTTTTCCATTTACAAAATATATCCACTTCATCACAATATCACAAAATTTTTAAACCTTTTCAGTAATGATAAAAATACAATGCGGGGCAGTGCAACAGTGGCTCAGTGGCAAGAATTCTCACCTGCCGAGCTGGAGATCCGGGTTCGATTCCCAGAGCCTGGCCATGCCAAAAAAATAAAAATAAAGAAGTGCAATACAAACTTAAAACAGTACAGAATCAAATCAAAGTTAAACAGGCATGATTTGTTCCAAGGCCAAGATTTTCTTATGGCTCGGGGCCTGTGAACTCAGAACATGTTATTTGATTCCAATATACGAAGGAAGGGCAGTTATAGGATGCATATTTCCGTTTCCATAAGGAGAAGTTGAAAGGAACATAGGGGTCACGGTTCCCACAGAGATTCTAAAACCTACAAGGCAAATTCCATTAGTTTTCAAGTTCTGAGTCAGGTGGGCTTGGTGAATAGAAGTGCCTGTGGCTGAGCCCATGCATAACCTCCCTCCTTACCACCATGCCCACTTTATTCATGAGCCCATTAGGCAAGGGCAGGAGTGGCTGAGGAAAGAGGAGGTGGATACTGGATGGGTCATCTTATCCACTTGGTTAATAAAACCTACCTCTGCTGAAGTCACCCTCTGGTGAGCATTCACATGGGCTCACAAATATCTTCAAGTTCTTTGCCTACTCATGTCTAGCCACATACCTCTTCCCCAGACATCTTTGTCACCAATTTTCCAATCATGCCCCTTAACTGAAGTAACTTCATAAAAATGTCTTACTAAGAATGAGTTTCTACCCACAGGAATGAATGTAATTTAAGAGCATTTTTTTTCTGGAGTACATACAACTTAAAACCACCACAATAGAGATAATTTTGGTTTAAAATATTTTAAAAATAAAATATAACTACAACCATCTTAAAACCAAGGGTCTCTGAGAATTGAACTGGCCATTGTGGATAAAAAACATCAGCCTTAGCCTGAACTTCATGCATAAATAGAAACACTTCAATGTACTTACTACTGAGTCTATCACCTTACTTCAATCATGACCTCATACTCGGCATGTTTCTTGTTATTTTGAATAAAGTATCATTATTTATATCTGAAGCCAAACTCTTGATCTCAATTTTTTTTATTACAATGTCTTAATTGGTTTAAACAATAAGCATGTATTGTCTCATGGGTAGAAGTAAAAAAACAAGGAGTCTATGGGGCTGGACTTTATCGCCTAAGTCTGCATTTTCTGGTGCTAACTTGCTACAATCCTTACGGTTCCTTGGCTTACATCTATGCCTCCCATCACATGATACCTTCCTCTGGACTTCTCTGATTTCTGTCTCCTCTGGTTTCTGGTTTCTCCTGATTGTGTCCTTTCTTCATAAGGCCTCCAGTAACACTAATGAACTCCCATCCCAATTCAATGTGGTCACACCATAACTTATAACAACATCTTCAAAAGGTCCCATGGGTAACAAACGGGGTCATACTCACAGGAAATTGAATTAAGATCAATGTGTCTTTTTTTGTAGTATATGATTCAGTCTATCATAGCATATTCTCCTTATGAAGGATGCTTTCATTATTAAGGATATTTCCTTACTAAGGATCAGAGTCTTTACAAAGGGCCAAAGAATCATCTTTTTATCTCTCTCTGTCTCCTAAATTATTCCAACCAGCATAAAAGTATATACTAGTATCTCTTAAGTTGAAAAATAAATAAATAAATACACTTTTGACTTCTCTATTTCCTCAAAGTCCTATGTCTGTTTTCTTCCTCTCTTTCACAGAACTTGTTTTAAAGAGATATATACAGTCAGTGTTCCTACGTCTTTACTCTCATATACTCCCTTCAAGTCATTATTTATTAGAATGCCATCCTCACTGTTCCAAGAAGACAGCTTCTAAGGCTCCTGTGACCTCCATTTTGCTATTGTTGGACTCAAATTACTCATTCTTACAGCAGCGTTAGACACAGTTGACAAAACCTTCTCTCTTAATTACTTTCTTCTCTTAGGTACCAGTCCTTCTCAGTCTCTTGGCTTTCCTCTATCACCTCAGATATTCTAATGCCTTCTTCCTTCTCTAGGCAATTCTAAAATGTAGAATGTGCAAAGTTCTTGCCTCTCCCCTCTTTTTCTGTAGTTATGCACTCTCACTATACAATATGTAGATATGATGCTTGTCTATCTTCTACATGAAGATTTGTACGACAGTGACCTACACATGTGTCTCTTTACCCTTAAACCTTGCACACCATAATTTTATATTTTACAATCTTCAAATGAGTGTTTAATGAGCATCATGAACTTCACATGCTCAGGAAAAAATGATCATACTTACCTATAAGTCTTTCTCATTTTTAGTTTTTCAGTAATTAAATGACCATTTACTCAGATGTTTAATTTGAAAAGCAAGGGGTTGTACTTTTATCTCCTGTCCACTTTCTATTTAATGCACTTGTGTTCCTTTATGTTCCTTCATACGAGTATATCCTGAATATGTTCCTTCTGCAATCTTTCCACTCAACTATCTGGACCAGACCACCATCATCTATCAGCTGGCATACTGCAATAATCTTCAAATACCCTTTCTGGCTGATTTCTTTTTACACTCACTTCAACTAGAAAAATTAAAAATCCAAGTTCTTACTTGGACCCATCCAAGAGATCATTTTGAAACATTATGAAAATAAATTAAATGACAAACTATGAAGTGGTGTTCTAATACATTTGAAATGAAATTGAAACTCCTTACCCTGGCCTAATATAGTTAATGTGGTTAGGTCCAAGCTTCTATCTATAATATCATACCCTACAATTTTATTTTTAATTCATTAGTTTTTAGCATTTTCTCCTAGTACTTGATTGTTATCAAGACTGTTGCCATGCCATCAATTACAGAGTAGCCTCCAAGACACTAATTTTATTTTATTCCTCATAGTGCTACTATAGCCTTTTTTATTTATAAAGTTGCTTCTTTTTCATTAGAATTTTTGATCCATAGGATCAGTGATGTTTCTGTTATGTACACTGTTGTAACCCCAATGCTGACAAGGTAGTTGGAGTACAGTTAGTACTCTGTGCCTTAACTAAATGAATGAACACCACCTCTGGATGGTTCTGAACAAATATGATTATTCTACTGAATTTGAAAGTGAATACTTCAAATATTAGGCTAAGATTGAAACTATAATTGAAGGTTTTTCATAGCTGTGTGCATAAATAGCAGGCAAAGTAAATTACTAGGGATACAAATCAAATAAGCATATGGTAATCTATACAAATCCTCTTCATACAAAGCAAGAGAAACCACATATTTCATTTCTTCTAATACAGATAACATGGCCTTCAGATCCCATGCACCCTTTTAGTGATAAATTTGAAACTGAAACCAGGTGATAGGGAAATTTTCCTAGGTTATTTGCCTTTGGCTTTTCTTTTCAGTGCTGTAACAGATATTTACAATCCCTAAAATAGATGTGTCAGTATGCAAACATCAATGCTTGGCCTTTCTGGTGGGATGAGGAAAAGAATTATACAGTTATTCTGAATCTATCCTATAGCTGAAATGAATAAACAAATATAAGTATCTAAACCAATTGAATAAACAATATCAGTATCTAAACCAATTACCCAGATAAGATTATATTACAATCATAATGGAAAGCTGCATCCCAGATTCAATTTGGATTAACAAAGCATGTTAAGATTTTTAATTCTTTCATTTGACAATAAACCTTACTTCTAGTTCTTGATCACCAAAATTTAATGCTTCAGACATTGTCTATCTATACCAGTTTTCTTTACAATTACTCTGTTCATAAATTAGACTTAAATTACATCACTTTAATCTACATAAAATAAATAAGCTGCATGGGGCTGCTGCTACATATGCAGAAGTGGCCAGTAAATCCATTGCAAAATAATTATACAAGAAATAAAGAGCAACTAGGTGATGGGAGACTGTATTTCAAGGTATAATTCAAATTTGATAAGAAATACTTTTTGATTATCTGCTTAATATGCTCTGGGAGGTTTCCAGGTATTATATTAAGCTATATAGGGTATAAGGCCCTCATTCTTATTCTGAGCTCCCTGTGTTTGTGTTGTTTCATTGATCTATCCAGAGAGGTTGAGTTAGATCATATGCTACCAAAAATCTAAGTTCTGGATAAAATAAAGCTTTCTTTCTTTGGTCTTTTAGAGTAGGTGGAGTTCTAAAATACAGACAATGTCTTCCTTACCCCTGTATTCTGAATTACCTTAATCCAGACCTGACTGGCTTCATTCTTATCTCTAAATACCAGATGATTCATATATAACATAGCCTCTCAAAATCCAGAAATAGCAAATACCACTCTGGAGTAAATGTGAGTACTATAAGAGTTTACAATCTGTGCCCCATTTTTCTTATAAGTATTTTCTAAATGAGACCGTATAATATTTGCTCTTTTGTTTCTAGCTTATTTTACCTCACCAAATGTTCTACAGGTTCATTCAAAATGTTGCATACCTCACAACTTGTTCCTCTTTGTAGCAGCACAATATTCAATCATATGTATAAATCATCATTCACCATTCTACTTCTCATTCAGAGCTTCCTTAGCCATCTCCATCCATCGGGCATCATGTATAATGTCCAAAATCAGCAGTTCATCAACACTCTCAATTTAAAATAATTTCATTGTTCCAAGAGAAAAATAACCAATAAACACAACCTCACCAAATAGAAAATCCAAACCTCATCTTATCTCTTGTCCCCCCTCCCCATTATTTACCTCTGATATTGTTGTGGTACTGTTGATGTTTTCTTGTTAAACATAGCCCATAGAATGCAATAGCAGCCTCCCCTATATCCCAAAATTAAAAATTCTTTGTACAAGAATTGTACATTTGAAGTAGTTCATGTAAGAATTTGCTTGTATTTATACTGTAAATCGTGGGACACATGAGTCTATACAACCCCTTTCAATCACATTCACCTTCAATATGTAAATATTACATATAGATCCACTAATGAACTGCCTTCACTTCTATACATTACCTTACATTTAAGCTTAAGCTTGTTAGCTAACCATTCAGCCATCTCTAGCTTCTGTGTATCTCCAAGTCCCCTATATTCTGTATTATAAGCCTCTGATTTTATCTTTATCAGGGTCATAAAAATGGAATCATAAAGTATCTATCCTTTTGTGTCTGGCTTATTTCACTCAGCATTATGTCTTCAAGGTTCATCAATCTTGTCATGTGCTTCATCATATCATTTCATGCTACTGCTGCTTTAACATTCCATCATATGCCTGTACCACATTTTGTTAATCCACTCACTCATCAGTTGATGGATACTTGGATGGTTTCTGTCTGTAGACAATTGTGAATAATGCTGCCATGAACATTGGTGTGCACATGTCTGTGTCACTACGTTCAGCTTTTCTGGGTTTATACCATGTAGTGGTATTGCCGGGTCATAGGGCAACTTGACAATTTAGTTTACAGAGGAACCGCCAGGCTGTCTTCGATAGCAGCTGTCACATGATAGATTTCCACCAGCAATCCATAAGTGTCCCAATTTCTTCCCATCCTCTCCAACACTTGTAGTTTCCTGTCTGTTTAATAGCAGCCATACTTATATGTGTGAGGTGGTATCTCTTTGTAGTCTTGATCTGCATTTCCCTGTTAGCTAATGAAATGGGCATCTCTTGGATACTTTATTATTTTAGTTGCTATTTTGAATGGAATTTTTTTTCCTTAATTGATCCTCAGTTAGGTCATTGCTTGTGTATAGAAACATTACTGATTTCTGCACATTAATTTTATATCCTACCACCTTGCTGAATTTGTTTATCAGCTCAAGTAACTTTGTTGTAGATTTTTCAGGATTTTCCAAATATGGTATCATGTCACCTACAAATAATACAAATTGTTCTTCTTCCTTCCTAATTTCGATAGCTTTTATTTCTTTTTCCTGCCTAATGGTTCTAGCTAGAAGTTCTAGTACAATGTTGAATAAAAGTGGTGACATTTTTCTGTCTCTTCTGGAACCTATTTAATTCGTGTCTCCTGAAATGACAATTTTCATTCATACTTTTCATATGTAATCTCTTATAAGTCATCTAAACTCTTTATAGCTCTGGTATATTAACCAATATCATCTTCTATATCATGCACATGTGCTTGAATTTTTTGATATTATTATCCAGAGAGATTCTTCTGATACTTTGGATTAATTCAGTAAATATACTAATTAATGCTAACTTTCTTCTGTTTTGCAAGTTATTAACACTTTTCATTTTACATATGCTGAAATCTATTTTATTAATATTTAATCATTTAAATTTAAACATTTGTGAGGCAAATACATAATTACTTTCTTCTCATTTCTCTTGCCAGCAAACTTAGTAATCCTGAGCTGAAATTTTAGTTTGGAGGTGTTTGAAACAAATCATGTTCCCAATATGTAATGCTTGCATTACTGTTTTTGAAATATGAAATTTCAGTTTTAATTTTGTCTTTTCCTATATGTGTTCCTGTTACAATATTTTATTTTTCCAGATTATAGATACATTTTCTAATTTTCTATTTTCCTGTTTTATCATCGTGATTAAAATATTTGCTTATCTTTTGAAACCGTTGTCACTGTTTTGCTGGTTTTACTCGGGTTATGTTTTCTCTCCACGGCCAGATTGATTTTATTTGTTTTGAGATAAAATATAGAGTCATTGAAATTTAAAAAAATCATAGGAATACAATATGATCAAATTTGATAAATGCACATACCCCTGTGTAGCACTTTTCCCTATGAGTATACAGTATTTGCCCATCACCTAGAAATTTCCTTCACATCCCTTTCCAGTGAATTCCTATCTATAGACAAGTACTGTTCTGGTATCTATCACTGTAAATTAGTTTTGCTTGTTTTAGAAATTCATGTAAGTGGAATAACAGTGTGGACACTTGATTCTGGGCATTTTTGCTCAGTAAAATGTAAAAAGAATCAGTTATATTGCTTGCTTGATAGCGGTCCATTCCCTTTAATCTTTAAGTATCATTCCATTATATATATATATATATATATATATATGTAGTATATATATATATATACTGCAATTTGTTTTCCACTTATTTGCTGACAGACACCTGTGCTGTTTCCAATTGCTAGTTCATAGGATAGAAACATCTGCAACATTTTCAGAAACTTTGATATATTTTTGTAAGGTGCTTTTACCACTGTAAATACTCACTAGAATGGCATGAAAATTCTGGATGCTACGTCTTTATCAATTTTGGATGTTATTATTTTTCACTTTATCTTTTTTTTTCTTTTTTTTGGTTGCATGGTCCGGGAATCGAACGTGTGTCTACCGCATTGAAGGCGGGCATTCTAACCACTGAAGTATTATTTTATCTTTTTTTTAAATTGGATCTAACTGTGGTATTAATTTTCGTTTTTCTAACGATGTGTTATGCACTTTTACAAATGCTTCTGTATCTTCTTCCATGGAATGTCTTTTTAAAATTAACAGCACTAAAATAATAAAGGGAGTGTGGTATTAGCAAAAGTATAGACACATTGATTAATGGAATGAAATACAGGGTCCAGAAAGAGACCCTATATTCTCTCTCACGAACACACCCACACTCACATACCCACCAAAACAAAGTACTGCCTAACCGTTCTTCAGTTTCTAATTCCCTCTTCCTTTTTCTTGGCAGACTTTCCTGGGCACCAAACTAGATCTAAACACCATGAGCTGTTCTTCATAAACTTACTGTCTTTGTAACTTTTGCAACACCTTTTCTTGTTGTTGTTTTATTTAATGATCTTGTCTCTCTCTACTTCCAAAATATAGAAAAACAAAGTTCATTTCTGCCTTTTCTCAACATCGTGTTATTTTCGGTGCCAAAAGTAGTACCTGATATTGTATATGCATTTAAAAATACTTTAGTGAATTAATGCATTATTGAAACATTTATCCAATGCATTTGTCTTTTGAAAATTATAAAATAAAATATAAAATATTATTTTAAATCAACATTGGTTATCTCCAGCGAGTTCCAACTGTGTCATTGCAAAAATTCCTGCCATCCATTTTCAGAGAATGAAAGAGAACTGTGAGTAGGTAAACCTAAAATTGAAAAATGCCAGCCATTATTGTTAACTATTTAGCAAAGAAATATGGATTACTTCTCCTTTGTTTAATAGAATCTTTGGATTTTTCATTCAACGAATATTTATTGAAAGTAAGTCTTTTCTAGGGTCTCTTTCAAGCACTGTTGATACATTAATGACTAAGACTGCTTAATTACGATAAAATGGGAGGCTTGAATATTTTCATCTCAATTCTCAATTACGATTTCATTTTTATGTCCAGTGACAAAAGTATCAAAGTATTGCTTTTACTTTGTGCTTTCTTTACATTCTCACACATATTCCGTAATCATCAGCAAAGTCCTTTGTTTTTGCAAAGTTGTAATGTAGGAATAATGTAAAATTTTAGATATTAAGAAAAAATATTTTTCTGAACCTAATTACTGCTATTGAGCTTCTGGTTTTCAAAGAACACAATGAAAGAAAACAATATATTATACACAGTATTTTCTTTATTTGGTGTTCTTTCCACATATGCGATATTCTCCCCAGTGGATACACAATATAATCATATCACATGGTGAAACTAATTGTTAATGAAAATTCATCGACAGCAAATGCAACAAGATATAGGCATGAATAAAGTATGAACTCTGTTACCCAGGAGATTATCATCCAGTACAGGAAATAATAAAGATATGTAGATAACTGGAATATATATGGTACATTGTTATAAAGGAAAGTTGACAACTGGTAGGGGTGGTGATAGAAAAAATACTTTAAAATATTCTTTAGAAGGATTGATTAGATTAACATCGCAATCTTGGTGAGATTTTGATGGAAGCATATTTACTGAAGAGAAAAATTAGAGTAAGAAATTAGAATAGTAATATTTTTTATTGGTTTCCATCACAGAAATTGTTGCAAATGATATGATTATAAGATGTTCTCATACTGTTAACTCATTAAAACAAATATGAAATTATACTTCTAAAGAAGAGTGTTTGTTTTTATGAGCAGTTAGAATTTTTAGTAAAAATTTCAAGGTATTTCCAATCTTGAACATATATCCTTATCAGGATAAATTAGTATCAAAAGTTCATTTTAATAATTGAGTAAGACTTTAGGTATGTATGTTTCAAGGTATTTCCAATCTTGAACATATATCCTTATCAGGATAAATTAGTATCAAAAGTTCATTTTAATAATTGAGTAAGACTTTAGGTATGTATGTTTGCCACATTTTAAATACATTTATAAGAAACTTGGAATCCTGGCATTTCATGCTTACTGTGAATGACTTTTAAATAGGCAAACAGTCCCTTGAAGAGATCCTATATTTGTAAGAGAACTAACCATGCTAATTGATCAAAAGCATATCTATTCTCTCTGTACATTTCTTTATACTGTGAAAGATCTTTTACATTCTGAAGGTCTGATGGCATTTTAAAATATCATCCTTAACAAATGTCATTATTCAGTCATTATTTACCATGTGTAGAAAGCGAAAATGACAATTGAAAGAAAAGTTCCCTGTGAAATCTGAGTATAATAACTTTAACAATACAACAAAAGTGCATAGAGTATAACACAAACGCCTCTCTAACTTTGTATTTGAATGAACAATCTTGAAAATAAACTAAATATTTAAAGATGTATTGTCTTTAATACATCTTTATTAAGAAAACAGACCCATGCACACATTCCACTCTTGATTGGTTAGAATTTGTGGGAGTGAGGTGACAATCCAGGGAAATATCGAAGGAACAATGACAGAGGCCCTGAAAATTATAATCAGATCTCTCCTCCTTCACTTTAAAGTTGCCTGCCTTTAAAAAACAATAAACTGCATAACACAAACATTGATGTCTATTGCAAAAAATGGACTACAGTTAACAGTACGGTTATAAATATGTGTTTCCATCAATTGCAACAAATGTATCACACTAATATAAGGTGTTAATAATAGGGTGTTGTATATGGGAACTCTGTATTTAATGCATGATTTTCTCTGTAAATCTAAAACTTCACTAACAAGAAATATTGCATTTCTTTTGATTTATGATTTTAAGCATAGAACATAATCATTGTAAATAACTTGAATAATATAGGACCTGTAAGGAAAATAAATCTTTTATCCATTAGTCTATGATACATCAATAAATATTCCTTTTTTATTTACAGGTTTTCTTCAATTAAATGTAGTGGTGGTACATATGGTCAAAGATGCTTTTATTATTTATCAAACTTATGTGCAAACAACACCAAACTCTATTGTTTGTACTCTCTCTTAGATGGGAAGGAATAAAAATTAAAATATGTGCCACAATGTTAAAATATAAGTTTCTATTTAATAAATGAGAGAGTATTAATAAGAGTCTGTGATTATTTGTCAGATGAAGCAGCAGAGAGAGAAAGATTGCAGAAAACAGTTTGAAACAGAATTGACACCCCCTTTGCAAATCCCTCTATGATTTGAAAAATATTGAAAAATCCCAAGGTAGCAAAGTTGGTCTATAGTGACTTAAAATGTACTCTGCTTAAAAATGTCCATTAGATTAAAAATGTATCAAAATGTGAGAACTTACACAGGATAAAATGCCCAAAAATCATAAATTGAAAAGAGGATAGGAGTAGCTACTTGAAGGCAAGGTATTTCCCATGCATAGGAGTATGGATGGATGGGGATCATCTTGAAGCTGTAACAAATCAATGAAAGCACTCACAAGAGAATAACCTTATTTTAAAACAGCAGGGAGCAAAGAGAAACTTACTGTTCTGTTCCCTCACCGTCCTTATACCCTGCAAGTTCTGAAATAGTAGTTATGTGAAGGGGAGGTGAGTGAGAAAGAATGAAAACAGGCCAAATATTCTTCAATAAAGACTGTAGGATAATTTGCCACCAAACCCTTGGAGTTGGAGGTAGGTGTAGGGGAGTTTGGTAAACGAAGAATAAATCAGACCTTTAAATTAGAATTGAAGTTTTGATAAATATATTTGGATGAGCATTCTAATTTCTGAACTCAGACTATGTTTCAAAGCTTAAAGTGACTGAAAGATTTTGTCTTACCTAACTATAACTATAAAACTCTTGAGCCTACTGTAGTTTTCATTCAATGGAGAAAACATGCAATTACCCATAGAATATTAAAGGAAATATAGGAGACAAAATGAAACTATGAAGACACTATTATTTTTACATGTGAAGGAAAAACTAGAGAGTCATATGCTAAAGAACGAAAATGGGCCCCTACCTCACATCATATATAAAAATTAACTCCAAATGTATCAGTCATATATAAGAACCAAAGATAAAAACTCTTAGAAGAAAATATAGGGGAATGTCTTTCAGACCTTACATTAGGCAAAGATTTTTTTAGACTTTATGTCAAAAGCAAGAACAAAAAAGAAAATATAGATAAAAGGGACCTCATCAAAATTAAAACTTTTTGTGTATCAGAAGACTTTATCAAGAAATTAAAGTGGCAGCCTACAAGATGGAAGAAATACATCCAGAACATGCAATTAAATCCTATAATTCAACAATAAAAAGGCAAGCAACCCAATTTAAAAATGAGCAAAAGACTTGAATAGATATTTCTCCAAAGAAGATATGCAAGTGGCCAATCAGCCTATGAAAGGATGCTCAGCATCATTAGCCACCAATGGATTGCAAATTAAAATCACAAGATGCCACTTCACAATCATTTAAATAGTTACTATTTAAAAAGATAATGGTGACTTGGTGGTGATATACAAATGTAAAATGTTTCAGCCACTGTAAGAAACTTTGGTGAATCTTCAGAAAGCTAACTATAGAATTGATACATGGCCTTGCTATCCCATTGCTAAGTGCATGCCCAAAAGAATTGAAAGCAGGGAATTGGACACATTTTCACACTGATTTTCATAACAGCATTATTCACAATTGCCAAAAGATTGAAAACAACCCAATTGTCCATAAACCAAACAATGGAAAATTAAAATGTGTTATATAAATACAATGAAGCATTTGGTTGTAAAAATAATGAAGCTCTGATGCATGCAACAACATGGATGAAGCTTGAAGACATCATGTTAAGTGACATAAGCCAGACACTAAGGAACAAATAATGAATGAACCCACTTATATGAAATAATTAGATTATAAATTCACAGTCACAAATTGCAATACCAGCTACCAGAGGCTGCGTAGGGGAAGAGAATGGGGAATTGATGCTTAATTGGTACAGTTTCTATTTAGGGTAATGAATGTTGGCAATGGTGGCACAATATTGTGAGTGTAATTAGCACCACTGAACTGTATATCTGAAAGTGGACAAATTAGGATATTTTAGGTTATATATATGATTCCAGAACAAAAATAAAAATAAAATAAAAGCATAGAACTGTGAAACACAAAGAGTGAATCATAATGTTAATTATGTGCTATAGATAATAGTATAATTATAATAACACTACATCAATTGTAACATATTTACAGTAATGCATAATATTAATAAAATGTAAAACTATATCTTTGTAGGGTGGTATATATGGGAACTCTGTACTTCCTGCATGATTTTTCTGTGAGCTTACATTTGTTCTAATTTTTAAAAATGAAAACAGAAAAAAAGCAAATCAAAAATAAAACTGCATATAATTGCATTATTTGTGTCATGCTTATATAACATAATAGCCACTTTTATAATAATTTTTGAAACATATATATATATATATATAATTATTTCATCTTACAAAAGGAGAAAAATTTTATTTAATTTCCATTTGGGCTCTGAGGTGTTAGATATACAAAATGTCCCTAAAATATTTAAATACATTTTTCAGTGATGATCTAAATTATTGTGTAATTCCCTCTTATCTAATTCTCCAAATTTATCCATGGACAATGTCAACTGGAACCAGTTAATTTCAAGCATGATTACGAATTGGATCTTACATACTTGTTCTGCAGAATGGCATTAAAAATGGCATTGTGGTGAAATAGCAGTTAATTTGATAAGAAGGGAAAAAATTAAAATGGATGTGCATTTATATTAAATGTACTTGTAACAGTAGTTTGGTGAATTATTAGAAGTGAAGCTGCTTTATCAAAAATATCTATAGAGTAACATGACATAGAATGATAAACATAGGTGTATTTTGCTTGAAGTGGAGCAGACAGAACAAAATGTCCAAATGCTGAGCCACACACTTGAAATCTACAGCACCTTAAAGATTCACTGGTGATTCTCTAAAATTCTGTAGAACATGGTTTAAAATACACTGGCATAAAATAAAACACTGCTCTGAACAAGGGTGATGGCAAGGGTGAGAGAAAAAAGAACAATATGGAGACAAATAAATATGTATTTATGAATACAGCTATACAGGTTTTCAAAGTGATAAATCCCTGTTCATTAGTTTTCTATTACTGAATAATAATTGTCCCGAATTTAGAAAATTAAACAAAATATACTTATTCTCTCACCATTTTTATGCACCAGGAGTCCAGATATGGCTTTCCTAGGTCCTCTGTTCAAGGTATCACAAAGCTGCACTCAGAGTTTCAAGGAAGATGTGGTCTCATCTGAGGCATGGGAACAGATGACTAAGGACCTAAATTACATTTAATTAAGGGTTTTTAATTAAGAGTTTTTTAGTTAATCGACAAAATTCTTTTTACCTCACAATGTAACAAAATTATGGAAGCACTAGTGCACCATATTCACAGGCTTTGTTCATATTCAAAAGAATCTGGCTAGAAAAAGTCCATTCATTGGGAAGAAGAATTTGGGGAGCTGCCTTAAAATTCTATCTTACACAAGATTTTCTAAAAGAGTTTACAATTTTTACTTAATGTTACTATGAGACTAATAATGCATATAGTCTAAGCTTTGGTTCTATAAATGGACTTTATATCACGGTGATGGGCCATTTTTTGTAAGAAGTGCTGGAAGCCACAGATTAATGTTGATGCCATTTCCTTAAGTATCAATTTTGGTAAAAATTGGGAAAATGTAAATAACTTTCTATTAAATATAAAATTGTCTGATGGATTCTAACATATATGGAAGATTCAAAATTTTCTGTCTTCTAAAACATTTCAGTGATGGCCACTCAAGTGCCCCAGTGTTGAAAATCATTGACTTTCTTTTTAAAAGTATGTTGGTAGAGAAAGGTTAGAAGCTTTGAATTATGTAGGTGTATAAACTTATGAGAGATATGAGACTAAGGTATCTAAAAACCATCCAATGGGCAATTTTAATCTGGAAATATTTTCACTGGGAAAAATTCACAAAATGATCCATATATTTCAAAAATAGGAAATACAATTATATAAGTAATATTTTGTTTTTAAGAAAATTTACAATTAAAAGTTCCTAGACTTTCAGCACTTTACATATTTCAATTCACTGCCCCTCTTGCCTGCTTGGTTTCTAGTGATAAATCAGCACTAAGCCTAAATGGGACTCCTTGGTACTACGTTGTGATTTCCCTTGCAGCATTTAAAACTCTCTCCTTATCCTTTACATTCAATGGTGTGATTAATTTGTGGAAAAATATACATTTATATATATGTATATATATATATATATATATATATATATATATATATATATATACACTTAAGCAACTAATGAAACTAGAAGGAAGTAATGGAAAGTTCACAAATATGTGGAAATTAAACAACATATTCTAGATAACTAGTGGGTTTAAGAGGAGATCATGAACAAAATTGAGGTGAATGAAAATGAAGTGCAACAAAGAAAGCTCAGAAAAGGCAAGACTGAAAGAAAAATTTATAACTCTCAATGTTTATATTAAAAAGTAGAAAAACACCAAATCAGAGACTTAACTTTCAAACTGGAATAACTAGAAAAGAAAAGAGCAAACTAAACATGTTTGTCTTCAAAGGAAGAAAGAAGAAGGGAATAAAAAGAAATTAGTGTGGAGAGAAATTAAGTGGAAAACAAACAAAAAACAGAGAATAAACAAAATCAAAGTTGGTTCTTTGTCAGACCAGTTAAAGGTTGTTAATCTTATTGATTTTTCAAAAAATAAGAGAGAGAGAGAATTTAGACAACAAAAATCAGAAATGAGAAAAGGTGATATTGTAACGAACCCTGCTGAAATAAAAGAGAATCTATGAACAATCATATGCTAATAAATTAGATAATCTAGAAGAGATAGACACATTCTTAAAACCACACAAACCACCTACATAGATCCAAGAAAAAACAAAAGACCTAGCAGACAAATTAAGAGATTGAATCTGTTACAAAACAAAGAAAAGCCCCGGATCATATGACTTCACAGGTGAATTCTAGCACTACTTCCAAGAAGAATTAATAAAACTATGCTTAAACTCTTCAAAAAAATTGAATAGGAGGGAACACTCCCTAATTCATTCTCTGAGGCTATCAACACCCTCATTCCAAAGTCAGATAAAGTTACCAGAAGAAAATAAACTAAAGGCCTACATCTCTTATGGTTATAGGTACAAAAATCATCAACAAAATACTAGCTAACAGAATAAAGAAGCATATTAAAATAATTATACACTATGAGCAATTGGGATTTATCTCTGGTATGCAAAACTGGCTCAACATAAGAAAATCAATTAATATGATACACCATATTAATAAAATGAAGAAAAAATCCACACATGAGCAACACATTTGATGCAGAATATACATTTAATAAAATCCAGAACCACTTATTGATACTAAAAAAAAAAACAAACAAACTTAGAAGTTTAGAAGTCCAGGGAAACGTCCAACATAATGAAGTGTATTTATGAAAAACCATTGCCAACATCCTACTCAATGGTGAAAGGATAAAAGCTTTCCCTCTAAGATCAGAATCAAGACAAGAATGCCCACAGTGACCACTGTTATTAAAAATGTACAGGAAGTTTTTGCAAGAGCAATAAGGCAAGAAAAAGAAATAAAAGGCATCCAAATTCAAAAGAAAGCAGTAAAACTTTCCCTATTTGCAGACAGCATGAGCCTATATACATAAAATCCTGAAAAATCCATACGAAAGCTCCTAGAACTAGTAAACAATTCATCAGTGTTGTGGGGTAGAGGAACAACACCCTCAAATCAGTAGTTTCTATACACGAACTGAACTATCAGTAGGAGAATTCAAAAAAAAATTCCATTTGCAATAGCATCTAAAATAATCTAGTATCTAGGAATATAGATGAGACCATGTGCCTTGCCATATGGCAGAGGAGCAAGAATTGTCAGCAACTGGTGTTCAGAAAGAAAGTACCATATTGATGATGTCTTGATTGGGCAATTTCATGACCTCAAAACTGTAAGCTTATTAATTAACAAATTTCCATTGTTGAAGCTGAACTATTTCATGTTATCTGCCTTGAGCAGCCTAGGAAATTAAAGCAAAGACCTTTATTCAAATGGCCTCCATTAAAGTTCATAATGAATGTTGTCAATCATCTCAAGCCCGAATGACCTTGCCACTTTCATGTGGAAAAATGAAATAAATAAATATGTATCTAATGTTTGATCCATCCATAAAAAATCTATGGAGATAAATCCCTTTATATATATCTTATAAATGTTTGCCTTCAGAGTTCAAATTTCACAAAACATTCTATGTCAAACATTTAGAAGCTTGCCTGGATTTTTATGTTTATCTTTACATAGAGATATATTTAACTGTTCAATCAAATTTGTATATATTGCTGACAACTTCTGGACCTTAATGAACATTTATTTGTTAATTAACACTTATTTTTTAATAATGTATTGGACACTGTAGACTTCAACTTTTTGTATGAAACTATGCTTCATGATCTAAGTTCTTATCATATATGTGATTTAAATTTTATATCTTTATGGAAAATATGGTTACAGGTTTATAAGGACAATTTTTATGGATATATAACTATGTGTTGAAGTTATTTTGTTTTTTACATTTTAAAAATTTCATTGCAATCTTTTTTTCTTGCATGGTTTCTGAGATGAAGCACACCATAATATTCATCCTGTTTGCTATAAGTGAGGTATGTTTTTATTCACCTAGCTTATTTCAAGATTTTCCTCTTTGTTTTTAGTGTACTCAGTTTGAATATCATATCATAGATGTAGATTTGTGATATTTATTATGAATTACATTCTCTGAGATTCCTTGGTCTGTGGTTTGTAGTCTGCCATTATTTTTTTTTTATTCAGTTTTATTTTGTGGGTCTACCATTAATTTTAGAAAATTCTCAATCATTATGATTTCGGCTATTCCCTCTACTCTGATCTGTCTTCTCTTTGTGGTATTCCAATTACCTCTTGAATCTTTCTCACATTCTCTGGGGATTCTGTTCTGATTTTTTTTTTTTTTTGCATTTAAATTTAGGAATTTGGGAAGTTCATAAGCATAGAACTTCAAGCTCACTGAATCTTAGCTGACTATGTCCAAATTATTGAGGAGCCCATCAAAAATTTTCTTCATTGTTGTGCAGTATTTTTTCTATCTCTCTGCCTCCATTACCCTTTTGTTCTACTAAATTGTCTTTTTCCATCAGTACTCTTAACATTTTTATCATAGTAATTTTAAATTGTGGTTTTTACAATTCCAAAAATTGTGCCATATATGATCTGGTTCTGATGTTTGCTTTGTGTTCAGACATTTTTTTTTTTCTTTTAGCATGCCTTGTAATTTTTTATAAAGGTGAACACAATGCATTTGGTACTAAGAGTTGTGTTAAATAGACCTTTAATGTGAAGATTTATTTCAATATGTCTAGGATATACATGGTTTTATATTTGCTATAGCTTCAGGTGCCAGAGGCTTCAGATTCCTCTAATATTCTTTTTGTCTCCCCTGTGCTTAAGTTTTCCTAAGAACTCCTTTTTTGATAGTGTCTTCACTTTCCAGAACATCTTGCAGTAATCCATTGTTGTAATATTAGAATCCTGTTGGTCTAATGGTAAAATGTAGGGAAGAGGAAATGTTTATTAATCCAGTGTTTAAATCTCAGCTTTTTAAAGGACATATGTCACTGAGTTGTGACTTCCACAAGTTTCTCTTACTTACTGTTTCCTTTCCCCAATGGTGAGCTGAGTTTCTGTTAAACTATTTTCCTCTGCAGAGTACAACTCTATTATAAAAAACAATTTGGAAATATTTAAAAATCGTTCTTCTCCTCTCACTCTCCAGAAAGAAGAGGTGATATTTTTTCCCTCTTCACCATGAGAATGTGGTCGTTTATTAGTTTGTTACGCTGTGGAATGCAGTATACCCAAAATGGCATGGCTTTTAAAAGGGGAATTTATTAAGCTGTAAATTTACAGTTCTAAGTCCATAGAAACATCCAAACTAAGGCATCCAGAGATGGTCGGCAGATCTGGAATGACTCTTTCAATCATGAAGACATGTGGCTGGCATCTGTTGGGTTTTTTTGCTTCTGGTTTCAAACATTTTCCCCAGGGGCATTTTCTTTCTGCATCTCCAAATGTTTGGGTCTCATTTTGGCTCAGTCACTTCTGTCTGCTCTCAAGATTCTCCAAAAATGTTTCCTTTTTTAAAGGACACCAGTAAACTAATCAAGACCCACCCTGGATGGATGGAGTCACATCTCCATCTAACCAAAAGATCACACCCACAATTGGGCATGCCACAGCTTCGTGAGATACTCTCATCAAGGTTACACCCACAATTGGAAGTGTTACATCTCTGTGGGGATAATCTAATAAAAAGTTTCTGCCTACAGTATTGAATCAGGGTGAAAAGAAATGGCTGCCCCCACATGATTGCGTCAGAATTAAAACATGGCTTTTCTGGGGTACAGAATAGATTCAAACCGGCACAAGAGGGTAGGGTTTGGAGGTAAAACTCATGAAAGTTTGGGGACTTCCTAAAACTGTGGCCCCCAGGAATTTCTCATTTCCCTGTCAACCACATTTGTCAAAATTATCATTTTAAAATGCCTACACTTTATTGTTCTTCAGTTCCTTCTTCTGCAGGTAAGCTGATTTTGACTTTGACTTTCTGGTTTTAACTTTCTCCCCATATGTCAAGGTAACAATTTTTCCTATGACCTCTGTTATCTGAGGAGTCCAAGAAAAGTCATTGATTTTCAGTTTGTTCAGCTTTTTTTTTTCTGATATGAAAGCAAAAATCTTTTTTTAGTAGAATATTTGAGTTGATTTTTTTCATTTGTATAAAGACTTCCACTTATTCATTTGAATATTATTTATATTTAGGAGAAACTTGTATTCAAGCCAAGATACTAAGTATCATACTTGACACTTCCCTTCTTAATTTATTCTAGCTTTAACTATCCTAGCAATGTAAAGCAGAATCCCATTATTTTCTATTTTACAAAACAATTGCTGATATGTTATGCGCATAATCAAATGCCATGTTTCTTGCAGTCATCAACATATTTAAAAACAAATGTAATCTTAATTCCAAGAGAAACTTCACTCATAAGAGAAAAAAATCACTGAATTCAAGATTTCCTACTTTTAGTATAGAAGGTAACAGGAATTTTTGCACAGGGAAAGATCTGTGAACCCGCAAGAAGATTGGTGAGTATGGAACTTTTCTATCACTGTCATCTCAGAGCTGAACTCCAATTTAAGGGCCCTGGGTTTGGGAAATTCATTGATTTTTTTTTTTTAGAGACTACTAAATGGAAAGATATATAATATACCCAGGTCTTAAGTTCTGACCTAAATTTTTGACAGAAAAATGCTAACAGTAATGTAGAGAGTAGAAGAAGTTGGAAAAAATAAAGCTATAATATTAAGACTGCAAGTCCTGGTGACTTGAATTTATCTTTGCTGCAGATAATACTTTTACCTAAAAACCCGCCGTATTGGCTTTTTATCTATTGAAATATAATGTATCAAATTCTTCAGAAATTAGACTGTTTTGTGCAAGCCTTTGTGGGAAAAGCTGCAGTCATTGGCACAAAAAATCATTTTATGCTACAATCTAAGTAATGTTGCTGGGGTAAATGATACATTTGAGGGGAAAGGGCTGGTTTTATGAGAGATATGGATGTTACATAGTATTGTTTCATCAGGTGGATGGCCTGTTTGTGATTATATGCATTTGCACACAAATCAAATATGGGTGTCCTCGTCATTGCTTTTGGAAGATGAAGTTATCTTCATGGAACTTGTGGCAAAAACAGTTACAGATACTGAGTCAGGGTCACAAAATAAATTGCACAATGTAGAAGATGTTGAACACATTTTTTGCACAAAGTAAGGATAGTGCTGCCTTTTCATGAATGACAGTGCTCAATCCTTTGGGAAATGAGACCTTTATTAAGGACATTGGCAGTAATAAATTTCCAATAAATGACATTGTCATTAACATCAGAGCGAGAAAACTAGAAGCCCATAGGAAGTGTATATGTGTCATGCAGCTGGCAGACATTAACACATGTTAACACAAAGGAGACCCCATTTGTGTTTCCTAAGAATTAATATTTGAGAGGATTTTCTGGAAAACAGATTCTTACTGGTAGTATTGGAAGTAAGAAGGCCAGTGGTTCCATGTGAGTATGACATTATTTATATCTAAGTGTTGATATGGTCTTCAAATATGTTGGTGATACATGGAAATGAAGACTTGCTTGAATAAGAAAAATCTGGCAATTCTGAGTACCTTTTCCAGAGTTATTTTAACTAGTTTTTCATTGATATTTTCAATCAAAGTAAGGATAGTGAGAATTATGTTCATTCCTGTTACTCTATTAAAACCCACAATGTGAGGTCAAATTTTTCCACTCACTTACTCTGTACCCAGGGTTAATTACTTTTTTCTCCATCTCAAAGCCAACCTATGAAAAGAGGATCCTGATGCTTACCTCATAAAAGTGTCATAAGATGATTTACCATTACTTTTTTACTTTGTTTTATTTTAAAAATTTAATCTATTCCAAGAAGTCATTAGGACAAAGAATATGAGTCTATTCTGCTGGACCTATCATACATTACTAAGGTATATAAATAAGTCATCTGTCCTGGGATTTAAGCATTATGAATTCAAGTATAGGTGGACAATAAGCAGATTGGATTAGGCAGGAGAAAGCCACTGGTCTTTTTCAAGGGAGATTGGTGCTTGCATGCTACACCATCAAAAGCAATTCAAGTCCATTCTAGGTTGGAGTTTGGAATGATGTCCCTAGCAAACATACATAAACACACACTTGCTCTTTTGGCCATTCTCTTTCCACTAAGCATGGGTGGCCATCAAGGAGATTTTTCTCCTGCCCAGAGCTTCATTTGATATCTACACACAGTAGAATTTATTTCTTGCCCTTTCCACAGCTGACGTAGAGCCCTGTTGAGAACTTTCTGTATCAGGCATCAAAGGCTGTGAAATTTAGAGTGCCAAACAGTTCCAAGATACGTGGGAGAATAAGAATGTGCGTATTTTTTTTGGCTCAGGACTAACAAGATATATATTTATATTTCACACTTTGGAAAGCTAAAGGAAGGACAATTTTTTGTTTTATTTCACTGTCATAGTTTTAGGACCTGCAAATTATTAAGATGATGCGTCCGGAAATACTAAATTGTGAAAATTGAACATACTCTGTAATAGGAGCCATCTAGTCACCACAGCTCTCTCATGCTTTCTATGCAACATCGCATAGTAGTAAGGAGGGGAAAGAGAGATTATAAAGACCATATTTATATAATAAATATTAAAACATTGATCAGCATAGAATGGTATGCTGGGGGATCCACAGCATATTGTAACTGATGTTTGTCTGACATTTTTAAGGAATAAGTTGAATCTTTTAAAGTTCTAGTAATATTGTGAGCAAATAAGTAAACTGTTATAAACATAATTTTAAAATGATGTCTATAAAAATATATGTAGTTTATATTTCAATGATTAGTTTCACATGTGCTTTCACCTTAAAATGTCAAAAAAATCTGTTGCTACCGAGGACATGAAGGCAAAGCTATGGAAAGGAGAGAGATGACTTGGTTTGGATGACTACATGCCATGTATTTACACAGCATTTAATTGAGAAATCAATAGTACTATCAAATGGAGCTCATTAAGTGTGGTTATATATTTCATGTAAGCACTTTTAAAGGGAAACAACAATGATAAAATGTTTACATTGGAAATTTTAAAAGGAAGTCTGGACTAGTAGAGAAAAGATTTCATAGATCTACCAGCCCTAGGTGAAGAGAGACAACTAAGCTGCCGCTGACATTTTCTAACAAGGGACTCAAGGCAAGTTACCTAAACATCTTTGTGGTATATTCACCTTTAATGCAAATTATGAATAACTGTAATAATACCTTCCCATATGGTTGCTTTGAGGATTAAATGTTAATAGTGTCCATGGAAGTACTAATCTCAGTGGTCTGGTATATATGTATAGGAGCTTAGGGTAAATTTTCCATTTCTAGAACTACCAAATTATTTTATTCAGGTGGACATCTGCACTTCTCTGAGACTTCAGTTTTGTCAACTGTTTAAACTGCATATTGGGATACACTATATGTAAAGGCTTTCTTATTTAAATTTTAAAAAATCCTATTTTATATTTCTTACATGCAATAAAACGTTGCATTACTTCATCTGAATTGTATTTAGTGGTAAAATCATTATGCATATGCGCAATAAAACACATTTAATAGGGCAATTCCCTTGTAAAGTATGAACTAATGATCTTGCTAGAATTGTTTTTTCTTCTCTTGCACTTAAAAAATAAAGACAAATTAGTGGGTGAAAAGATCACAGTTCTGGGGGGAAAAGGTCACATTCTAATGAATTTACTCAAAAATGTAAATATTTTAGATAATTTAACGAGAACACTTAGAGAAATGTTTAGACTCAGTGAGGTGATTCTACTCACATAATTAGTTTCCATGGAATTTTTTTTTATTATTAGAGTTGTCAACAAGATTTCATATCTCCTTTACACATAAAAACATACTTGTTACTGTTTGCAGGGCCCTATTTTTGGTGGGCAGAGGCTCTTAGAGTGTTAGGATAGGTGTGAAGGCAGAAAGTTGTAATTTACATTGAAAACATATTTGTCCACTGACATCAGAGCTGCTAGATATGTGGCATCTGGAACGTAAATCAAAGGCAGGAGCTTTTAATTTTTAGCTATTTTCCATTATTATATTTACCATATTAAAAAAATCAGATCTCTAATAATTTAGCCAACACTTTCACCAGAACAACCCTCTTTTCAAAACCAAAAATGAGGTCCTTTTTTTTTATTGTCCTTACAAACTTATTGTATATTACTTTGTCCTATATTATCATGACTGTATTTATTTCAAATGTCTCTGCATAATTTTCTGCAATGAAATTTATTGGCACATGTGTAATTCCACTAATGTTCATCAACTGTGTGTCACAAAATTCTAAATTCCATCTCTAGAAGCTGTACCTTGTCTGCTACTATAGTAGGAACTGCATATAGCATTACCTGTATGGTACAATGCAGCTGTCTAGATGCTTCTTCTCTATTATACACTATGATGAACTAGTAAACATCTTCAAATCTTGTAATTGTTTATTAATTTATTCACGTCATATTCTTGAATTAAGACATTTTGCCTCTACCTTATGTTTCCTCTTCTAATAACTATACTCACAGATGAATATATTTGAGCATTTAGAGTGACTAGAGCATTTAGAAAGTATTTCATACTTAGTGATAATTGAGGTTTATGATTTTAATTTATATTGCATGGCATATGTAAGAGCCCGAGTTCCTTAAGTGGGTGCTTTTTTTTTTTAACAAGAACTGAATTCATGTCAAAAAAATATTTGCAGGATCTGCAGTGATTGTTACTGAATAAAATTGTTGAAGAAGATAAAGCATCAACAGTAAGATAAAATGGAATGCACCAATATATTTTTCGTTAAATGCTGACAGATTATTTTTTTCTTTCATGCTCAATTCTTTCTTCCTTGGCTCTCACCATTCATCTTGGAAATAGCATGAAAAGGATTTTAGTACTGCTTGAAATATAGATCTGAAATTCATCTCACATCTAATGTCATGCAAATCCATTCAATTATTAACACTTTGTTCAACTGGAAAATAGAAAAAGAAAAAACATTTTAATAATCAACTGATAAGATTGAAGTATTCCAAAGCCGAAGGAAAAAAATCACTAAAGAATTCAGGTTGGCATTCCTTCATTTAGTAGAGTAACCATCACTGTATGCTTTGTAGCCTAACATAGTGTTTCCAAATAATAACTTATATCATTGTTTTGGTGAACAAATTTCAAGTTTTAAAATTATTACCATTTACTTTCATAGATTTGTGCCATGCATTCTTTTTCCATGTATTCTTTTTTAAACATGTTTTATTGTGAAACATAACATATATACAAAAAAATCAATAATTTTCAAAGTGCATTTTAACAAATAGTTACAGAACAGATTTCAAAGTTTGATATGGGTTACAATTCCACATTTTCAGGTTTTCCTTCTAACTGATCCAAAACACTGAAAACTAAAAGAAATATCAGTATAATGATTCAAAAGTCAAACTCCTTTGTTAAATCCTATCTTCTCTATTGTAACTCCTCCTTCCCCTTTGATTTTATTCTTAATCTATATAGTCTTTAAACTACGCCCATCCTATCTTTTTCATATTGAAAAGGTGTGCCAACAATACACAAGAGGGGGATGAAATTAGTAGATAATCTTGGAGAGGCTGGCCCCTCTTTGTTTCAAGATTAATCTAGCCTAGGAACCCTCTGGAGGTCATAGATTTCAGCAAAGTAAAAAACACATGAAACTTCTGAAGAGTCTCAGTTAGAGCCCTATGTGTTCTTTAGGATCAACAGTAAAGATGTTACTTGAAGTATGGAAAACCATGGCAATGAGCAATATCTAGCTGAAGGAAGCATAAGAGTAGTCTCCAGAATAGCCTCACAACTCCATTTGAACTCTCTTAGCCACTGATGCCCTATTTTGTTACAGTTCTTTTCCCCTTTTAGTTCAGGAGGCATTGGCAATCCCACGATGCTAAGGCCAGGCTCAACCCTGAGAGTCATGACCCCATTGTCAAGGAGACTTTCTCCACTGAATGTCAGGTCCCACATGGGGGTGGGTAGGGGGAAGGGCAATACTTTTTCTTGCAGAGCTGGACTTAGAGAAAAAGAGAACATATCTGAATAACCAAACAGGTTTCCTGGAAGGAACACCTACGGAAAATCATAGGTAGTCTTAGCTTCTCTGCTATAGAAATAAGTTTTGTAAGGGCAAGCCTCAAAATCAAGGGCTTGACCTATTTTTTTGGAAGTCCCTATTGTTTAAGAGAACTAGTGTTTTCCCAAATGGGAAGTTCAATATTTCCATATTTTTTCTCCAGTCCCTCAAGGGACAGTACCAATACTTTTATAATTATCAGCCCACCATAGCCTGGGATGTCTCCAGGTATTACATTAAGCTATTCAGCATTGCAAGTTCTCATTCCATGGGTTTGGATTGTTTAAATGAGCTATGCAAACAGGTTAATTTAGGTTTGTTTATTTTAGACATTATCCATGATGCATGCATGGTTTTACACAAGTTTTTTTCTTTACACAAGTTTTTATTTTAATATTATAAACATGTTTATCAATTTGGTTAGCATTGAATATGATAGAAATTTACAGCCTTTTGTAATTAGCAGTAACTAAAAACTTACTCTCTTAAATTTCTACAACTTTCCACATCCATTCAGGGCTTGTAGTCAGTAATGACCATAACAAACAAAATTTACTTTTATGCTAGAAGCCTGTTAGTTTACAAATTAACACTCTGCAAGACTGTGCTTTGAGGCAGCTGGAGGTCATTAAGGTTTTCTGCTAATGCATTCTTAAAGACAAGGGGATTATTCTGCAACCCTTGGGGTAGGACCATCTGCGTGAGTAGGGCACGAATTTTATTTTGAAATGTCTGCTATTTAAAAGCAAAGAGGTATTGAGAGTTAGCATGAAGAGGAACACAAAAGAATCTGAATTCAGACAGGGGCTGTTTAAGGGACTTGCCCTAGGATGCCTTTCTTCCTTAAGGACCGGCTTATTTGCTCAAGAATTTTCTCTTGGATGCCAAAAGGACTTGATTTTGTAGGGGGCTTGAGGCAAGCAAGGTGTAAACACTAGCAGGGTTTACTTGTCTTAAGATGGTCCCCAAGGGGTGAAGAAGATCCCTCCTTACTAGGGGGTGAGGCATTGAGGGGCAATGAGAAATTGATGGGAAACTAGAATGTCTTTAAGCCTACAAAGGAGAGGGGTATGAAGACTTTAGTTTTGGCTTTACCCTTCAACTTCCATACCTAGGCAAATCCAAGTGGAGTTAGGTCCAGAGTTACATCTCAGGACAAAGTTGCTCCAGTGTTAATTAGGAAATGAATAATCTTATCTGTTCCTGAGTGTCACCCAGTGTTCGTCCTCTAAGTTAGTCATATGTGAAGTCAATGGAGCTATATGTGGCCTCAGGCCTCAGTTTTCTTCACTTGCCATGAACAGAGCTTGAGGGGCTGCCCCATAACCCCTTCAAGAGACAATGCAGATCTTGGGCTTGAAGACCATGTTGGTGGCAATTGGGACAAAGTCCTGGTGGGTCCTGAGGTTGAAGGCTGTTTGGGGGTTTCTAGCATCCTCTTTGCCAGTGGCCCTCTGATTCACAGTTAAGGCCCTTAGGTTTTGAGCCCCAATTCAGATGACCCTGAGAGGATAGGGCCTTGTTAACAGTGACTGCAGTAATCTGAACCCCCATCCTCTGGTCTTTTGCTTACTTCTCTTTGTGTTCTTCTACTCCTAGGCCTTGTTTCAATTGTTGAAGACAGAAAATGCAGCTCTGAATAAGTCATTAATGGGACTTTGTGGGCCTAAAGAGAGCTTTTGCAGCTTTCTCTGAATGTCAGTTGGCAGACTGGGTGATGAAATGAATGTCCAACAAAATTTGACCTTCCTGGAAATCGGGTTACGTTAGTGAACTTTTAAGGCTTCCACTAGTCTCCCCTGGAATAGATCTGGCTTTTCCTCTTTCTCCTGAATGATTTTCCTTAGCTTATCACAAGTAATCATCTTAGTGGTACATTTTTTTATGCTTTTTTTTTTAATCTTTTTCTCTGATGGAAATTGAGACATAGGCATAGCACAAATGAAAAGTGTTTTTTAGGTCTTTGTCTTGAAGGAGAGCTGCAAATATCTGGACATAGGGAATTTCTGACTACTGCCCTTGTCTTTTATGGATTTGAGTATGATATTGTAATTAAGAACTCATTGGAGAGCTATGCTTCCCCATCATTTTTAGCCTATAAGCTGTTGGCATTTTTCATTTTCTCTAGAAAAAGGAAAAAAGAGGAGTCTTGGTAGCACTAGTGTGTCTATGTCTCATCCCAATGCACACTACAGCTGAGTGTTTTCCTCTCTGCCAGCCCAAGCACTTAGGAACATGGGGAGTAAAGTAAGTGGGGGTCACCAGAATAAATGACTGAGCATCCTCAAGACATCCCCCCCCAGGAGATGTTTAGACTTATGTTCCTAAGGTAGGAGCACTGGCTTCTTATGAGAGAAGTCTAGGACAATACTCCTAGGAATACCTTTGTCCTCTAAGTTTCCTATCTTCTGAGAGCTAAAAAGAGAGCGTAAATTAGAGTAGAGGCTTTATATTAAAACTCAATGGGTTTTGAAAGAGACTAAATGAGCATTCATGGGGGGCACTATTGTGCTCAAAACACAGAGAGAAGCTGTTAGGTCCCAAAGGGTCGTATCCCCCTGCTGCCCTGAGCTTCCTTAGAGCTACATGGTGTGGAGACGAGGCTCTTGTCATCTCTGAGGAAGGAGATAGTAACTCAGAGTGAACTGAGATTATGTCCTGGGGGACTGCATTTGAGCCCCTAGATTCCTGGAGAGAGCAGTGAAAATGATCCCACCCTTTCAGAAGGACACAGAGTTCTATGAGGACGTAGAAGAGGATAACATTAAGCCAAGCAAGAACGAAAATGACAGCATATGGCCAAGCCTTGTGGTAATTACCAATACAGATGGTTGGAGAGAAGTCACTCCTGGCTGGCTTGCCAAAACCTGTTGCTGGATTTCCATTTCCAGGTTCTTGGCCAGGCCATGAGAAAGAATTCAAGGGCACAACATAGAGTAAGCAGATAGAAAATTTATTGAATATACATGTGAGACAATGTGCAAAGACAGAGGTGAGAAAGGTGAAAGGCTTAGAATAATTTTGAGCGTACCAAAACATTTATAAAAGTATTCTTAAAGAAATAGATCATATTTTAATTAGTGTAACACTGCAAGGTTGCAATTTTGTATATTCATATATTTTAGTCTTTGACAGTTCTACAGAGTAACTTCCTGGCCGTAAACATATATATTTTTCCACTTCACTAGAGAAGATGTGATTTACAGACCAGTCATGCATAAAAAACAGAAGTACCATATGCCACCCTATTATTAACACATTACATTGGTGTGGAACATTTGTTACAATTGATGTTTGCATATTTTTATAAACTATAGGCCATGATTTAACTTAGTATTTACTGGTGGTGTAGTGTAGTTTGATAGATTATTTTTTTAAAAAATATATTGTTACCATATTTACAATCTAGTATTTTCCTTTCTATTTATCTACTTATTTTTGCATGGCAGGCTCTAGAAATCGAACCCGGGTCTCTGGCATGGCAGGCAAGAATTCTGCCACTGAGCCACCCTCGCACCAGCCTATTTCCCCCTTTAGTCACATTCAGATATATCAGTGCTGATAATCATATTCAAAGTGCTGTATTATCATCACCACGATCCATTACCAAACCATTTCTATCATTCCAAATAGGAACGCAGTACAGTTTAAGCCTTAACTTCATATCTCTATCCCACTCCACCTCCTTTAAACTCTATTCTAAATTCTGACTCAATGATTTTGCTTTATTCTAATTATTTTAAATCAATGAAATATAAAATATTTGTCCTTTTTTGTTTGTATTATTTCACAAAACACGATATCTTCAAGGACTGCTCATGCTGTTGCATGTATTAGGACTTTGTTCCTTTTGATGGCTGAGTATATACACTTATTTTATTTACCCCTTCACCAGTTGATGAACACTAGGCTTTTCTTCCATCTTTGGGCAATTGTGAATAATGCCACTATGAAAGTATCTATTTGAGCCCTTACTTTCAAATCTTTGGAGTAGATATCTAGCAGTAGGATTGTTGGGTCATATGGTAGTTTTATATCTAGCTTTACAAGGAATCGTCATACTGTCTTCCACAGGGGCTGCATCATTTTACATTGCCACAAACATGGGCTAAGTGTTCCTATTTCTTTGCATCTGGGTGCACGGGTGGTTCAGTGGCAGAATGCTCACCTTTTATGCAGGAGATCCGGGTTCGATTCCTGAGCCATACACACACACGCACACACACACACACACACACACACAATCTATTTCTTTGCATCCACTTCAACACTCACAATTTTCCATTTTTTAAAAGCAGTCATTTTAATGAGTGGGAAATGGTATGTCATTGTGGTTTTGGTTTGCATTTCCCTGATTAATAGTGATATCAAACATCTTTTCATGTGCTTTCTGGCCATTTGTATATTTTCTTTGGAGACATGTCTAATCAACTCTTTGCTCATTTTTAAATTGGGTTGTTTGTCTTTCATTGTTAATTTTCAGGAGTTCTTTCTATATTTTGGATATTAAACATTTATCAGATATGTGGTTTCCAAATATTTTCTCCCATTGTGTAGGTTATCATGTTACTTTCATGATAAGTACTCTGAGGTAAAAAAAAAAGTTTATAATTTTGATGCAGTCTTATTTATTTTTTTCTTTTGTTTCTTGTACTTTGAGTGGAAAATCTAAGAAATCATTGTCTAACAGAAGTCCTCAAGATGCTTTCCTATGTTTACTTCTAGGAGTTTGATGCTTTTGACTCATATTTGGGTTTTTGATCCATTTTGAGTTGAATTTTGTATAAGGTATGTGGTAGATGTCTTCCAATTTCAAAGGAAGATCCAGTTTGCCCAGTGCCCATTGAAGAAGCAATACTTTTCCCCACAATGTTTGCTTTCTACGAAAATACCTAGCCAAAATTCAAATATATGTGGTGATTCAGATATATTATAGTTTAAAATTCTGCAGCTTTTAATCATGTTTTTTGTTGAAACTCTGCATTTCTTTTTTCCCAGCTATTATTTTATTGAAAATGCAACTCTTTGTAAATGTTTATCTTATAAATATTAATTCATCAAAATGGAATCGTTTAAAATTTTTAATAAAATACATTAGACAGTTTTGAAGCATATGTAAAATCTGTTTTCCTGGATATACATTATATAGCATTCACCCTCAATAAATTGAGTATGTTTCAACATCTCAATTCTGTGAAACAATGAAAAGTACCAATAGCCTATTAGCCTTCTGCAAAGAAAGCCATAGAAAATAAACTTCATTTTCATCACACTTTAATGTTATTCACTATTATCATATATTGAAAATAACATACTCTTTTCAGCTTTGTTAATACTCTAATAAACATTAAAACCCACTCTGAAGATGGATACATGATGTTAGAGATTCTCTTTCTCTCTCTCTCTCTCTCTCTCTCTCTCTCTCTGTCTCTCTCTCTCTCTCTCTCTCTCTCTCTCTCTCTCTCTCTCTCTCTCTCTCTCTCTCTCTCTCTCTCTCTCACACACACACACATGCGCACATACATATCATGGGAGGCAAGATAGCTTCTTTCAGTGAAACGATTTGGAATCCAAAACAGACACGCAGTTATCTTTCTTTCCTTCTTTTCCTTCACCTACAACATCCAACTAGTTAACAAATAATATTAATCTGATCTCCTAAACAACTGAAGAATCTGACATCACCTTTCTAGCCCAAATGTCACTACCTTAATAATGACCCTCATTAACTTTTGGGAGGAGGCACACAGCATTATATGCTTAAATATTTTAGTTGATGTCCTTATCTTCATCCATTAAATTTTCTACATTGCTGCTAAAGTAATATTTCTAAAATGTACATGGAGCCATTCCATATTTTACTTTGTCTGACAATAGCATCTTATAAAGTACAGAATATTCACAAATTGACCACATCATTAAAGGACCATTTTACTTTGCCCAGGCTCATATCCCTAAGGGTTTCAGTCACACCAGTGAACTTTTATCATGTTATTTGTTTATTTGCTAGAAGGAATTAAACCTTATCTGAAAGTACAGATGACTGTAATTTGACACAAAAAGTCCTAATTTAAATATTTGTTCCATCCAAAATATTTATTCCAAAATTACCTTTTAAATGAAACTTTTCTTTTTCTTTATTGTTTATGGACTTCAGACCCAGGGTTTCTCTTTCTTTTCTTCGCATAGTGCCAGGTGAAGCACCATTGAAAGGATTTGCTGGTGTATTTCAACAAATCAAATATAAAGCTTGCCAAAAGGGAAATATACATTCCTATTACAGTTAAATACAGTGAGAATGAGCTATATTGTTAGCACATTATAAAGAGTGTTGGCTAGAAAGGCAATACAACTTTGCAGTAAAGGCTGGGCTTCTAGCACCTCACTGAGTTTCACAAGTTATATTTGGTTAATTTTAAAACTGTTTTCTCAAGGTTTATAGCATTTTGTTTAATTTTCAAGTATGCCTTTAACATTTTAACTGTTTAAATGAATTCCTTTTCCATTCTGTATCTGTTAATTTAAATATCTGAAGTGCTTAGTGGTCTGTTTCTTTTTTCTTTTTTTTGGCATGGGCAGACACTTGGAATTAAACCCAGGTCTCCAGCATGGCAGGTAAGAATTCTGCCACTGAGCCACCATCACACAGCCTCCAATTTTGTTTTTAACACACATTGATGATGACTCATTTTCAGCATTTTGAAATTTGGATATATATGTAATATCTTTATGTGTTTTATTTCTCTGAGAATCCTAATACAGATAGATTTCTTTTGCAAATTAATCCTGTATATCTCACATCTACTTCGGGATAGAATATACATAATGTAGCAGGTAAATCCTTTATAATTTGGGCCCTTAGTACCCCAAGTCTATTCCTTTTCATTCATTCTTCTTTTCCCCAAATCCAACCTAAGCATCACATACACTGAGAAAACACGTCTTGATGCTCTCTTCCTCTGCTTCCTGAAGTATCACTTCTATCATGATTTAAAGTTTATATTTCTGTTTCCATCTTAAACTTATAAACATAGTCATGTTTATTTTTCTTCAGTTTCAAGAATAAAATTGGACACATAAAAAGGCAATAAAATAAATGTTGACTGAATTAATTATGCATCCTTTCTTTACTTATGACTAATTTAACATTTTTAAAATGGCTTCTTGAATAGAGGAAACATTCTGACACAATCTGCAGAGAAAATGATATTCTATCTTTATTTCTGTGTATATATTTAACTAGTAGTTTGCAATTCGGTTTTATTTTTGTCCAAGAATTAAAATTATATAGCTGCCCATTTCATGTTCAGATACTTTGTAAACATTTTATAAATATGGAGTTGCGATTCCAAATTAATGGGAATTTCTAACCAAACCAAAACTATATTATACACACACAGAGATTAAAAAATGGGACTTTATTTACTCATGGTTTGAGGCTGGGGAAAAGTTAAAATCATGGTATCACCAAGATGATGCTTTCTTTCAAAAGAGTTATGTTTTTGGGTTGGCTGCATGTGATTTTGATTCATTTGCACACATGCTGGGTCTCCTGGTCTCTCCCTTCTCTTTTGGTTTCTGTTATGTCCAGGTTCTTGCTAATCCCTCTGGCTTTCTCTCTCTTTGTCTGAATTCCACTCAGTTTATAAAGGACTCCATTAATAGAATTAAGATCCATCCTGATTGAGGTGGGCCACACCTTAACTGAAGTAACCTCATCACAAAGTCTTATTCACAATGGATTCAAACCCAAGGACATGGATTATATTTAAAAGCATGTGCCTTCTGTGCTTCATACAGCTTAAAACTACCACACTATCCAAATAATAAAATGTAATTTATTTTACTATTACTTAATTTGTTTTTATATTTATTTATTTCATTACTGTTTAAATAGTGCTTATTAAGCCCACATGTGGCCACATTTCTGAAAATTTCCTGTAGATGAAGCTTGTATCCCTTGATAAATGCAGCTCACTCTTAATGGACTAGAGTAGTTAGGGTCAAATAATTAGATCACTGATAACAGTGATTTTAAAGATCAATCAGTATAAATGCACTTCATATAAATTTTAAAACTGCATGCAGTGTTTTGAAACAATAGATATCATTCCATAAAAATATCCCAAGACGTGGAGAAAGTTAGCTATAGGATTTTTTAATGAGGTTGAATGCCCCATGTCTTGCCTCATGAAAAGGGTTAAGAAGTATAAACCTGATTAAAACAGTATGTTATTAGCCTAATTTCCCAACATTCACCATCACTTTCTTCTCCCCACATTAATAAACCATTGTCCCTTACTATCACATTATGGCTTATCACCCTTCTATTCCTTGGAGGAGAATGAAAGCAAAGAGTTTGCTGAGTGGTTAAAGAGAGGAGTAATCCCATTTGTCTAAATATAGTATTGATCTCTTACTTTACATTAGACACCAATTAATATATAATTTCCAATATGTAATTTAGTGATTTATTTTTTCTTCTATGTGTTCTTTGTTATTATATTCTATCCCATTTAATACAAAAACAATTTGTTGACCTTTGGATGATCAAGAATTTATTGCCTTGCCAAACCTGTATACAGAAAGATTATTTCAAGGTTAACTCATTGTGTATATGAAAGTATATCTAAGAGGTACAAAAGAGTGCCCATTTTATCACCCATTCACCATCAAAATATGTTTGTTTTGAGCCATTCTATGTCAATCAGAATAAGAGTCAAATTCTTTAAAATGGCTTATGTTCCTGTACAAATTTGCTACCTACATGTGTCTCTGACCTCTTCTCGTTTCAATTCTTTCCCTTTGGGGGCTCTCTGATGATTTGCCAAGGAGTAGCTAGCATTTTGCCCAAGCAGTGAATCTGTTTCTTTACTTTCTCCTAATGCAATCATTCTCCATAATAATTGTCAGTAGCTGAGATATTATGCATGTAATAGTTTATTTTTTAATTTTTATTTTATTTATTTTTTCATGGTCAGGCACTGGGAAATGAACTCGGGAATAGTTTATTTTTTATTATTACACTTTGCTGCTCCTTTCCACTAAAATGTAAACTTCATTGTTAAGTTCACACACAGGAACACCTGTATGTATGTATGTATGTATGTATGTATGTATATATTTAAATATATATAATTAAACATTAATACTTGATAATTTCTCATTCCAAGTTTCTTAAAACATAATAAAATATAAAAGTACTCATGGAATCTTAGGAACCTGGATCCTACCTCCCCACTCCAACCTCACTTTTTGCCACTCCACCATTCCCTCTCTAGACTTTGCAGGAAGAACCAAGAGTTTAATTATCTTTATTCTTTAATACATGCTATTTTTCTCTCTACTTGAAGTGGTTTTAAACTGTTTAACCAAATAAGCTCCCAATTCAATATTCATATTTTAGCAAAATTTAACTTAATCTTCCCTTACTATTACAATCCCAATTCAGACTTTTACACAGACATTCATACACACACATATATAAACATGCACACATGTTCAGGCATACATATTCAATAAATTAACCTATTTAACATTTTTTGCTTCTTTGAAGAAAAGGATGATGCCTAGACATTCACTTTCATTGTCCCAGCACGTAACATATTTACTGTCAGAAGTTTTGCTTCATACATTTGTTGAAAAAAATTGATAAAAATAATTCATAATAAATAATATGAACAATATATACATATTTTTGGGGGGAGGAAGCATGGGCAGGCATTAGGAATCGAACCCAGGTCTCCAGCATGGTGGGCAAGAATTCCGCCACTGAGCCACTGTTGTACTGCCCAATAATCTTTTTAAAGTTAGAATCACAGTTTAAATGAAATTCCAACTATGATTTCAAACTTAAGACCATTCCTCAATTATAGAAAACGCTTGTTACTCACTAACCTACAAGAGCAGGTCTCTTGCCACAATTCTTCTTTGTTCCCCGAGGAGAGTGAACAATAAGAGACCATCAGTTCCAGGTTTTTCAGCAGGATGAAAGACAGACCTCAGGACATAGATGTGAGAAGTACGCTAAGATGAGCAATGTGGAAAGAAATAATTGAACTGTCTTTTTAGTGCTCTCATTAAGTAGACCCTTGAATTAAGTATACTCAAATAGTCCCTACAAACCAGCTTTCTAGGTGGTCTCAGGCAGTTTATCAATTTAATTATGTACTGTGAAGCACATTCTATAATGAAATCTTACTGGCTGTTATAGACTAATATTCATACCATTTTTAATGTCTCAAATAACATTTTCCAGCTTTTCTTAGATTCTCAAAACAATATATGGGGTTTAAGTCCATTCTCTTAGTGAGGAAACTGAGTTTTAAGGGAAAAAGTTAGAATAAAAAGAAAATTAGAATCACATTCAGGACTTCTGATTCAATAGACTCTGTTTGCACAATTGTAGGCTAAATCCATGTTGATATGTATCGTTCCTACCACATTGTATTCTTTCTCAAGGGGCCTCAAAATGCATGAGACATTAAGTGAATAACTTCTTTATTGAAATGCCCGCCATGAAAACTCAATGGATTATAATTAAATGCCTGCTTCCTATGTAGGCTAATTCCAAAAGTTTCCAAGTCCTGAAGCTAGTATCTACTGTGGGATGCTGGCAACCTTAAGATTTAGTATCATAATGGGATTGTTGCAGGAATTACTACATGTCTTCACTGGAAACCTAAAAGAATCTCCAGAGAAATATTTAATAAAGGGAGGTGCATGAATTTAAAAATGAGGTAAGTAAGGTCTTCTGCGTTAAGGTTGCATGACTTACACTTTCGCCTATTTTAAGGCTTCCATGAACCTATCGTCAAAGTTTATGAGTGAAAATAAATTTTCTAAAAATGTATCAAGTGCTCTTCTTTTGCTTTCTGTATTAAAAAGTAGGTATTAACAAATAATTGAGTTAATTGGAAATGGTAGAGAGTATTTCCATAGGGAGACGTGAGTGAAAATACTTTGCATCCCGAAACAGTGAAATTATTCAAGATCATTTTACAATAATAATTTAATATTTAACACATTTGTTCCATGATAGTCCAAAATAATTAAAAAAACTCTTTCACATTTTATTTATAGTCAGAGAAAAACACTCTCACCTGCAAAGCATGTGGATGCATATACATACATATCTGTATGCATGTATATATGTATGCATGTTCATATATATGTATGTATATATGATTATAACACAGAATATATAAAACTTGTTGGATTTTAACTCATTGGTGGAAATTTTGTTAATAATCCTAACAGACTGAAAATCAAATTACATTCTGATTGTGCTCTTCTAATATTTAAATAAAATTTAATGAACAAATAAAGACGTTTACTTTTTTACGTTCATGTATAATAATTTTTCTTCTGGCATCATGTTTGTGCTAAAACATAGTTTTGTTTATTGAGTTTATGATTTATTCATTTTGTCTTTTTTGTTTTTTTTTTTTATTTTGTTGCTTTATGATCATTTGCTTTGACAAGGTAATATGATTCTGCATTATTAACCTTTAAAAAAAATCTAAGTATTTGGCAAGAGAAGAAAAACATACCCAAATCTCCCTAAAGAAACTTTTATCCATAATCCTTTATTTTTAATCCCTTGAAGAAGCTAAAAGATCTGTAGCAAATATTGCATGTCTAATTGGAATAGATTTAAGGGAAACATTTTATTTATTTTTTTCAAGAAATGTGTTTATAATATTGGCTTAGGTCAGTTTACAATATTGTTGAGGTATTTAAATTGAAAGTTTGGGGTACTAAACATGTACAAGTACATGAAAAAATTCTGCATTGTACATTAGGGGAAGCCATTAGAAACCGCAAAACTATTTTTCCATCTGTTTTTCACATATGCATTAGGGAATGACATGAGGACACAAAATTAAATACTCAGGGAAATGGGGCTGGGGAAATATTATGGATGTTAGTGCAATTATAAGAATTCAGACTGTTTTGAATTCAACAATTTCAAAAGTATTTATTAAGAGATCTACATAAATATACCTTTTCCAAGGGATTCAGAGGGTGAGTTTGACACAGTATCTGCTGGATGTTTAGGAAGTAGGGCAGGATTGGGGTGAAGAAGACAATGTGCAGTTATTCACTACTAACCCCAGAGTTTAGAATGACCATTGCCATAAATGAGTTGGAAATCTGTATAAATATTCAAAGGAGGCAGAAATAATATGTGATTTGAAAATCAACAAATCACCATTAAAATGTGTTTCTAAAATGATTCCTGAATGCTTAATATGAGTTTGACTGCTGGAATAGAAAGGACGATCCTTTTATGTAAAGAGGATGGCATCATGGAACATATTTGGTGGATCTCACGTGGTCCAAGCTTACTGGAGCACAGGGCAGCTAGAACACAATTATACCAAGTCAGGATAAGCATGTGGGGCTTAAATATTATCACTTCTAGGATCAGCATATTGTCTTGCATGTTCTTCTCAGTAGAAAATGTAGAGCGATTCCTTCCTTTGTCATCTGAAAATACTCTTGCAATAGACCTTTCATGTAATGTTGCCAAAAAGTAAGATAAGTCTCAGTCACATTGTTATGCCCCATCCCTCAACTTTATGCCGATATTTTAAGTTTACAAAGAAAACATTGCAAGTGTTTCTTGAGTTCATGAGAAGTTTCTCTTTCAAATGGACTGTTAGAGCTAGTCAGCAGTATTTTTTTCATCTTTAATTGGCTTCTGAGTGATCCAGAATTTCAAATCTTTTCTAGTGCTTTCAAAATACATGCTTATCCTTTCATCTCTAATTTTTTGCAGTTTACACAATCTGTGGAACCTGTGTGTATCCTGCTGCCTTTCCATTACCCATGAATAGGCCCTATGCGCTGAACTAGATGTGCTGTTTGCTTCCTTGGATGAGATGATAAATGTGGACTGACTATCTTCTTGGAGCTCTCAGATAGTTAGTTGTCTGTCTGGGCATTCTTGTCATAGACTGTGGACCAGTGCCCACGAATGAAGCTGACCTTTCTCTATCTCTTCACTATGTGAGTAAATGTATTTCCATGCAGGGCCTGTGTGAGTCACTTTGCTGACAATCCAATACCTACTGTAATGATTAAATTCACATGCCAATTTGGCTACAATACAGTATCCAGTTGTTTAGTCAAGCAAGCATTGCCCTGATTGTTATTTTGAGGATATATTATGGATTTAAGTCATCAGTAATTTGATTGCATACATGGCTGATTATATCCACAATCAACTGAGGAGATTGACTTCAATAATGAGAAGAGTCTCATGTAGATCGGTTGAAAACCTTAAAGGAAGAAGTGATGACTTCAGCAGTCAGTAATAAGAATTTCTATCTCTACTTCAGCCAGCCGGCTTCTCCTAGGGAATTCACTGAAAAATCTTTACTGAAGTTCCCAGTTGTGGCCTGCCATATACAGTTCATTGTTATGCTCTTGCTACTCTCATGAATGGAGACTCCCTTCTTGGAATTGATCATAGATTTCTTTTTCTGACCTACATTCCAACAGTTTGGCATAAAAACACGAGAAGGGTGATGACTACAGTACACACTTTTACTTCCTGTTATTATTATGTAATATGAGCTTTGTTAACTTAGCCCCAGGTTGAAGTCAGATCTTCTACAGGGATAAAGATGGATTCTGACATCTAAAACAGGAACATTTGACTAGACAGATCTGGATTAAATTCCAATATGCCTTTGAATCTTGCTTCTTATCAGAAGCAGTCATTTTAGCAGTTTATCCTAAGGTTAAAGTTTTTGTTTCCTTGGTATTTATAGTCTTAGCCCTGATTTAGTTTGGGACAGAGCTTTTATTATTGTGACCCCAGAACAGCAAGCATAAAGGAAAAAAGGAAATGAGCATTTCATGGACACTTGAAAATAGTACTAGAAACTCTAGCTTCTCAAATCTGGTAACAGCTCTTGCCCAGGAATGTGCTATAGCAGTTTCACTGAAATTCTAGTAGAGGCTACTCCATAGTAGAGGCTAAGATGGTCAATGGTGTTAGGAAATGAGACAGTGCTGGTGATGGCCACTGTTTTATACTGAACAAATTATCAAGGCTTAGGGGGTAAGTGGGGCCAAAAAAAAAAAAAAAAAGCCAGAATTAGGTTCAAAGTGGATATATAAATGGAATCTGGCACAAGAGTCATTTGCTTGTTTTCATTTTACCCCGTATTCTCAGTTAATAATGCACATACTTCTAACATACGTCATAATTTATAATCAAATAGGTTTGTTGTTTATTTAGGAATATTGATTTGGTATATAATTATATGTTTGATAAATACTCTTATCAAGTCATTCTGATGTGTCTAAACATGTGTACCATGATTTTTCCCAGATTGTGTGGCATCCAAGAAGAGTGTTAAGTATGGAAACTCCACACCCCTGTCACTTCTCCATGCTGAAGGGCAAGTACATCAAGAATATATTAAGGGTGAGAGCCAGCAATAAGGATTTGGCATGCCATTTGTCTACATGTGCTGCTGGGAAGTCCAGCTAACCATCATCTGGAAATTTTGGGGATAGTAGGAAGCATCTCTCCACACATAGGGGACAGGAATATCAGACCTTTAGATTTTAGAGAGGTCGGAGTCCTAGCTGGGTTCTTGTCCAAGAAACCCATAGTAACAATAGAGGTCATTTCTGGACAGTCTTATTTGTTACAAAAAGCCTCTTACAAATTGTGTATAAAAGAGAAAGTAGAAACTCTGAGGAATGAGTATAAAGCAACACAATTGCAATATGCATGATTAAAATTTACAACATGATATGTTAAGAACAAAATTATTTGGTGCATTGCAATTACGCTCAGTCATTGAGTATTTTGAAAAGAATGAAAAAGGAAGAATGGAAGGAAATAAGAAAAGAAGGAAAGAAGTGATTTAAAAAAATAACCTTAAATATTCCCTTAGTAAAAGTTCTAAATCTGTTTTGATGCAAAAACCAACTGAATAAGCAATATATTAGATTTCTAAAATTAGTGCCTCACTATGAGGAAAAGTTTATGAATGATGTTATTTTCTAGTCAAAAATGTCATTTTCTATTCCTTCTTTATATCGAATGTATATCTATTCTATTGACCCATATTTCAGATAATGACCATTATGATATTTTTATTACTTGCAAATTTTTCCATTATAGGGTCAAAATGGTATTTTTTGTTATTTCAGCTTTGAAAATATGGAAGGAAAATATTTTTTGCATATACTTCAGCAAGATTATAAAGCAGATACAATAAAACAAAATAATTTTAAAAGATTCTATCAGGTCCACGTATTTAAAGCCATAATATATAAACTAATACGTATACCCTGAGTCGTTAAAAAAAATCTGTAAATTGAACATATAATGTATCATAAATATTTGACAATAAGCACCTGCCATATTTAATAAATATAGTGAGAGTGTTAATAATTAAATAATTAATTATTGAAATCAAAAGCACATTAATGAAACAATGTAACATGTTGGATTTGACTAGTTGTGTATTAAAACTGATAAATAGAATTAATTGTAAAATAAATGTGTGGTAGTTAGATTCAGTTGTCAATTTGACCAGGTAAAGTCACCTTGTTCTGTTCTGTGGACATGAGTCAATGATTCGTGAACCTCATCTGTTGCTAATTACATCTGCAGTCGGCTAGGAGGCATGCCTGCTGTAATGAATGACGTTTCACTCAATTGGCTGGTGCTTAAATGAGAGAGTACAATGTAGCACAGCCTAAGCAGCTTGGCATTCCTCATCTCAGCACTTGCAGCTCAGCCCAGGCCTTTGGAGATACAGAAAGGAATCACCCTGGGGAAAGTTGTTGGAACCCAGAGGCCTGGAAAGAAGGCCAGCAGAGATCATCCTGTGCCTTCCCACGTAAGAAAGAACCTCAGTAGAAAGTTAGCTGTGTTTCTTCTAAAGAACTAACAAAACAAATCTCCTTTGTTAAAAGCCAATCCGTCTCTGGTGTGTTGCATTCCGGCAGCTAGCAAACTACAACAAAATGTTAAAAGCCTTTTGTACTTCAAATACCAGATGCTATCAGTGGTATATCTCTTTCCCCTTTTTAGACATTTCCTGCCCCAATGAATTATCCTCCATTAGAATTGATTTATTTTCTAACTATGCTGGCTAACACCAGTTTGTATAGATACAGGTTGCATTCCTCACTATGAATTTTAATTCAGTTGTTTACATTTTTATTTCTCCAATTAGTTGGTAAATTCCTTGAGAAAGAAATCATTCCTGTATTGATTTTTCTGCACCACCTAGATGCTAGACAATTCCTAGAGGACAGTGAGCATCTGGAAAAAAAAAATCAACTGCTGAAGCCTTGTCAAGACAAATGCACTTGAAAAGGCAGTATTAGTCCCTTTGGATATTATTGAAGAGAGAAACCATGAAATTGCAATTTAATAATGTTGAGAAAAGTAGAGTAAATTGCAAAACCCTTTGGCCAACACTCCTAAGCAAAGGACTCAGAGCAGTCCTTCTATTTCCTCTCTGAAAGATATATCTAATTTGCCAAGTTTTTGACTCAAATTTTATGTTTCTTGAGTTCAAAAGAAATGATGGCTATTCTGTTTCTTAGTAAATGTTCTAATTTCCTTCTCTGAATGGTGCTATCATACATGAACTTTTAATATACCACAGGCAGGTGTTCCCTTTCCCAGAAAGTTCACAAATACCCAGCTGGGTTTTATCCTCCAATCTCAAACCATTATGTCGAGTTTGTATGAAATTCTCCCTGCTAAATATCCAAAAGCATAGTTTATCCATGGAAACTGTGAAAAATAAAAGTATCACTTAGCTGGCAGAAAAAATATAAAGGGTCATATAAAATAGTAAAGTGGAAAACTATCGCTTAAAATAGTGAAATTTTTGTATTTCTATTTCAGTCCCCTATATCAGTAGAATGGTAGGGAGATTTTGCTTAAATTATTAAGGAAATTGCTGAAGACTTTCGCTATACTCTGAGAAAATATCTTGTTTTGGTACTAGGAATCTTAACAAAGAATCTGCAATTTCTTTCTCTTTAATATAGAAAAAATGTTTAACTGGAATAGCTATATAACAAATAAAGCTGCCATACAATCTTTTAGCATTGCAATTTCACTTACTCATGTGGAACACCATACATATCATTTTGGGAATTCTTTCAATTTTTGTGATAGAAATCCACAGAAGGCCTACAGATCTGTTCCCTGGTTAACTAATATGGATCTCATTGTCCTTCTGGATATTTTAGTTTGCTTATCAATAACTGATAATTTGTCAAGTGCTAGCAGCTGATTTTCATAGCATCAACTATACTGGGTTATATATCTGCTGCAAAATCTTGAATCTACATCTAGCTAGGAATGTGATGACAATTTCTATATATTATTTGTGATTTCTACTTAACTTCTCTTTGCCATCAATGTGGAAAATAGAAACTGTACTGATTATTTTTATATTCCTACCATCTGTCTAAAATGTGCTCAAATAACTAAAGCTATTAGATATCTATGTAACAAATGTCATTATTCTACTACTCTGAGTAAGCAATAACTAAATAAGAGTATTAATTAGTTTTATATTTAATTAAACCAATTATTCACAATTGTCCTCTGTCTTAGTATAGTAATGGCTAATACATGTGTGAGTACTATATGTCTCTCTTTCTTCACATACATGAATCCTTCATTAGTTTTTTCTTAGGAATTATCTTATAGAGAGATATTATTATCACTATTTTAGTGATAAAGAAACTGACACAAGGAGATTTAAATTTACTTTTCCGAAATGAAGTCAGAGGATAATATGTTATACTTTAATATGACCATTTTATAGTGATTTAAAGATTAGTAGGGGGCTTAAAGTGCACATTTAATTCCATAGTCATGGCAAGAATATGTTATATCAAAAGATGCCAAAGAAATGATGAGGCACCACAGAGAGAAAAGAAGGGAATTTATCACACTCTCTGTCAGCCTCACTGATTTCCTATGCACCTGATTTTACTCAGCTTCTGCTACTAGCTTTTCTTTTTAATTTTTTATTAATTAAAATAAAAATTACAAGAAAAAAACACAAACATTCCCAACACATACACTCAGCAATTCACAATATCATCACATAGTTGCATATTCATCATCATGATCATTTCCCAGAACATTTGCATCAATTCTGAAAAAGAAATAAAAAGACAACAGAAAAATAAAACAAAAACAGAAAAAAAATTTTACATACCATACCCCTTACCCCTCCCTTTCATTGATTACTAGCATTTCAAATTAAATTTATTTTAACATTTGTTCCCCCATTATTTATTTTTATTCCATATGTTCTACTCATCTGTTGACAAGGTAGATAAAAGGAGCATCACACACAAGGTTTTCACAATCACACAGTCGCATTGTGAAAACTATATCATTATACAATTATTATCAAGAAACATGGCTACTGGAACACAGCTCTACATTTTCAGTCAGTTCCCTCCAGCCTCTCCATTACATCTTGGTTAACTGCTATTAGCTTTTGTTCTAGTTTGCTAGCTGCCGAAATACAATATACCAGAAATAGAATGGCTTTTAAAAAGAGGAATTTAATAAGTTGCTAGTTTACAGTTCTAAGGTCAAGAAAATGTCCCAATTAAAACAAATCTACAGAAATGTCAAATTTAAGGCATCCAGGGAAAGATACCTTGGTTCAAGAAGGCCGATGAAGTTCAGAGTTTGTCTCTCAAGTTTAAGGGCACATGGCTAGCAGTCTCAGAGTTTCTCTCTCAGCTGGAAAGGCACATGGTGAACACGGTCAGGGTTCCTCTCTCAGCTGGAAGGGCACATGGCGAACACAGCATCATTTGCTAGTTTCTTCCCTCCTGGCTTCTGGTTTCATAAAGCTCCCCAGGAGGCATTTTCCTTCTTCATCTCCAAAAGTCACTGGCTCATGGACTCTCTGCTCCGTGGTGCTGCAGCATTCTCTGCTCTCTCCGAATCTCCCATTCTCCAAAATGTTTCCTCTTTCATAGGACTCCAGTAAACCAATCAAGACCTGCCCAAATGGGTGGAGATATGCCCTCACCTAATCCAGTTTAACAACCACTCTTGACTAAATCACATCATCCAGGGAGATGATCTGATTAAAGTTTCAAACATACAGTATTGAATAGGGATTATTCTACCTTTATGAAATGGGATTTTGATTAAAACATGGCTTTTCTAGTGTCCATACATCATTTCAAATCAACATAGCTTTGTTTGTTTCTTTTTATATATATATATATTTTTTCTGCTATTAGCTTTTTAAATTTACTTTTACCCCTCTATCAACTAGCATTATATTCCTCAACCCATGAAAGCAATGAAGAAGTCTGGGAAATTAAGTAGATTACTCATTGAGTAACAAACACACACGCAAAAACAATTAATAGCTGACTATTCATATAGACATCTTGACTAGAAAAAATCTCTGGAATTTTAAGAATTTCTTCATGCAGCAAGAATGATAAAGCTTGCTGGAGAAAATTAGCAGATGATGAGCGGGAATTATCTTCCTCCAGTTCAGAGATCACCTCAATTTGAAAGGAAAATAATAAGCAAAAAAAAAGACAAATACTGCAAAGGTTACTGATGATGCAGTTTATATATCGTTTGCTACGATTGCAACATTTTGAATCTATTTTCTAAATAGTAATGATGATGAAAATAATAGTAAACTAGTACCAAGAATTTAATTTAAATTGTTTTATCATTTTAAAGAAGCAAATACAAATAAACTGGAATGAGACTCTAGAAAGTAAGTTTTTTGCATGACAAAATTAAATATCTCTGATACCTACTACATACACATTGACTCAATTCATGGAGTGTGTGCTGAGAAATTGTATTACAATTGCTAAATATATTCAGTAACTGTTGAAGTATTCCCAATGAAATAATGTACATAAAATGAGTTAAATTACTTTAAAGATCATTCTTTATAAATAATTCAAATATTAAATGTGAAGGGAGATTTTTTCCCATAATGCCTTAAGTATAAATGCTTTTGATTTGCAAGTATATGAAGGCATCTTAGAGATCACTCTGGAAAGTGATATACTTGACTCGTTATTAGCAGCAATCAGCCAATAAAGTGGAATTAACCCTGAGAGCAACATCACTAATTTTATTACCACAACATTAAAGTATAATCTATTTAAAGTGTATAGAAAGCAATTTCACTTCTGGGTTGTGACGGATTGAATTGTGTACCCAGTTTGGACACGTTCTTGGTTTCAGTCTATATTCTGGTGGGTGTGGACCCATTGTAAATATCTTGATGTTACTTCAGTTAAAGTGTGGCCCAACCAAATCAAGTTGGGCTTTAATCCAAATTCCTAGGGTCCTTTGCAAACAGAGTGAAAATCAGAAGGGGAAAGAAATCCATGTGGAGCAGCCAGAAGCTGGAAGTCAACAGAACCTGGCCATGTGCATTGTCATGTGTCAGAAAAGCCAAGGACTAAGGATCACTAGTATGGCTACTAGTCCAGAATGCACGGAGTTCTGGGAAAAAGCATTGCCTTGCTGATGCCTTGGTTTTGGGGTTCTAGCCACAAAACCATAAGCCAATAAATTCCCATTGTTTAAGCCAGCTCATTGCATGGGGTTTATTTTAGCAGCTAGGAAACTACAGCATTGATCAAAATTCTTCATATGGCAGGCAAAAAACTTGAAAATAGAAACTCTGAAAGTTATGCATGCAAATTTCTTATAAGAATATTGTTATGCAGGCATGATAGATAGGGTCTCATTCTGCTTGATCAAATTATGGAAAATTGGCTTGGGAAAAAGGTGAAAGTAGGAAGTTGAACAGTAATCAGTTAGCAAAGAGGCCTGATTTTTTTTTTTTTTTTGACAATGCCTATCTTTTACTAGATACCCCTCCTATTGGCTGACAGGTTGGTACCTTTAAATCTGAGACAAACTAGTTTGCCATTAGAGTTTTTTTCAAGTCATAATAGTATTACCAAACTGTAATAGCATATAGTTATTAGAAAATCTGTTACAAAATACTAGGAGAGTGTGGATATATTCTTGTTTCTATAAACTTAACAATTTAGGGTGATAGAAATTTTTCTCTAGGTTTTACCATGTTCTCTTCCCAGTTCCCAAGCTCACTCCTAGTAAGTGACCAAAGCCATGCATTTGTTGAAAGAACCAGGGACTTGTTATATATAACGTGAAGGTATGGGAATTTTCTTCTCTGAGTCGAGACAGCAGTCTTGCATGGAGTTTGTAGCAAACCTTGACCTCATTAGCAATAGGATTTATTCAGCCAAGTTGAAAGCACATTTATATAAGTTGCACAGATTTAGATAATATTTTTTTATTTAAATGTTCTGCCAACATTTTAGAACAAGAAATTCAAACCTGGCAAGTGAAAATTGGAATCTTCAATAAACTCTCGCTATATACGAATTCTGACGACATTGAATACTGCCATTTAAGATGACTTAAACCTATGGTCCAATTTGGCTTTCCTATTGTCACTGCTTTATGAATAGTTTCACCAAACCTGCTGCCTTGTCAGTGCTTTCACAAGCTCATGGAAGTGCCCTGATGAAAAATAATTTTTATTCCAGCTCAGTATCTTCTTCTAATGTGGCCCATTTTCATTTTCTACTTGTTTCTAAACAATATCTAACTGAGGATTTGACTATACCACAGCAGATAATAGACCAAAAGTACTTGTGTTAAAATCTAAAGCACCTAAGAAGCTCAACCCATGCAGTCCATTTAATGAATATGTACTGAATCCCAACCATGAAACAGGCACCTTGTGAGGTAAGGATACAGAAGTGAGTAAAAGAGACACAATATTTGCTCTGAGGGAATTAAGTCATATATATATACATATATATGTATGTGTGTGTGTGTGTGTGTGTGTGTGTGTTAAGACCACATATTTTGTGCAGTCATCTGGAATTGATGTGGACGGAAGCAAATGTGAGAAAAAGTTGTATTTAAAAAATGTGAGAGGGCGGGCCGCGGTGGCTCAGCGGGCAAGAGTGCTTGCCTGCCGTGCCGGAGGACCCCGGTTCGATTCCCGGCCCCAGCCCATGTAAACAAACAAACAAAATATAATAAAAACAAGAAAATGTTTAAAAATGTTTCCCTTTCTTCCTTCCTTCCTTCCTTCCATCCTTCCTTCCTTCTCTGTCTTTCCTTCCCTTCCTCCCTCTCTCTAAAAAAAAAAAAAAAAAAAAAAAAAAAAAGTGAGAGAATTATCAAATATGAGAAATTAAATTGTTAGTTTATCCAGTCTTGCTTTTATTTAAATTCTGATTAAGTCAACAAAATAATCCTTCTTAACTACTTTGATGAGCAGCACACAGACATATCACCTAAAGAAAACATATTAATTTTATATGCCTAATATTTTATGCTTATATATATTATAAATATATGTGAGCTCTTTCTCCGGCGGCGCGGCGCCCACGCCCGGCAGCAGCCGACCCGCCCGCCCTCCTTCTCCCCTCTCTTTCTCCGCCGGCCCACCGCGCGGCGCCCACGCCCCGCAGCAGCCGACCCGCCCACCCTCCTTCTCCCCTCTCTTCCCCCTCCTGCTCCGGCCACTCTCCAACCACCACGGTGCCCTCTTCCCCCGCCTTCACCGGCTCCTCCGCCACCAGCCTCGACAGCCTTGCCGCCCTCACCTTTCCTCCTCCAGAACAGCTACTAGGGGAGTGGAGATAATACAGAGCAGCTCCCGGAGCCACGAGGGAGATCAAAGGGACGGCGTACCCCATCCTGGAACGGCTATCTGGGAGAACCAGCTCCGGTGAGATCACCAAGGGGCACGGGCTTTCCTGGGTGGGACGGCAAGCAACCGGAGTCCCTCCCTTCCACCGTCCCAGGCCAGCTGGTAGAATTGGACAGGCGGTCCCCTTAGGCCGCGGCGGCTGGTGCCCCCACCATGCGAGGTCCCCTGGAACAACTGAGATAGTTGGGTCGGAAATCCCCAGACTGCGGAGAACAGTGACCGGGGGATCCCTTCCAAACACGTGACTCCCCCGTCCGGCTGGGAACAGTGCACTCTCCCGGGCTGCAACAGCTGGTGCCCTCCCGCCATGCTTGGTGCCCCGGGCCGACTAGCTAATTCGGCCGGATGCTCTCCTGTGCTGCGGCGGCCGGCGACCCTCCCAGCATTTGGAACCCCAGGTCGGCTGGCATTCATCCAAGACGCTTCGGCTGCCGAACCTCCCCTACGGCGAGAATTTTCCAGAGTTAAAGGACCCACAGCAACTTTCACTGGTGGAACCCATAGACAAACGTGTGCCACGAGCGCCACCTACTGGGCAGGATAAGAAAAACAGAACCCAGAGATTGCACAGAAAAATCTTTCAACCTGTGGGGTCGAACACCAGGGAAATTTGACTAAATGCCCAGACGCCAGCAGAAGATAACGGATCACGCTCAGAAAATTGAACATATGGCCCAGTCAAACGAAGAAACCAATAGTTCAAATGAGATACAGGAGCTGAAACAACTAATGCTGAATATACGAACAGAAATGGAAAACCTCTTCAAAAACGAAATTGATAAATTGAGGGAGGACATGAAGAAGACATGGGCTGAACATAAAGAAGAAATAGAAAAACTGAAAAAACAAATCACAGAACTTATGGAAGTGAAAGATAAAGTAGAAAAGATGGAAAAAACAATGGATACCTACAATGACAGATTTAAAGAGACAGAAGATAGAATTAGTGATTTGGAGGATGAAACATCTGAATTCCAAAAAGAAACAGAAACTATCCGGAAAAGAATGGAAAAATTTGAACAAGGTATCAGGGAACTCAAGGACAATGTGAACCGTACAAATATACGTGTAGTGGGTATCCCAGAAGGAGAAGAGAAGGGAAAAGGAGGAGAAAAACTAATGGAAGAAATTATCACTGAAAATTTCCCAACTCTTATGAAAGACCTAAAATTACAGATCCAAGAAGTGCAGCGCACCCCAAAGAGATTAGACACAAATAGGCGTTCCCCAAGACACTTACTAGTTAGAATGTCAGAGGTCAAAGAGAAAGAGAGGATCTTGAAAGCAGCGAGAGAAAAACAATCTGTCACATACAAGGGAAACCCAATAAGACTATGTGTAGATTTCTCAGCAGAAACCATGGAAGCTAGAAGACAGTGGGATGATATATTTAAGTTACTAAAAGAGAAAAACTGCCAGCCAAGACTCCTATATCCAGCAAAATTGTCCTTCAAAAATGAGGGAGAAATTAAAACATTCTCAGACAAAAAGTCACTAAGAGAATTTGTGACCAAGAGACCAGCTCTGCAAGAAATACTAAAGGAAGCACTAGAGTCAGATACAAAAAGACAGAAGAGAGAGGCATGGAGAAAAGTGTAGAAAGAAGGAAAGTCAGATATGATATATATAATACAAAAGGCAAAATGGTAGAGGAAAATATTATCCAAACAGTAATAAATATATGTGATATATTATATATACATGTAAGTATTTATGTATATATGTTACATTTAAATATCCTCTGCCTTAGTGGTCAGACCAACAAAACAATTAGGCAAAAATTCAAATATACAAATAAAATACAGCAATTTTAATTTGCTTAACAACTCAGCAACTTCTTGAAGCTTATGAGGTTAATATTTTTCAGCACATACACGTGCAACAAACTGTCTGCCATACTTATATTGAAATGACTTTAAATGACAACAAACAAAGGAAAGTCTACTTTGAAGCTAAATATATCTGTTCAGACAATTATGAAATTTGTGTCATTTCTTTCTCTAAGAGTATTGCCTATTTCTATAAGTTATTCTCTGGATTTTGTTGTGGAAATTAAAAATTAAAAAACAAATCTAATAAACTGGGGTTTAGTGCTGGACTACTTCACATCTATTTATCACAAAGAACAAAATAGTCCAACTTAAGCTCATTTTTAAAAGCAGCATGAATATATATTTATTTAAAAAAATGGAAATATTCTGTTAGAAATGTAGTGCTTATTTTAGCCTGAGACCAGGAATCCACCTCAGTGTGGGGAAATCTTGCTCTAGAACCATGGTTGCTGTCATAATTGTTGTGTTCTCTCTTTTTTTTTTTTTTTTTTACATGGGCAGGCACCGGGAATCAAACCCGTGTCCTCAGGCATGGCAGGCAAGAATTCTTACCTGCTGAGCCACCATGGCCCACCCTGTTGTGTTCTCTTTTTAACCCTGACTCAAATACACTGTTCCCTCATAATGAATCACTGGTTCACTCATCATGAATCTCTTAGAGACAAGCAGGTGCTCAAGGTCACATTAGGATTCAACCTGATGCCTTTTCTTTTTCTAGCACTTAAAAACCAGCAAAATCACTGAGGGGAGGTAAATATCTATATGAACATTTTACCATTCTCTGTGTTCTCTGCGCTTTATTCAATATTGGAAGGAGCTGCCCACTTCTAACTTTAATAGTGTCCATTGTAAATATTCCCTATATCAATTACTCATTTATTTCCTACTTACCCATTTGAAAGTTACAAGCTTTATACACCCTCAGTTAAAAAAAAAAGTAAAAACAGGGTGTTCAGGTGACTAGCACAGTAAAAATAACCCAAATATGATGAGATCTTAACAGTGTATTTACTTTGCAAGGAATAACTAGCTTGGTTTTGTATTAACTGCAGGCAATTTTCATTTACATCTTAAAGGTTGTCTATCTCTAAAGCTTAGCCTTTACATATTATAACGTGTCTCAAAGTTCTTCACGGGTTCTAAAATAATTTGTTCTCTAATGTTGAATCTCTCAAGGGATATTTACATTTCAAAGAGTTAATGTGGTGTCCTTAATATTAGATTTCCATATTAATAATTGTGGTAAAGATACACCATATCCTGGCAGTTATGTTCTTGTCTATAGAATTTTTCAATGGCACATGTAGTTTGAGTGACTAGAGAAGTGACTTCATTTGTTTAAGCTTCAGTTTACATTATGAAATGGGTTTACCCTCTTGGTCTTGATAAGGAGCTCACTGAACTGATGCAGGTCAAGGAAAGGAAAGAGGCATAGAATTAAACATTAGGTATTTTAAAATTGTATCATCTTTATTATTGCATTTGTTATTGTCATAATTTGTTCTATAGCTTGGAATAAAATTTAAAGAAAACTGCTGCATGAATACTGTATATCAATATTTCACTCTCCTTTAAAAAAAGAGTGAAGTAACCTCTTGCCTTCATATTATTCTTTATAAGCAGTAGAAAAGAATGCTGTAAACTATTGGTAGGGATTTTTATTACCTATATATGGGAAAATAGTCTCTTTTTTCTGGAAGCATCTACTCCCCCTCTCTGCACAGTTCCCTACCACTCTTCTGTTCCTGTGTTGAAGCTAACTTCTTGACCTTAAAAGAATTAGAGAGCTCTATAAACAGCTCCAAAAGAAAATAAAGTGTTCAGCATGTACAGGCATACAGGAAGTCTCTATATGCTGATCTCAGAAAACACATATGTTGTTCTCTACTCACAGTTTGCTACATTCCCTATAGACTGAGAATTTAAAAAGTGCATTTATAATTTATTATGGATTAAGTTTTCTAATAGTTTCTACAAACTGTGCAGCATTCATATATCACTTAGGTCCTGAGATGGTCTTAGAATGTCTTAGTGACAAATAATACAAATAAAATATTTAATAAATGTTAAAAAGAGTAAAGTAAAAAAAATCATTTTAAGGATTTTATTGAATAATAAAAATAAGATTTGTTGTTTTTGCTTTCATTTAGTCAGAAATGACATATTGATATTGTCAATGAAAAGCATGGATGGAAATAAATTTTCAATCACAATGGGTTTTTAACAATATTTAATATATGGAGAATTTCTTAGAAATGAGAATATTTTGTGCATTCGTATGCCTTTTGCAGAGAAATATAACCCAACATGGTTTGCAGTGTGTATATATATTTGTGTATACACAAATATATTTGTATATACACATGTATGTATATACATATATGTGTGCATATAGATAGATAGATAGAGATATATTTTAAGGAATTGGCTCATGTGATTGAGGGAGCTGGCAAGTCCGAACTCCATAAGGGAAGCTGGGCAGGCTTCGGAGTTGATATTGAAACCTTAGTCTGGGTAGGCCTGCAGGTTGGAAACTCAGACAGGACTAGAACGATTAGTCTTGAGGCAGAATATTTTCTTCTAGAAACCAGGAACTGCCTTTGAGGCTTTCACCTATATGAACTGTCTGTATGAGGACTACTCACAGTATCCAGCATCATCACCTTTATTTACAGTCACCTGATGCAGATGCATAGCATATCTACAACATATGTTTACTGCAAAATCTTACACCTGTGTTTGACCAAACAACTAATCCCTAGCATCCTCCAGAGAAAGAGAATCAAAAGTGTGTGTATTCATATATAAAGAAATAAGGTATGTATATGTATAGGAATTGGCTTAGGCAACCATGGGGATTTGAAGTCCAAGGTCCATAGGGCAGACTGCCAGTTGGAAATTTTTAAAAAAAGGTGATCCTCAAATCTGGCATGTTTGAACTCTATAGGGCAGACCAGAAGCTCCTAGGAAACGCTGATGAAGGCGAGGTTGTATTCCCTGTGAGAAGCTGGCTGGCTGAAGAAGCAGCAGTAACTATTCTTTCTGACTTCTGAAACCTTCCATTCTCATATTAAAGCATCCAACTCGTTGACAAGAAGATTTCCCTGAGGAATGAGGGCAATCTCGTTGTTGACTGTAGATGAGGTCAGGTATAAATGTAATCAACTCACCAATCATGTAAATCCTTTTGCAAAATACCTTACAAAATGCCTAACAATCCAGGCCAGGGTTTGATTGTCTAAACTGGACCTCATAACCTAACCAAACTGACATGTGAAATGAACCATCACACTAGCCCCATTGACACACAAAGTTGATCAAGACATATTGGAAACAAAGAAAGAAAGAGAAAAAAATAACCAATGCAATCCTTGGTAGGGTATCTTTCTAAAGGGAGTAGAAGTTACAGCTCCGTTACCATGTGATCAGGTGTTGAATGCAACGTCTTGAGGGTCTTGCCCAGCACTAGCATTTTGTGATGCTGTGAAATTAGCCTAAACATTCTGAGTTTCATTATGAATTAACATATCCACAATTCTCAATTGTTTAGGAATGTCCCTTGTTTAGAAAAAGCACAGAAAATAAATTTAAGACTCAAATATTAACTATATTATACCCCTTTTGTGTGTCAATTATATGCTTGGATTATCGGTATCTGTCCTTACTCATATAAAGTACTATTGTTATTTCTTTATAAATGAATACATTTTAAATAAAAATATTATATGTCAGTTTATGATACAGTAACTTGTGTTTGAACAATAAACGCTTTTGGTGATAAACAACCATAATAACATAAAAAACACAAAAAATCCTTCTACAGAAAGGTAATAGGAGAATTTCTCAGGTAAAGGAGACTTGAGGGGATAGATCCAAAAGAAAGAAAAAGCAAATGGAGCAGTGAACTGATATTTCTCACCTGCTTTTTCCTTTAGGACACTGACTGACTCTAGGCACAGGGCAAAAATCTGAAGATTCTGATATTGAAGGAATGGTAAGGAAATCAGACCACAGTTTTGCCAGTCTCCCTAAAGACATTTGCTGAATTCTGAATTCTGTATAGAGCAGGAGACTGATTTTCCAGGGCGTTGGGAGTTTGGAGCAATTTTATGTTACTGAGAAGATTAGGATTAGAATTCTGGAACTGCCAAAGGTGATGCCATTATGCACACTTAAAATTATTGTTCGGGATTTCTGTAGGAACACATTCTGGGAGAACACTGACAAAATTGCAGACCAGCTGCTTCCCTGCTTAATCCCTTATTGGATCTAGGTAATCAATTGCCATTTTACAGATTTACTAAAAAAAAAAATAAATCTTCTATACTACTATTACTGCATAAAAATCACCTCACAGTTTGTGGTTTAAATTATCAACAATTCTTTGTTCTAACATTTTTTTATTGTGAAATATAGCATATATAAAAAGCAAAAAAAAAAAACTATAGTTTTCAATTCATTTGCTCAAAGTTCTATAGGTTAGAAGTCTGGAATGGGGTTACTGGGTTCTCTGTTCAGGATATTAAAAAGCTAAAGTCATGGCTCTGTCTAACTAAATGCTTGTCTGGAGGTTCATTTTCTTGGCAGAATTCAGTTCCTTACATGCGTAAGACTGAGGTCTCAATTTTTCTTACCAGCTGACTACCAGGGGCCCCGGGCAGAGAGAGACCACATTCCTTGATGCTTGAGCTACTCCAGATTAAGGCCAGCAAAAATAGGTTTAATCTTTCTCATCCTTTGAATTGCTGAATCTCTTTTTTACACCAGTTTAAAAAAAAACTATGCTTTGAAAGGTCTCCTGTGATTAGGTCAGGCTCATCTAGATGAATTCCCATCCCAATGTAAATTATCCAATATAATTTAATAAATAAAAGAAAATTAATTATATCCATAATCCCATGGATTATGCAGATTATATACATTGAATCTTGGGAGCATTTTAGGATTCTGCTGAACAAATTTCCTGCTTTAGTCACTAACATTCTACATTCTCCAATGTTCAGTACACATTTGCACATGTCAACTTCCCGAAAACTTTCATGCTACTACAGCATCATTTCAAAGTCCAAAATCTCATCATTTGAGTTATTTAAATCAGGATTCATCAGGCTTTCAAGTAGAATCCATTAAGGACAACCTCCAGGATAAATTTTTCTCCACCTGTGGCTCTAAAAAACTAAAAAGAAAATTTATTTGTCACCAATATCTGTTCTGAGAGGAAATGTCATACTGTTCCTTCCATTCTTTTGTTTACAAAATCTGACATTTAGTAAAAAATAATCTGTCATACCCAGAAAAATAATCATGTGACTTAAAATAAACAACTGGCAATCAAATACAGGAGGGATCTTACTTTGAAATGTCTGTCATTTTATTAAAATGACAACATGGGGGTTTTAACATGATAACTGAAATTTATTGAAAATTACAATTGAAATAATAGCAGTGAAAAAATAAAATACCTGAAATTAAGAACTCAACTGATGAGTTTACTAGTGGTTTTGAGACCTTCAAATAGAGGAGTATTCAGCTTGAACCAGGTATATAGAAAATTTACATACTTAATCACAATTAATATTTTTGCATTTCAACAGCTTCTTTTTAGTGACTATTCGGAATAACACTTTTTTAATGCATTCTTTCATACCCTTTCTGGTACACATATACACTTCTCTGTTGGGTATATAGCTAATTGTGCTGGTTCAGGTTTAGGAAATAATGTTAAAAGATTTCTAAAGTTTTTGTACCAATATATGAAAACTCCACTGTTCTTTATCCTCTCTCACAATTGACATCATCAGACATTTTAATTGTGGTCATGGTGTGAGTTTGCATTGGTATTCCATTGTGGATTTAATTAGAATTTTCCTTATGAGTAATGAATTTTAGCACCTTTCACGTGATTATGAAAATGTAGATATATTCTTTTGTGATTTCTTAAACATAGAGACCTTTTACCTGGTTGAAAACATCCTTATCTCTTCCTATTTTTCTAAGAGTGTTTTAACAATGGTGGGGTTGATGATTATTAATAATCATTCTCCCTAGAGTTTTGGAAAGGGCAGATATGGTCTATTTTATTTGGCAAACTGTTTTGAAAATGTCACAAAATGGCAAATAATAAGGAAATGTTGAGGCAAAGAGAATGTGCTCTGCATAGTTAATTACAAAAGAGAGAGCAGAAACACGTTTACAAAGGCTTTTCAGCCAATCATTAGTTTTTAAATGCATTCATGTTTCATCCATGCATGGCAAGGAGAAATTGTCATCTCTTGATTATCTCTACAGAGATAATTGTTAAATATCTGTAGACTGAATAAGTTTGGGAATACTAATCCAGGTGAGGGTGTGGTACGAATGAGCAGGACTTTTAGCTCTTTGTCGCAGATGATGATGACAGATCGGTTACAAAGCGGTGATCGATTTCAGCACCATTCCTTTGATTTTACTGTTTTATAAATACACCCTCCTCCTCTGTAGTCTGAGCAAATTCACTGAGCAGAGAGAAGAAAAATACTAGAATCAGCCATGCCCATAGGCTCTAAATTATCTTTCATTGGTTATGAAAGCCTTAACTTGTTTTGTCTAATACATCATCTAAAAATAAGACTTTCTGTTAAATTCTTTGATTTAGAAAAATTGAAAGTCTTCAGTTTTTACTTCATGATTAAAGTATATGTTGAGGCAAATAAATATTCTGTACTTAAGAAACTATACGTTTTGGTGTGTCAAGATCTGGAATAATCACCTATATTATTTTTATTATCATAAAATTAATGTTTAAACTATTGATATTATGTGTGGCTATATTACATTATATATCAGTTATTTGAAATATGTGTATTAATATTTCTTGCACTATATGTAAGTACAAATAAGTATATCATTTTAATATAGTTGCTTAGATATAAAATAACAAGAAATTTCATAGGCTGTTTTTTCAGAGACAAGTCGAAGATTTAATAATGCTGTTGTTTCTTTTTAAGAAAAATACTCTTTTTCTACTTAAAAAGAAGACAGTAAAATGTATATATATATAATTCGCTTTACTCTACTTTAGGTACATTAGACTGAATTTTCCTCTTTGTATCCAGTTTATTAGTAATCTCTCTCTCTACACTAAGAACTTCTCTGAAAGAATTTATAATGATCTTAATAAATTCTCAGAGAAAATCTTTGAGTGATTCCCTTATGTTAGCCCCTTACAAAAGGAAAAGCAAATTATTAGTTATTTCTGATTTGAAACTCTTATTGTTTTGTCCTTTTTATCTCTGACTAATGTCTATATATTATTCCAGATTAGTAGACTTCTTATTTCTGTTCATTAGTAGAATTGGAAAAAAAGCTAAATATGTTTAGCATCATTCAAATAATGATTTGAATTACTTGCTAAATAGTTAGATATAAATATAGAGGTAGATCTATTGTTGATAGGTACATGACATAGATGGATAGTTAGATGATGGAAGGATAGATAGGTAGAAAGATAGAAAGAATAAAGGGTTTCCATGACGCATAACTTTTTCTTTTGCAGATTAAACTGTATTAATTTCTTTTTCCCCATTGAACCTTCCAAATCTTTTTTTTTTCTTTTGAGACAATTTTGAAAATCCATTTGAAAGTTCTAAATGCAATTCAGCATTAAAAGTTTTAAAGAAGGGTTTTAAACCAGGCCTTAGAAAATAAAGACAAAACTCTAAATGAAAGCTGCAAAAAAACATTCCTTTTGCATCTACGAATGTCCAATTTATCATGCCAATATGGGATTGAGAGTTAGGAAGAAGGAATGATACCAGGTAGGACCTCCACTGGCTGTAATCAAGGGAAGATTATCTCAGTGGCCTCAACAATCTTTAGGCTAAATTTAAATTGTATCCAGATCAGGCCACAGGGTTACCCACTCTAGAATCAACACTTACCTTAATGTGGTCGGCTCAGCACTGTTGCAATTTCCCAATTTGGCTTGAACACCCAAACCTCCTTCTGTAATCACATGTTCTCCTTTCCTGAGCAGCTACTTAGCTGTCACCACCGGATGTGAACTCTGCCCCAGATGGATTTGAAATTTCCATTCTTTTCGGCTTTGGATGTTGAGCTGTTTACAGAAATCAGGCAGAAGACAAAAAACAGATGTGGAAAGATGAAAAATGTTAAGAAGCATAGAGATAGTGTGTTTAAACGTGAATCAGAGACGACATAGTTCAGTCTTAAATAGCAATAACTGGGTAACTTGAACTAATAATTTAATGAGAACTAGGAATCAATCCTTGATCACTACCCATTGTTTCCTTAAATGAATTCATATTCCTGAGAATTGCCAGAACACTGATGTTCTGATGTTACTGGTAAGAGTTCAGTGACTCTCATCTTACCAAACTCATCATGCTGACACTTCCGATTAATCCTCACCTGTGGCCATTTAATTCATACTTTAAATTCATGTCAACATAGCGTGCAAGAGACAAGAACCATTCGCAAAAATGTGTCATTAGGGAACATTAAAACATATCTATATTTAAATATATGTATTTTCTTATTTTAACAGGATTCTTAAATAACACTAAAATTTACTGAATGCCTTATATCACTCAGATTCCGTGAAAATGATTTTCATTTATTACCACTTTTCTTCCTTATAGCATCCCTCTTGCAAAGGTCTTATTATCCTAGTTTTATGGATGGGGAAACAGAGTCATAGAAATTATTTAACAGAGTAAAGATATTACCTATGATCTCTGACTTTATGCTCAATGTTTAAAGACAGTAAACCCATAATATGCACCTGACATTTAATTATAATTTTATTTTGGGGGAGGGGGTATGAGCAGGCACCAGGAATGGAACCTGGGTCTCCAGTATGGCAGGTGAGAATTCTGCCTACTGAGCCACCTTTGCACAACCTTATAATTTTGTACTATGTAAAAATTACAGAATTTTACATCCAAATACTGGTTAATGTCCAATTTCTTTCTTCTCTCTCTCTTCATCTAATCTGTCTTGCTTTCGCTTTCTCTCCCAACTTCATTTGTCAATATGATGACTGTGAAATTATATCTTTTTGTGTTTTTAATTTGTACTCTTTTAAATAGAAATGAGATTAAGCATTTTATCATATTGTTAGGACCCATTTATGCTTGCTTCCTTGCCAATGAAATTTGAGTTCATGTAATTTTTTTGTTGGTGTTTCTTGGGTGCATGGTCCGGGACTCGAGCTCAGGTCTCCTGCATGAAAGGTGAGCATTCTACCACTGAACCACCCATGCACCCTTGGGTTCATATAATTTCACGTTTTTCTTTTTACTGAATTTTTTTCCTTATTGATTCACTATAATTTTTAGATAACCTAAACAAGAGAAGTTTGGTATTGCTGTTGGAAATATGTCTTAGAATCTTATAATTTTCACCTTGGAAGAGTGTTTGCCAATTTTATTTAGATTTATTGCAAAATATATTATATTCCAATGATATCATCGATAGATTTTTTTATTTCATTGTAAACATTCATTTCTGATAAAGCATAAATTGCATCATTTGTGTATACTGATTTTGTATAAAACAACACTGGTAAATGTTTGTATTCTAGTAAATGTATAGGCATGTTTTTGTTGTATTTATTCAAATATTGGAAGTTTTTTTTTCCTTCCTTACAAATCATATGAACTCTTCCTTAAATTATTCGTAATATATCAACTAGGCTACTAGCTCAGTGTTGAAGTCATAAGTTTTGGCACCATATCGCCTGGTATTATGTTCATTATGCTTTTGTGTATTTGCTTTATTGATTAGTAGATTAAGGGAATTTCTCTCTGTTCCTACTTGATGGGAATTTTAATCATATATGCTCAAACACATGCATGAAAAGATATATATTTTTGTAAGTATTTTAAGGTCCTATGAGACTCAATAAAACCAACTATAAAATATGAACAATAATAGAAAATATCAAACCTGGCCTAATGCCATCCGTGTTTCTTTCCTTCCCTAAACAACTGTCCATTTCAGCATCCATCAAGACATCTGACTTGGGAGGTACTGATACTTAGAATGTTGGACCTTCTTCTTATCAGTATATCACAGCTGATGTTGCCTGATATAATGACTATTTTCATTGGTAATGTCGATTTCTAGAACTTGTTTTTTCAAGAACTATATATGAGAGAGTCAAAAGTCATTGGGATAAAGGTATTATTTTTATAGCACTTTCTGTAGGTACTACTTAAGGCCTGCAAAGTAATAGTAGTGTTCAGATTTATATTTGTGTTTATGTGAAAATTTCATGTGAAATATTTCCCCCAAACAATTTTAGATTAGTGGATTATTAACTACAAGGTCAATAAAAATGATGGACGTATGATTGCTTTGGTGGCAAAATCCCATATGCAACATATAAAAATGATTGAATCGCCACTCTATATCACTAAATTCTGAATAAAGGAGTTTCCTGAATTATGACTACTCAGAGGCAGAGTTAGTTTCCTGAATGTGTGGAATTCAATAACAGTACAACAATGATATCTTCTATTGCTTTTCCCATCATGCTTTTTATACATTTTGTCATAATTTACTTCACCATTTCTAATCTATGTCTACTACACATCACATAGCTTTCTAGTACATTTTAGCTTAAATTTGATTTCATGTTCATGTATGAAGACCAATCCAGCCTCAACCAAAAGTTATCTAGCATTTGCTTGCAAGATTCCCCCAAATCCAGCTCTGTCCTGGTTCAGGACTTGGAGAGAAAGGTGGAAAAAGGACGTGTTTATTGTTTACCCTTCTCTGCTCTTTCATCTTCCCATCCTGCAGCCTTTAAACCTGGTAGACTCTTAGGAATGGGAAGGAAGCACTAGAGGAAAGGGAAAACATCCTTTTCATTCAACTGGTTAAATCTCTGAGTTGTCATAGTTGGTTGTGTCTCCCTGAGCTGTCACATGGCTCCGGCAGGGAACACACTCAAAATCTGATCCCATCCTTGTGCTTTCTTTGGAAAAGAAGGTGAAAAGCAGCTTTACAAAATTCCTGGAGACTAATAAGTACTCTGCTAATTGCCTAGATTCTAACACTAATCAGAAAGAGATGCTTTTCCCATTTTCTTGCAAGTATATCTAAAATATATCTTGAGAGCAAAAGATGGGAACATTCTTTAAATAATCATCCACCCCAATGAATGTTAGTTTTCTTCTTATAAAGGCTAGAAAGAAAGGGCTAGTGTGGCCACTTCTTATTAAGACCCAGATTTCAGCTCTTTTTTCAATAATATGTGAGTTACTCATCTTCCATCTTCTCAGCTTTAAGGATATAGCCAAAATTCTGGAATTAAAATAAAGAAAATCAGAAAAGTCTTATTCCAAATCTTATTTTATAGTGATTGAGAGTATTAACAAGTTTTACAGGATATGCAATTTATTTTGTTTATTCAAATATCTTCCTCTGATATATTCTTACACAAAACTTTGCTTTTACCAAGATCAGGGATGAAAAAAGATGAAAAAAAGATATAAAGCACGAATGAAAACATTTGTTTTTTTTTTTATTTTCCAAATAGATGTAGAGATCATAGCATATTCAAAATGCAAAAGACTGAAAAATGTTGCTTTTCTTTTACCCAATGTTTACTGTGACAGCCAAAATTAGAAACAGGGAATTGTTTGTACAAGAAAATAGTAACCTTGTCAAAATGCACTGTTATGGTTCCAGAGTCACATAAAACCTGAAAAAGGGAGTCAGGTTTTGGATATAATTTTATGTTACGAAGCCAATTTTCAAATATGACTTTGGTTATATTTAGTTTTGTTGTATATTCTGGTGAGTTTATGAAATTCCAGGAATGAACCATTTGTTACCATTTGTTCTGTCTTCATCTTGTTTTTATTAGAAATTTTAAAACTGCTAAATTCATGAGGTGTAAAGTTAATTATCCATAAGCTCAAAGACATCATGTTAGTAGCATGTATTTGGGTTATTATTTTTTTTTAATTAGAAAGAAAATTCTACAACAAACTTCATTTTGAACACATTTTCTCTCTTCCTCTTCCTTCCTCTAGCATCAATGTTTCTGTGTCTGGAGTTCATTTAATTAGGGCTTTACTGGACTTCTTCCCACATAAAATCAGCCATTTTTCCATAACTTTTTTATTTCTAAAATGTAAGTTGCCTTAGACTTTATAGACATTTTTTAGAAACCTTCAGCTAAAAACATGATGATCATGATTATTTATAAAAATGTAAAAAAAAAAAGAAGGAATAAAATTCTTTAGCTCTCTGGACAAAATGTTATATAGAAATAATTTTAAAAGCCAAGGTCTTCACATTTTTGTGCTTGACAACACCTGAAATTGTGTTTGAGATACAGCAGATATATAAATGCAAACATCCAAAAATGTGGGCTTGAAATATAAATAGATACAATTGCCTTTTCTTTTTTTTTCTGTGAATCAATAATTATCCAATTCTTTTGAATAATTTTTAAGGAATTCTTATAGGAATACAGTAAGCTAATTCTATGGGGATTGGACTGATGAACTTTCCTATTTAAAAAGAAGTAAATCAAGGAAAATAACAATTGTTTCCCTCCCCAAATCTGCTGCACAAAAGATTATTGTTCACAGACAACTGTCTGTGTGTGTCTGTGTACTACATTATGTAGGAATAGGGATGAAGTTCGGATTAGTATAAAGATTGATGATCTTTCATTCAGAAGCCCTTTGGTTGACAAATTATGTGTATTGCTTTATTTTACAAAAACCAAGAAGTATTTGGAACCATTATATTGGATAATAAATTTGAATTTGACTGACTTGTGACATATGCTATGGAGACAAAGCTAGCATGACTCCACAAAACACTTGCTTAAAAGTTAATGAGCAATAACGAGCAGATCTACTGCTTCATGAAGAAACTTTAAAAGTTTAACAGCCATTGTGACGGCAGGGCACAAAAGAAAATCAATTTCCATCTCTGTCCCCAGGTAAGAAGAGTTTACTCTGCCTGCTCAAATAATTTAGAATACCTGTGCCCTTACCGTTACCCATCCCACAAAGTGAAGGCATATTCAGAGCCTTCTTGCTTGCCACAAGCAACTTTTCTAAAGGTTAAAGAGCAAATACTAAGAACCGTCTCAGACAGGAAAGAGAACAATGTTTTGTCTGGCAAATGGAACAAGTCAGAATTATATGCTTAGCAACATGAGTTAAAGAACATCAGGATTTATTTCATAAGAAGGGCATGGAACTTTTATCAGAATACATCAGTGTTTGTGTTGGTTAAAATCACTGGATCTGTATTCACGTGAGTGAATGATGTACCCAGCTCCAGCACTGGTGGGTCTTATATTTTGGACATAATAACAGCATTTAAACAATGGCATTTGAGGATTAAGTGAGATGATTCACATAAAAACACAACAGTTCTTGATACACAGTGAACATTTAATATATTATATATTTAGCTTAGCGCCAGTGTCAAGAGTTTTACACAAAGTGTCCTGCACAAGACTCACACCTCTCTTATGGAGTAGGTAGTGTTGTAAGACTTAGGCAAAAGTAATAACACTAAATTACATTTGTAACACTAAACTTTAGGAGGGTTGCAATTTTTTATTGTATCCCCAAATATTAATTCAATTACTTTTGCTTGTTTTAGCACATGGAAAAGAGTTACTGAAATTTCACTGGCGTAATCAGCAAATCATTTTTGACAGTGGATGTAGACTAGAAGATTACAATTTTTTGTGACTCATGAAAAACGTTTTTAAAAAACATACCACCTAGAAATATAAGCCAAGAAATCTATGTGATTTATGCAAAGAAATATAAAAGGTGCACAAATGGCATGTTTTTGAAAATATTAATTGCAGATTTTGCATTAGCATTTCACTTAAAGCAAGATGTATTCACTAAAAATGTTTAGCTATTACTAAATCAGAGATAAATGTTGGTTAACCATTTTTTAAAATGCAAAATGTTGGATTATAAAATATTGGACTATAATATATAACACGTGTACTTTCTTATATTAAAAATATAGTTTTGTTCAAAATAAGTCCGTGAGAGAGTAAAAACATTATTTCAAACTAAGAGAAGAATAATAATTCAAAAAAGGACAAATAATTATTAGGAAAGCTTAAACAACTACAAATACTTAAGAACAGCAAGAGAAAAAATAGAAAAAATAGACAAAACACAAAATGGGCATTTAGTACAAGTGGGAATGTTGTTGATAAACATATGAAGATATGCTCAACATCAAAGTTATCAGGCAAATCCAAACCAAGACCACATAAAATGGCCATATAAATGGCAAGTCTTTGAAAATTTGGAAAAAACAAGGGTTATGAATGATGTGGATTGATAGATTTATTATAGTAAGAAGAGTAAATTGTTTTAATACTTTTGAAAACAAGCTTAACATTGTTCTCTAAAACTGAAAATCCATACACTCCAGTGTGATGGTTACTTCAAGTTTCATTTTGGCTAGTGTATGGTGTCCAGTTGTTTGGTCAAGCAACCATTGGCCTGATTGTTACTGTGAGGATATTTCATGGATTTAAGTCATCTGTAAATTGACTGCATCTATGGCTGATTACATCTACAATCATCAAGGCAGATTGCCTTCAGCAGTGAGAGAAGTCTCATCCAATGGAAGACCTTAAAGGGAGACCTGATGATTTCAGCAGTCAGAAGGAAGAATTGCTGGCTTTTTCATCCAGGCAGCTTCTCCTAGGAAATGCACTGAAATTTTCACAGGAGTTCTCAATTTGTGACCTGCTCTGTAGAATTCTGACTTGAAAGTCAGCATGTTCACATCAGCCAATTCCTACTAAAAAAAAATCTCCTAATACTTTAATATTAAGTTTCTGCATTTCCAGAAAACCCTTACTAATGCATCAGTCATTCAGGAGTTCCTCTGTTAGTCCTAACTCCGGGAGATAGATATTCTTGCTCAGTTTACAAGAGACTATTACAATTATATTGATAGCTACATTGTTCACATTGGTACAGACCTGGAAACCGCTTGCATCTTTTATCAACAAGAGACTGATAAGCCATTTTCCCTTAATGTAAAATTATACAGCAGTCAGGAATAATTAATTCTAATACCACTTTAGCAATTCAAGAGAGTATTAAAGCATGGCATCTTTTTGATTATGCTCAAAGAATTGTTTATAAGAGAAAGTAGATTTTAAGAATGTGCATGTTTACATATATAGTATATGTACTATGCATATGATATATATTATATGTAGCATATATGCTAAATATGTACATAGTTTTATGTCAAAAAAGCTATATAAAATACATAGATAAATGAAACACAGAATTTAGGATAATGGTTACATCAGGAAAGGAATGGAGAAGCCAGAAGGTAAAATAAGAGGGGTAGTGGTAATATGATTACAGAGTCCTGATTTTTGTTTTAAGACAAGGGCTATTAACTTCTTATATTTAACTAATAAAATAGATAGAAGTAAGTCACGCATGGACTCTCGATTTATGGCAAACAATCATGGTTGATTAAATATAATAGAAATATCATTTACATATCTTAATACAATAACATAAGAATGCATGGTAGAATGTACATGTAGTTGAAAAAGAGGCACCTACAAGCAGTTATTTCCTGGAGCAACGGCCGTAAAGGAAAGAATACTATTGTTAAGTAGATAAAGACACACCAGTGAACAAAGTCAGTCTTCTTTTTGTTTGTTTGTCTCTTTTGCTTTAATGAATTTCACAAAAGGTTCATGGTGTGCTAAGTGAGAAAAATCCGGATTCACCTTAAGGATGTCTTTTATAACACATTCACCTTATCCTTTTCACAAAGATGTATCTGTTATATTGCTCCTTGACAAATTCTGAACCTTGCTATGAGCAATCATTGTGTGGATGTTTCAATATCTTAATGTTTCAATATCTTAAAACCATTCAAATTTGTTGAATTGAAATCAACTGGAATTCTAAATAACTTTTTGTTTTAATAAAGATTTGTTTTTTATTTTCTCCCTATATTACAAAATGGCAAAAAAAAATTGTTCTGAATACACCAAAAGTTCCATTTTATCTGTTAATTCACCAATAGAAGGTTTATTTAAAACACAAAAATATTATGAATGCATTTAATCCCTTGATTTGTCCTGAACTACTAGTATGAAGTAAATATTGTGCTATGCATAATTGAAAGTAAACATTTTGATGACTCTTTCTAAGACAAACTAGAATACTGTTTAAGTTCCTTAATTGCAATAGCATAGGTGCAGTATAGAATGGTATACATCACTTGACTTGTAAGAAGAAAATGGTATTGCCCAGACTTGCTTATGCTGTTCACAGTTACCAGTGCATTAAAATAAATGCAGGTCTTGCTAGTTGCAAGACAATGGAGTAGGCGTTTGAAATGCTACATAGAAATGCCTAATCCATAAAACATTTAAATAAATGATATTCTACCACTGTTGTGTGCTTAGAAAACATGATTCCCCAGAATTTGTAATACATTAAAAAACGCCACAGAATTTAGTACGTGATCCAAATGAGAATCAAACACAAGACTGTCTGCTTCTAACATCCATATTCTCAAATATGAACATTTATAGTTTTGCAGAATTTAGAGTAATAAACTTAACGCTTTTTTATCCCCAATATCATACATATTAGAAGGAGTTTATCAAAATCTATTATGAACATGCAATCTATAAACAATAATTTTGAATATTCAATATAAAACCTAGATCACTCAATTCACAATGTCTTCAACTACAAGTTACTAAAATGTTACAAGATTTAAGTACGATAACAATTTATACGTGTGTTCATATATAATAAATAATAAATTTATATGATACAAAAATAAAGCAAAATCTTAAGTCAGGAAATTATCTATCTGAATAGTGAAATTCATTTCACCTTATCAGGTTAGTGGTGTTCACATAATGTGTCTATATGTGGCTTTAATAATAATAGCATATAAAATGATTCTGCTTAGTAATTATAGAAAATGATCTATTTTCCTGAAAAAAAAATTTAAATAAATTGCCAATGTACCTTTGAGGTAGACCTTCAAAAATTTCAATATAGTATAAAAATTCTGAGCTATAATGTTATTTTTAGAATACATTGAAATATATTACCACTGACTTTCATGCCAACTGATAATTTGTTAAATACAAATGTCATTAATTTTTTTTTTTTTTTTTTAACATGGGCAGGCACCAGGAATCAAACACGGGTCCTTGGGCATGGCAGGCAAGCACTCTTACTTGCTGAGCCACTGTGGCCCGCCCAAATGTCATTAATTTTAATAAGATATTTCAACAATATCATAGACCATTATATAGAATCACCCGATTAATTCAGAAAAATAGACATTAATAGGACTGAAAAGTAGGACTTATAAATTTGTACATTGAATTATTGGATTGGACTTACTCATTGACACTGTCAATTTCTAAAGAGGGAAACCCCTTAAAAATAGCATTCAAAGGATGCACTGACAATAAAGATTGTTTTAAAGATTTGGTTATTGGACATTTTCTTTGCTATGAAATCAAGTAAAGAATCAAATAATATAACAGAAAATATGAAAACAGTTATAATGCAAAATTTCCTAATAATATTTGTTGGAATCAATATTGAATAAACTTTGCAACCAATTTATTTTCAGATAAGTTAGATAAAATAAAGAATATTACTTTATTTTTTCTCTGTTAAAATAGTTATGGTCTCTAAAACATTGCTAACAGATCTTTTCTAATCAAAGACAAATTTCATAAATGCTTCAGAATCTGATGATTCAGAGATGAAGATAATTTTTATCTGCATGTAGCAGTGTTATTTAATAGTCTTCCAAACCATTGATAGTAGTACTACCCTAATATATACATATATATATATACTATATTTTGTTTTTCAATTGTTTTGCATTAAATGTATTTTAGATAAATCTTGCATCTTGCAAGGAGAATGAAATGTTTATTTAATTAATTATATTTAATTTAATTATATATGTTATTAAATGACCTTAAGATAATAATATAGATTGCATTTTTAAATTCTTTTTTTAATTGTGAAATATATGCACAAAAAGCAATAATTTTCAAAATACATTTTAACAAGTAGTTACCAAACATATTTAAAAGTTTGGCATGGGTAAACATTCTTCATTTTCAGCTTTTTTTCCTCCTAGCTGCTCCAAAACACTGAAAGCTAAAAAGCATGTCATCTGAAGATTCAGGTTGACTTCCTGGTGCCTGCCCATGCAGAAATAAATAAATAAATAAATAAATAAATAAATAAATAAATAAATAACAAAAAATAAAAGAAATATCATTTTAGGGATTCAGCAGTCATACTCATTTGTTAAATCCTATCTTCTCTGCTATAATTCAGCCTTCATCTACTCCCAATCTATAGGGGTCTTTGGTCTATGCTTATTCTAACTTTTTCATGTTGAAAAGGGATGTCAGCAGGACAGAATAGGGGGATGAAATTAGTTGATAATCTTGGTGAGGTTGGCTCCTTGGGTTTCTAGGAACCCCATGGATGTTGTAGGTTTCAGGAGAGGAAACTTACTATGAATTTTTAAATGATTCTGGTTAACATGGATTATAAATAATTTTTAGAAATTACTGAAGAAACAAAATAGGAAAATGGTGATATAGAATGCTAGCACATGTAGATTTTATATCCCTAGTTAGTTTCAGCTCAAAAATTTTGAATCTATTAATGGGATATATATAAATAAATGTTTATTTGCTTCCCTAAAAGGGTACAAAAATCGAGAATCATATACATAACACACACACATATATATAAATATATATATACATACAAGTATATGTGTGTAGGTGGTTGTGTGCATGCATGTGTACTTTATATAAATATATGTGTACATATATGTATATATAGGTACTACAGCTCAATTAGCTTAAAAATAATATAGATAGTATGGATATGCTACTGAAAATATACATGTACTTACATGACACTGATTTGCTGCTCTCAGTTTTATTCATACATAAATTATTGAAAATGTTCTTTTCTCTTTAACAATTAGTACCATTATATTATAATCCTATTTTGTTTTTACAGGATATCTCAACATCCTTTCATGAATGTGTATTTGTGAGTGTGTTTATTTGAACATAGTCACTTTCATATCAAAACCAATAAAGTTTCTACTTATGGGGAACATTCAGATATACCCCTTCCAATTATATTTATGAGTTCCCAAATGGCAGCTTCTCATGGTCATTGAAAAATGTAATTAGGTCAGACTCAGGTGGCATGTACTATATCTTCCTCACTTTCCTCAACTGCCCTTAGTCAACATTAATTAGTTGTAAATCTATATAAAGGAACCTCACCATTGGTACGAATCAATTACTGCATTAACATTTTTTTGACTGGCCCTCCCCAAAATGCCAATTCTCAAGACATGCTGGCCTGCTCACCAAAGTGGTAAGAAAAGCAAGTTCCCTGATTCTAATTTTCTTGGCTTTTTATTCATCACAATCCTAATTCATATTTAATATAACCAACAAAAATATAGACATATCAAAAATGAAATTAAAACCAGCAACCTCTCTACTCAGATCCAAGTGCCTACCTGTAATTGACAGTTTGATGAGGACAATTCTCTTTTCCATCGCAAATATGTACCAACATATATATGAATTTTGCCCAGGGACATTTTTCTTTTTTAAAAACAGAAAGTGATATTATGTAATGAATATTCCATAAACGTCTCCATGTGATGTTTCTTTGGGAAGCACAAATATCTCTCTAAATCAGTTCATATATATTTAGTTCCATTAAGTCCTTTTTTCATTTGACACACTCCTAATTCTTTCTGTAACATACTTCTCCTTTGCTCATGTATATCAACTTAATGTTAAGCTTCTTGGAGCCTATTAGACTAAGGTGGGTGAGAGAATGAAATGCACAATGACTAAACTAACCACCTTGATTTTCATGAGCTTCTGCTTTTGCAGGAATATTTGAAGAGAAGGGGGCCAACTGAGCTAAATTCACACACCAATAAACTTTTGTGGTAGCTATGGAAGCAAGTAAGTCAAGGCCAGAGATAACGAATCTGATGACAGTCACCAGATGGCTGGATCTTGCACAAACATCCTGTTCTTGCAATTTGGTGATTATAACCAACTGCTGTCTACCCAAGGACGCTTTCACCTTGATTAGCCGATATATGCCCTCACTCCCCACTTCCCCTGAGCAGCCATATAAGCATCTTCCACAACCCAGTCTCTTGAGCAGAACCTCCATGTTCTGCTGTTCTTTCTCAATGAAACCTATGCTATTAGTTTAGCAGCAAAGTCCTCTGGTGCTTTTCCTTTCAGAAAGTTGGTTCTTAGTCTCCAGTTCTCCAGCTAGCTAAAGTTTAACATTGGAGATACGTACTTTTAGGGTCTGGAAAGTAAACAGTTAAATGAAAAGTGTGAAAACCATTCTCTCTCTTTACTTAGGATTCTCTCCAGGGTTAAACTAAAGATAGATAACCTGATACAGTCTTCTTGTGAAGGCAATTACAGAGATTGACATGCCTACTTGCAAAAAAATGCTAAAGATTTTTGCTGGCACTAAGTCTAGAAAATGCCTTTAGCAGGATGTACCTTTTGGCTAGGATTGCTGGTAGAGGGAAAGGGAAAAGTAACAATTTTGAAATATTCCCAGAGCATTCTCCATATTGAAGTTCTACTCAATGAACTATGCAACAAGAAATCACAAAATATACTACATTTTATGTTAGACTGGTAGATTTAACACTGAAACTTATGTTGGAAATGTTGTATTTGGGAAAGGGACTCTGAAATTCTGACCACAAAAGTATAAATAAATGACACAGACTCATATATTTGCCACTTTCGGTACACTTATTTCACATTTTCAGCTTAAAGGAGGATTTCCTACAACAATTTGACTCCCAAGGGGGGGAAAAAAAAAAAACAGGCATCCTTCTTGGATATGTATATGAAAATTTAGAGTGCCACCATCCTAGCTCACACAAGGTGGATCTAAAGGGCAGTGATGGAAGGAAAGCCTTTTACTGGTGAGATATTCAAGCAGTTTTCTTAATCATTAACTTTGTTTGGAGGGATATATAGTCTGCTGTAGGGAATCCATAGGTACAGTAGCAATGGTGAATGGCAGGCATATTAAAGAGAGAACTGAAAAATGCAAGTTTAGAATTCCAAGGACAGAAGGACTATGGAAGAAGCAGGTAGATGGACATCTGGGAGTTTGAAAAAGAATGTGTAGATTTTTGTGTCTTATGTCAATACCCACTGGATTATATTCTTTGCAAATAAAACATTCATTAACCCAATGGGTAGAATAACTCATCCTAATGATATCAGTATGCCTCTGACTTGACCACTCCAATGCTTGTGAAAAAGTCTGACAAATGGAGTAGCCATGGTGCCTGAGATGGCAGTTAGCCTGGATCTAACACCTTGGGATCTTAAGAGATGTTTTTCTGGAATGTCACTGCTAAATGCCCACTGTGTCAGCAGTGGAGTCTGATACTGAACATGAGATACGGCAACATCTTGCAAGTGGTCATACACTTGGTGGTAGGCTGGTTATTCACATGTTGCCTGTCTTTATTTATCTTTACTAGAATTGAGAAAGGAATATGCGATCACCTTCCTTGTTTGGAATTCCTCTTGTAGTATCTAAGGGCTTATAGAGCACTATAATTACCAACATATGATTCCACCTAACAATACCTCTGATTAAGTGTATGTGTTTGTGGTGAGGGAGAAGCTAAAATAAACACTTAATATGTATTCTGTATCATACATGCTATGACAGAAAGGAGTCAATCTGATCATTGAAGTGGCATATTCAAAATTTAGCTAAAATGCTGACTTGCACTTTCTCCAGGTGATGGTATATATGTATTTAACTAATGGATGCCACATGGTGCTATGTCTCCAATAATTAGAACATATGGGCTCTGGAATGAATCTTCAATTGTCTCCTGGTCCCTTTGAGGTCCTTATGTCAATGAAGTAGTTGGCAACTAAGGAGATACTATATTGACAGAGACAATTGACTCAGATTGCCAAAGGATTTCAGATATAATGGGGAAAGGTAAGAGAATATGCAGAACCAATGGAAATCACTGGGTCTCTGTCTGCATCCATGAATGAAGCCAATAATTCACTGTAGTGATGCCAATGAATCAAGGGCTCATATTCTTCAGAAATGAAGTTCTCAGCCACCCCATTAGGCAAGCAATCTGGGAAAGTTGAATTGCAAGCTGAGGATAAGGAGAATTAAGAATGGTGGTTACTAGAGTAGGAAGAAGATGGGTAACAATAAGGATTCAGGGTGGGTTGTAACAGCTTTCACTACTCCATAGGTCTGTTTTAGAGATCATGACTAAAAAGCAACTGGAAAAGTCAGTGAGAGAATGGAATTAATGTAAGGCCTGAGAGGAGGCAAGTGTTGCTTTCAGTCCTCTGGAGGGACAATAGCAAAATGCATTCTACATGATTCTTCAGACAATCCTCAATGGGACTGAACTCCAGTTGTCTACAGTGGTTCCCAGATTGGTTACACACTATTAATTGGCACTCCTTACTTCCTTGTCTCCCTCTACTGATTGGGCTTTTTGGAAGCACTTTCTGAAATAAAATACATGTAACAAAACCCCATCTCAGACTCCGATTTCAGGTTGAAGTCAATTTCTTTTTGCATGGGCAGGCACTGGGAATCCAACCCATGTCTATGGCACAGTAGGTGAGAACTCTGCCACTGAGCCACCGTGGCCTGTCCTGAAGTCAATCTTTAAAAATCTATAATTTAGCAAATAAGTTGCTGAGTACCTTATGACTTAGCAAGAAAAAGAGTGAATATTTCCCCAAGATGTATACAGACATTTAAAGAATGCTGTGCTTTTCTCTCTTTGTTGAGAAGGTAGACATGTCTTTAGTTTTCCAAGATTGAATGTTGTCATGTTATCAAGAAGAATGATTTTATTTTTATTCAAAGGGTTATAGATGGTGGATTCTGATTTGGCAATGGAGAGAACATTGGTATTTACTCTGTTGTAAACTCTGAAACAGAACCACTGAGTATATTATCTTCTGATTCTCATAGGAAGATCTGGGGAATCCCTTTCCCAGATTTCCTGCTTTATAAGCTCCCTGATTAGATTATGCTAATAGCAAGCACTGGCTGAAGACTTGGAAGAGTAAGGGAGCGAATAAAGAGTAAAAGCAGTCATCATTTTAGTGAGGTTGTTTGGACAAATACTTCACATGAATCAATTCAATGATGGGGCTAGCATACTAAGAGCCATCTATATTAATGATACAGAAAGACAGTCACTGGTAACTACTAGATGATTCTGAGATTTGCAACATCTACTAGGAGAGCTCTTGAGTATCACAGCCTTAGTGCTGCAGTATGAGAACATGGCATTGGCCTTATAATAATTGTTCCATCAGTGCCTGTACATATCTCCTTTCTTCTACTTAAGTCTTTCATGATAGAACACACAGGGGCTCGAATATTTTGTCTAAATGCTGATAAATGTAGGAGACTACTAGATAGTTTCAGAAGCGTATAACTGTATCTGGATGCATGGAAGTGATGGTATTGAAAATAAACTAAGGCAAAATCAAATATAAAAAATGAAATGGTCAAGAATTATTGGCTCTTTTGTAACTCTTGGTCTATATTTGGTACCTCATTTTTCTTTTCACAACAATTTTCTTGTAAAATAATTTTTAAAACCCCTTCCTGTAACAAAGCCCTAGCCATTCAAATTGATTTAGCCTTTATGAAAATGATGACAGTTGAATCAAGCATATGTGGAAGTTGGTCTCTGAGAATTTCTTGAGTTTTCTTTTTTCTACTTATCCTATACCAACCCCTAGAAAAAACAAAAGCAGGCAAAATAACAACAGAAATACTTCTTGTGAATATTTAAATACTATGTATAACAAAGGAACTAGATCTTGAAAATCAATATGCTAAAGAAAAAGCGTAATTATTGGGAAAGAAAGATAGTAAAATCTATTTACCACGAGAGAGATGTGATAGTATCAAACACCACCACAACAGCAATACAAGAGGGAAGCTCACAAATATCTAGTTTGTCATTTCTGAGAAGGGGGATGTCACTGGCATCTGATGGTTAGATGCCACAGATATGGGACAAGCATCCTACAATGCCTAGGGCAGCACACACAGCATGGAGTTATATGCTCCAAAGGTCAACATTGACTGTTGATAAGCCTTGCTTTTAGAAAGAGTAAAAGCAAATGCAAACAGTGGAGAGTAATTTGTTTTATTTTATTTTATTTGGTATTTCTTTTATGGGGTTAGTTGCTTTCACTTATTCATTAAATAAACCAGAAAATGGCTTGAAAAGTACAAGATTATGGGGGGTGGGGTGCAAGTATAGTTCAGTGGTAGAGTTCTTGCCTGCCATGTGGGAGACCCAGGTTCAATTCTCAACCCATGCACTTCCCAATACAAACAAATAAGCAAGCAAACAAACAAATAAACAAAATACCACACAAACAAAAATTCAACAAATGGTGCTGCAATAATGGGGTACTCACATGGAATAAGAATGAAATATGACCCCTGCCATACAGCCTACAAAAAAGCAATAAGTACCAGTTTATGAAATCATTGTTATAACTAGAACAAGAAAAGTGAAATAATCTTCATGGATAAAGCAATTTTCCTTAAATAAAGGCTTTTAAGTCCACAAGCCTCACAAAACAACAGAAAACAAAAATGATAACCATAACCTTTGTAAAGCATGGGAAATATGCCTCATGAGATGGAAACTAGAAATCTAAATGAAGAAAAAGACAGATGGGTTTTAAAAGTTGTCTTGTCTAGAAAAAATGGGGAAAAAAAAGATTTATAGGCTCAGGCATTGCAGGTATGGTGAGAATCACATGAGTAGGCTCTGAGGGCTCTGCCCACCCTCTCACATCCAAGAATAAAAATTATGCATATGCTGGATACTCAGTTATCAGTGACTTGACATCAATGACAAAAATGTAGTTTATTAGTAAGCCCCAACTGTTACAGCTTGTGCTCTTTCCCTCATTCTAATCATCATCTTCTAACATGCATTAAGCCTAATGGAAGAAAGATAAATTGCCAAATCTTATTTTAACAATCTAAGTGGGTCTGCATTCTTGGCATGCGATTGAGTTAAGTTAAAACAGCTTAGATACACTGCACAGAAGAATTCTTGCTTATTGCTTTTTGGTATTTGGGGGAGCAGTTTTACTAAATGATAGTACACATAATTTATGATCACGATTGTAAATATGCATATTGAACTTGAATTTTGAAATGGTAGCGGTTGTATAAACCTAGTAGAAAAGGAAGAAAAAGGAAAACTGTTTATGGGAAAATAAATGATTTTTAATCATGTAAATAAATGTAATGGTCAGTGTTTAAAGACTGCTTCAGAAAAACTAAGAACTTGTCTGTTCATATGAAGTAACCGAAGTAACTTTTCTCTGAATTGGTCATTACTAATTCATTACAAATTAAAGGAGTGTAAACAATTAATTCAGGGGGTTTTGAACCCATTTCTCAAAGGAAATTAGTAGACAAACTGAAAATGTAATTGTAAGATTGGACTAGTTAAAATGAAAAATGTAAACTTTTAGAAATACTAGAGTATTATAGTTTTTTTTTTCTGTTAAACGATTATGTGGTCTCATTCTTTTCCAAAAGCAACAAAATTAAATATCGTATCACTCAAGATTCTCTACAGAAACAGAACCTACTGAATACAGGAGTATGTGTGTGTATGAATGTGTGTATGTATGTGTATACATACATGTATAGACATATGTACATATGTAAATGTATTTGTATATGCGTATGCATACGTATATGTATATATATGTGTGTGTATATGTATATAAAGAAATTTATAAGGAATTGGTTCATGTGATTAGGGGAGCTGGCAGATTCAACTTCAAGGGCATGCTACAGACTGAAAACTCCAGAAAAGGTGATGTTGAAATCTTGAGTTTGAATTTCACAGGGGAAGCTATAAGGCTGGAAAAACTGGTAAGCGTTGAGTTTGAAGTTTTGAAGCAGAAGTTATTCATATCTTTTGAACCCTTAATTCTTGCTGCTAAGGCCTCCAACTGTTTGGAAAAGATCAATTCACATTGTAGACGGTACATTACTTAAACTCATATGATTTCAGATGGTAATTGTTCTAGTTTGCTAGCTGCTGAAATGCAACACACCAGAGACAGATTGGCTTTTAGTAAAAGGGGATTTATTTTGTTAGTTCTTCAAAGGAAAGGCAGCTAACTTTCCACTGAGGTTCTTTCTTACGTGGAAGGCACAGGATGGTTTCTGCTGATCTTCTCTCCAGGCCCCTGGGTTCCAACAACTTTCCCCGGGGTGACTTCTTTCTGCATCTCCAAAGGCCTGGGCTGAGCTGCGAGTGCTGAGATGAGGAATGCCGAGCTGCTTAGCTGTGCTACATTGAGCTCTCTCATTTAAGCACCGGCCAATTAAGTCAAATGTCACTCATTGCAACAGACACAGCTCCTAGCTGACTGCAGATGTAATTGGCAACAGTTGAGGTTCACGTACTGTTGGCTTAGGTCCACAGCAACAAGGTTAGATATGCTCACCTGGCCAAGTTGACAACTGAATCTAACTAACACAGTAATCCCATCTATGAAACATCTCCACAGTGAAAATTGGCCAATTTTTATCCAAACAGCTGGACTTCTTTCGTTTCACTTGTCCAATCACTGAGCATTTCCATGTTTTGATTGAAAATATTTTTGTGATCCACTTAGTATGGCAGAAAAAATGTTTTAGAACAAATGTGAAAAATAGTAAGACATTTTTAATACAAACCATGGGAAGTTATACTATCAAGTTCTCACTTTTAAAAATGGAGGTATTGAAGGTATTTTCCATTTGCTAATGAAAATAATTCTTCCCCAAATAAAAGTTTAAAAAGCATCTTATGTAACTGTTCTACTTTCAGAGACTGCATATGTCAACGATCTCCTAATTTCATTTAGGTTTCAGTCAAAACTTTAACATTTTGGATATTTTTCAATCTGCACTTTTTGCATGCCAAAGTGTAGATCAAACTACAAACATTTTAAGAACAGGATATTGTTTTCCTTGACCAACCTGCATCTTCTCAGGATTTTGGGTTAAGCACAGTGACAGATTAATCAGTAAGTAAATTCCCTTTTATCTAACTTAAATGCTAATAATTGATAAGGGGTGAGCAATTGAAAATCAATTTTTAATTTCCATCTTCTACATTAGTCCAAAAACCATTTGCTAGATAATAATATCAGCTTTATAAATGAATGTGATGACTTTTCAATGGTTTAAATTATTTTAAAACAATTCATTTATCAGTGAAATCATGTGCTTTCTCAAAAAAGCTATTCCACCAAGTTATGTTTAAGCTAAATTTAGGACAGATTCTGTAATACTTGATGCGTATGTCTCACAATTATACAGTTTTATATATCACCTTTCATTTACTAATTTCCTTGTTGAAGCAATAGATATCTAGGAAATAGTATTTTAAAGTCATATTTCTTTTATGCTGTCTAACTTATCTTACAATTCTACTTATATTGAGTATAAATTTAAAAAGAAGCTTATCCAGCTTCTATTTTAGAGTATATTTTGAACTCTGCTGTAAAATATTATGTAAGTTTTGTTTTGTTTTTTGCAACATCAAAATCTGTAAATCAAGAAAATATGACAGGAGTAGTTCCTTCTTACTTTTATTACTCTGGAAAAAGAAAGGTTTATATTATATAAAATATATATTTTTTTTCTGATTTAAGGAAAACTCTTCTTATGTTCAATTTTCAAGATTTACTGGTCATGTGTTACTTATTTTGTCATCATTTAAAAACACTTCTTCCTTTCTCCCCACTGCACTGTAAGATTTAATTCCAGCAGACTTCTAATGATCTTGAGTTGTTTTGCTCAATCACCTGTACTATACTGACTGCTGGTTATGCTGACTAATAATAGTGATTTACAACCATGTTTCCAAGGAGTTTGGGGAAATTTTGTACCAACATGCCAGCACTGTTTATTTACTTATTTTATTTTCTTAACATTTTTATTATTGTGAAATATGTACAAAAAAGCAAAAAATTTCAATGTACAATTCAACAAGGAGTTATGGAGCAGATTTCACAGTTTGGTATGGGTTACAGTACCACAATTTCAGGTATTTCCTTCTATCACCACCAAGACACTGGAGACCAACAGAAATATCAATATATTGATTCAGCAGTCATACTCATTTGTTAAATCCTATCTTCCCTGTTATACTCCTTCTCTTTAAATAACATATATACCTAAAAGCAATACATTTCAAAGTACATCACAACAAATAGTTGCAGAACAGAGATTTCACAGTTTGGTATGAGTTACAATTCCACAATATTAAGCTTTTATTTCTAACTGCTCAAAGGTTCTGGAGGCTAAAAGAAATACTAATAAAATGATTCAGCACTGGGCCATGGTGGCTCAGCAGGCAGAGTTCTTGCCTGCCATGCCAGAGACCTGGGTTCATTTCCCAGTGCCTGCCCATGTAAAAAATAATAATAATAAGGTTCAGCACTCATTTGTTAAACTGAACTTTTGCTGTATAACTCCATCACCTCTGATCTTTCTAACACTCTGTAGGCGTTTTTGGACTATGCCCATTCTAACTTTCCTTTTTTTTTTTTTTAAGTATTTTTATTATATAGTATAACATATATACAAAGCAAAGAAATAAAAAAGCAATAGTTTTCAAAGCACCCTTCAAAAAGTGGTCACAGGACAGATCCCAGAGTGTGTCATGAGCTACCAGACGATCCTTTCACATTTTTCCTTGTAGCTGCTCCAGAATATGGTAGGCTAGAAGGCTTAAATACTTTTTCCTTCTTTTTTGCGAACAATAACATATATAAAAAAGCTATAAATTCCAAAGCACAGCACCCCAATTAGTTGTGGAACATATTTCAGAGTTTGACATGGGTTACAATTTCAGAATTTTAGGTTTTTACTTCTAGCTGCTCTAAAATACTGGAGACTAAAAGAGATATCAATTTAATGATTCAGCATTCATATTCATTTGTAAGTCCTATCTTCTATGTATAATTCCACCATCACTGTGATGATGGATGGATCTTTCTATCCCTCTGTTTAGAGGTGTTTAAAGGTGTTTAGAAGTTTGGGCTATGGAAATTCTAAATTTTTTATATTGGAAGGATCTGTCACTAATATGGGGTAGGGAGATGGAACTATCTGATGTTCTGGAGAGGCTGGGCTAGGTTTCAGGACTTATCTGGACCAGGGACCCATCTGGAAGGTGCAGGTTTCTAGAAAGTTACTCTAGTGCCTGGAACCCTTGTGGAATCTTATATATTGCCCTAGATGTTCTTTAGGATTGGCTGGAATTGTCCTGGTTATGATGCTTGTGAAAGTGGGTGCCCAGTGACCAGGGAGGATGGAGCTATGTGGATGCACTGGTCTGGGCAATGTAACCCTGGTGTGCACTAGTCTAAGGCATGGGGCCCTTTGGGCACATGCATACTGCTGTGGCAGCAGGTCTGTCTTATGCCTTAATGGATTGGGGGCAGATGTGATCCAGCTGCACAAGTCAGCACTTTCTCAGAGTTGGTAATTGAGGCTAAGGGTTCTGAGCATGCGCGGTTCTAGGACTACTATAAAGTGCGGTTCCCAGAGCTGAATGACGTGCTTGGGGACCCGTGTGCATGCGTGGGCCTGAGAATGCTGTAAAGGGATGCACTGAGCTCAGAGAGGGCAGGGTGAGGCTATGCAACACTATGGGTGGGGGGTGGGGGTAGCCTAGGTATGGAGGTTAGTGCCTTCAATGTTTATGCACTGGCAACAGCCTGCAGAGAACAGGGATGGGGAGGTAGTGCTTGGGAGGGGTACAGGAGAGGTGGGTTGGACTGCACGTGGGGTTTGGGTGGGGGCCAGGTATGTACATTGGGGGCTGATAGGGTGGGGGTGCCTGGAGCACAAGGAATGGGAGCAGGTGATGGGGTTCAGGTACATGGGATATGGGGTGAGTTGCCAGTCAAAGGGTTGCACCGGTGAGGGTAGCACACCCAAGGAACACAGCCTGGCTTATTTCCTAGTCCCGTGTTCCTGTCCATGCACTCCCACAGGCTCCGGGCCTCAGTGCTTCCACACCTGACTCCAGCTTTCTGTCTCTCAGTTCCTCGGCCTCTGCCACCAGGGCTGCCACATGTGGTGCAGAAGGCTCTCTCATGTCAGCAGCACTTCTGAATTGCTGCCTCAGTCGCCCTCCTGTCCCTTCTCTAACTTTTCCATGGAACAGGGCTAATGATCGAGCTGCTCTTCATCGGCCATTTTCCTGGAAGTCCTACAGCATTATTTATTAATAACAATAAGACTGATGATATGAACTGTCATATCAAAAATAAGTCAAGACTTAAGTAAGGAGAGACTCTATTCAAAAGTACAAGTGCAACAAAAGGAGGAAGAGTACTATTGGGATAGGAAGAGCTCACTGGGCAAGAGATCTGTAAGCATCTCAAAAGTCAGGCCAAAAGGAATTTTCTTTTTAAAGAGAGGTATAAACAAGCCTAGAAAGAGTCAGGTGACGAGCGTTGGAATGAATCGACAGGGATAGCATGATAGGAGAGTTGAGCAGCAAAGCTTTTTCTTGAGGTCTGTAGATTCTTGAAAGTGGTCATTAAGAAGTGGTTGTTCTCGTTCCAATTGTTGCTTAACCTTAGGGCCAAGTCAAAATCTGGGTATTTGTAGCACAGGAGAAAAGCTTAACTAAAGCTTGGTCAGGTCACATTAGCTGGTATTATGTCCACACGGGTCAGTGGGTACAAACAGCTCAGCTAATCACCTTTTATGGGTCTGCATCTGGCCTAAGTAAGAAAGGATCATGGGAGTCTTATCTAAATCTTATGGGGAAGGGTGGTTCTTAGCAGTAGTAAGCCATATCTTGGAACACAGAAGGGCAGGGCTTTCTTAATTTTGGCTGTTTTCCAAGAGAATCAGGTCCAGGTAAAGTTTAAAATGATCAGCAACTGATTTCTATAAGATTATCAAAGGGCTCTATTTTGGGGGCTTGTTTCATGACAAGAATATACCTATGCGATCAACAAGGTGTACAAAGCACTTGTTGAGACTACAGGCTGTGCTGCTGATACAGAGTTGTTCTGTGCACAAGCCGGTGGTTCATTATCTAAGAGAGAAAAGCTATCCTGGCACAGCCCTTAGAGCAACTGGAGCCTGTTCAAGCCTTTCCAGACGCCTTGCTGTGAGGAGCTCTTGGCTTGGATATATATATTCTTACTTTAATGCTACTGCTGTATTACTTCCCTGCAATTAAAAATAATACAAAAATGCTGATTGGTAATCATTGACAATTTGGGTCCTTTGGGTTTTCCTTAGTAATTGAGCCTTGTCTTTGTGTTATATGTTTCCCAGAAAAAACAGGAGATTTCATGTTTCATCACAAACAAGTTTATGCATATAGCTAAAAATAAATCTACATGTTTTCCTGCTTCTAAGTTGAATTTACTAGAACAATAATGTTTTCCCCTCAACAAAATTCTTATTGCTATCCCTTGGCTTCCTTTTCAAGGTTGCCTATTCTTGCCAAATAGATGCATAAAAGGAAAAAGATGCAATTTCAAGTTTAGAAATTTAGAACCTCAGGGGTGAAGGAAAAAGGAGTCCTAAGAACATCTGTACATAGTCATCATGGAAAATTGGTCTGTGGAGTGAAATTAACAATTTTTATCATTTTTCCTAGAATCTAGCCTTATCTTCTGCTGGTCCTTTACTTTGGATGGCTTCCAGCAACAGAATAATAGGTCATATCCTAGACTTTCTCCACCTGATTAAATGCATTTAAGTGCTATCAGCTCATGAAAGCTAGAGTGAAAATATTTGTTGGCTTCCTACCCAGCTATCTGCACAGGCTTATGGCTTCTCTGCCCATGAGGTCATTTACATCTAACCAAATGTAGATACCAGAGAGAACCTGGTAAGAGAAGCATCAGGGCTCTTTCCTGCACAGATATCATCTTACCACTGTCTGGAGATGGAATGGAAGGAACAATCACATAAGCCTTTGATGCCTCTCAATCTCTTTCTACCCAAAAACAGCAGCAATAGTTCATAATTTCAAGCTTTGGAAAAGCATATATTTCTACTTTTTTTTGTATGTATTGGTTTCTCATTGTTCTCATACATTGATGATAATTTACAGGTTTATAACAACCTAGAACTAGTTACTCATTATTTTATTCTTGCTAACATGCATGCATGCCCTGAGAAACAGGGGTGTGAGCCAAGGGGTGTGGGCATTCTTTGTGGTTCTAATGAAATCTCAGACTTAAGTAGGCACTGTTTTCAGGAGTCTTGAGTGTAGAGCCTTCTCAGTGATTCTTCCTCATCCTCATCTGTACATAAGGCTGCAGGATTTATTCTTGCCCCACCCACACAAGTGGACTACAATTTTCCATTTCCTTCCTCCAGGTACAAAGGGTTTCACCGGTCCCGAAGAGTAATTGTGGTGGCTGTCCTTTCCCTAGTGGTTTTAGTCTTTAGTTTCATGTGGAATTCTTAATTCTATTAGAGGGTATCTCAGTTTCTATGGGACTATGACAAATAATATACAATGGGTTGACTTAACAATAGGAATTAATTTTCTGACAGTTTGAGTGTCTAGAAGGCTTGCTTTCTTCCAAGGCTGATAGCTTTCTGACTGGCTAGCAGTCCTTAGGTTCCTTGGCTTCTTATCACACAGTTTCCAGGTTGTGCTGACTTTCAGCTTCTCCTCCTACTATGGAGACTTTCTCTTCATGACATCTCTGGTAGTAGGCTTAAGGTTTAACCTCATTCAGTTGGGCCACAACATAACTAAAAATAACATTTTCAAAAGGCACTATTCACTATGGGTTCACACCTACAGAAATGGATTAAGTACATGTTAACATGTTATCATTTTTTCCCCTGAGGTATGCAATTCAATCTACACAAAGGGGAAGGGCCTGGGTTTGGCTTTTTGCCTTCCCTGTAGCAGCTGCTGTGGTCCTCCACTAGATGTGTACCTTGTCACACTCTGTCCTTGACCTTTCTGGAGAATACTGGTGAGGGAAAGAGTTTGCAATTGGGTGTATGCAAACTCCTCTTGTATCATCAGCTTCCAGAGATTTGTATTTTCTTGCTAGCTCACAATTAGCCTTTAGCAATTTATTAAAAATGTTAGCCGAATTTTTCTTAACAGTGCCCCTTGCCATCTGCCCCAGCTAGGGCAGTGCTCTTTCCCAATTTCTTTCAGGAATTATCTGACTTTTCTTAGATTTAGGCATAATTGTTTGCCCTGCAACTGTAGCTTTCTGATGGATTCAAAGGTAGTATTCAAATATGCAGGTTTCCCTATCTTTTTGGTTGTTGGTCTAGGAGAAGGAAGACAGCTGTTCTTTTTAGTTCTCTACTTCGGGGGTCTTGGCTCACACCCCTGTTTCTCAGATAGGTTTTTCATTCTCTCTTTTGTTCTCCACTTTGTAGTAATCCTAGTCTAACATGGTGTTTCACTTAGCTGTGTATTTCCTTTTTCTTTGTCCTTATATAGCTTTTGCTTTCTGTTCTCCTTATGAACAGAGTTTCCTATTATTCTAAAGTTCTCAAAATCCAGAGATGTGTCATAACTTACACACACAGCACCTAGACAAACAGCCTAACACAGTGCAGGCAGACAAAAATTGTTAGATGAATGATGCAATAAATGAAGGAAGGAGGTCCCATCTTAAAGATAAATACATTTTTAAGGTAGAGTAAAGCATAAAATGATTTTGATTTGAGGCATATTTAGCAAAAATGTGAAAGGATATACAACCAAATGTGTAGAACAGTTAGAGAGACATTGTTTGTAATTTAATATACATGAGAATGTAGAAAATAAATGACATATTCACCCAAATTTAAATAAAGATCTGCAAACTTTTCAATCACATGGGCGTTTCTTTCAGGCTTAGGATAATCTAACATAGCAGATAATTAATATAAACCATATTACTTTGCATACAGTCAACTAGTTATGATGGCATATATATTACCAAGCCTATATTTTGTTTAATGTGGGAAACATTCACAGTAAACTAGTCAAACATATGACCTAACCTTGTGTAGTTAATAAGGTAATTCATTTACAACTGTTGTTTCTCAAAGACAAGCATTTAGCTGTATGTAAGCCCTGCGAAATGTCCACAAGTGGAGTGGGTTGTGAACTTTTTATGATTCTGTGCAACATGGTCATGACAAGCCAAAATATTTAAATCATTGTTTATGACCATCAACAAGGAAAATGAACTCAGACAGCAAATCTCTGAGGGATATAGTGGTGTCCACAGATAAAATGCCGCTTGGCTTAATAGCACTTACTTATTTTAAGATTTTTAAAGTTATGTGTTTGGTTGCAAGAATTAATAAACTTATACTACTTCTACTAGGATGAATATAGAAATGGAGCCTTTGGAGGCACTCTAGATCCATGTGGAAGACATTAGTCCTTGACACTGCACTGGCATTTATATACAATAATATAATCATGCTGTTGAGTGTCAGGATGCCATTACAAGGTCCATGAGAATTCCATGTAAATAGCCCTCTTTGGAATTGAGAGTCTTACCTACTAGAAAGAAAAGCACCTGCACTGCACAATGGTTATCACTGGATTTACTAACCGTCAGCAGATGCTCACAGAAATGAGAATGCTCTCTGAATTCACATTGGCCCATCATCTGTACTCCTCAATGCCTTTCCTTAGGGAATTACAGGGATAAGAATCTCCTCCTCTTAGAATGAACATTTTAATGCTCACAGAGGAGCACTTCTTTTGCCCCGTCTAAGGAGAGTCATTTATCTTCTCTAAAGCACATTTTCATTATTTAATTTTAATGAGCATGGTTTGAGTGCACAGAAGCATGGTTTGAGTGCACCCACTGCGTGTTCCAGTTAAGAGGAGATACTTTTCTTCTCCTGGATCACTTGCCTTTCTCAGGTGGAGAGCACTTTATAAATGTTGCACTTTGATTTCTGGCTTTGCTCCTTATTCATTTAGGGAAAACCCATTATTCATTTAAATGAACACTGAAAGCACTGTAAAAATCCAGCAAAAATTATTTCTACTAACAGTTGAATAATCTGAACCAGAAAGAAGTGAGTGGCCCGTTCACTTCCTGAAACTTCCCTTCCCCCAAGTGGGAAGGAAACTTACCTTGTTTTCACCAATATTAAGGAGTAGAGAAGGCCCCCATAATAATATTCACAGGCCAGTGCAACACCTTCCAGTGCAGGAACAATTCTTAGAATCTAAAGTTGTCCTCTTACTCTCGGCACAGCTTCCTTAAGAAAAGACTTTTCAGTTAAGCTAGCAAAAACTAGGCTCCCGCTCCTGGATGTTATTCAAGTCTTGTTTGTGCAGTCTTACTCCTCTTCTGCCCTTGTATTTTCTGTCCCTCACTTTGTTTCTCTAGTTTTCACTGTCTCATTTTTTAATCTCTCTCATTCTGCATAGTACCACAGCACAGGTGATCCTATTGAAGTTTTGGAAGAATCTGGATCAATCAGTGTGCCCTCTCTTTAAGAACATCCTCTTTCAGCTTCTCTCTGATCTTGCTAATCTGCACTGTCTCTTTACTATATGCAATTTTCCAACAGTAAAGCCTAAAATGGAATGAAAACTTAGATAAGGATCAAGAGCATGGGGCATCAAAATGTCTTATGCCTTTATATAGTAAGTACTTGGCTTTTTATTGATATATTTAGACATTCTTAGTTACTTAAGCTTTTAATGGAAATAATTCTATCAAGTTCTGCTATTGTTCAAAAATAGTAAAGTGGAAAATATTAGTGCACCACCCTATTACCTCACCACTTGGGGATTGAGCTAGACCTTGGATGGTGACACCGTGTAGTCTGAGACCAACTTATCAGTTGACTGGTAGTGAGAGATAACAAGGGAAATACTGCTCTTATTTTCTAAATATGCAACATCTCTGATGTGGTGGGTTTACTTTACCATCTTTCAGGACTTAAACTTGTTCATTATGGGGTATCCACAGATATTAGTTGATTTCATCTTCTATACTAAACAACTACTTTGGTGCGAAAATTAGTTAGACTAACCCTACAGTGCCTATAGTCTTTGGTTCTGTGAGGTATCTAGAAGTTAATGTTCTCTGACAGCAGAGAGGCACATCCTCATGCAGGCCATTACCTCTGACCCCAAGCGAGAGAGTGAACCCATCCTCCTAACATTTGCTTCTCTCTGAAGATGGAAAGTCAAAGCCAAACAGACAAACAGAAAACAGTGCAAAATCAGTTGGGTAATTCAATTCTTTTCCCATCTTGAACGTCCATTTATTTCCAAAAGGATTATTGCTGAAGTCGTTCCAAATGTCTCCTCTGTACTTATAAAAATATGCCACTGTGCTTACGAGCTGGGGAGCTGCATTGGCTCCCAGCGTACTCAATCAGCTTGGACTAAATTTCATTGCATCAGATTGACATTTGAGAATTTGTAGGATGTTATTGGTAAGAACTTGTCTAGTTTTACTCTAGATGAAATATTATCTTCCTTGGTGATTTATTAATTTAAATCTATTAATGCATAAAGGTTTTAACATATAAACTGACTTGTCATCTTCTGAAGTAATAACTCAAGGCACTCCATATTCGTTGCAGACTAATTCCAATGAAATGTAGCTGCTTGTATTTTAGAATGTCAGCTTCCTAGTAAAGTCAAGTGTTAGGTTACAACTGAGAAGTATTTAATGTATTATTATTTCCATTGGAATGGAAAATTTTCTTAGGAATTATTCTTCTTTGATAGCAGAGAAGTATCCAAATCATTCTGGAAAGTAAAACAAGTTTTTCCCCAAGAATTGGAGGGATGTCATGACACCGCTGTATCAGAAAACCGTAGTCCCACTCCAACCTAGAATACTTTAGAGACCCATATTTGATTTTTCCATCTTGCTAAGTGTTCTTTCAGTTACATCCTCACCATCCCTGTCATCCATAAGGAAGAAGAACTGCACTAAAGAAGACCTGAGGAAGTGAACCGACATCTTACATTACACAAAAGGGATGCATATAAAACAACTTTTCAGCTGAAGCATCTATTCTGAAAGGTGAAACCTAGGAATACAGCTACCTTAAGTGCTGGACAAGGAAGATAAATTGTGACCCAGGGCGCTCAGCAGCATTTTCACACTACTTTTTTGAAAAAAGTGTATCAATCCCAGCTGGCTTCCTGACTCAGGCCTCTGCTAGCCAGCTCATCTCACTTCTCTTCCTCTTTCTTGTTACCACTTTCTTAAGCAGTGCTTTTTCCTTTTAGTGTATGTGGGTTTCCCATCTCTGTATTTCTTCAGTAGGAACAGTAGCATAAACAGGGCAAGAATCCAAGATTTACACACCCTTGCACTGAAAACATAATGGTACCTTACATTCTAGGTATGATAAATAAAATATGCTAAACATGAACAATGATCAGAAAATCCAATCTTCTGTTAATTGACACTTTTGACAAAATATCAAATATCAAATTCTTTTCAAAAGTGTTTGGCCTTCCTGCAGACTCTTAGGTAACCTAATGAGTAATCCATCTGTGACCATTAAATTTCAGCCTTGGGCCTACGTTCCCCTGCCTGTATCCCTGAAACATTGAAACACTGACCTTCGCATGAAAAAATAAAGAGCTGCCAGTCAGGGAATACCATGTGCTCTGCTAAAGGAATATTAACTTTTTCTCTATTGTGAATGTGAGTTTGTATGTGTGCAAGTGAAAAAGGGTTCATTATTTCTCATAGTTAAAATATTTTAAAGGTTGAAATTTGTTACATGAATGTAACTCATGTTTGTGTGAGAAGATTTTGAAAATGGAGGAATATATAAAAAAATTCATTAAATTATATTCAGCAGAAATAAGAGCTTTTAATATTTTCTCATTTATATCTTCATTCTTTCCATCTTCTTCCTGTTTACTCCATATATATTAAACACACAAATCCTAATTATTAATTATTCTCACATTTACCTTAATTTACTGACTGCATATTCTATATAGGATAACAAAATTTCAAGCCACCAGTTTTGGATAATTAGATACATAAAATAATTCTCAGATATATAAAAAATATCATTTTTAGAGATAATTATATTATAAAACAGCTACTATAGATATAAACACAATCATTTTGTTTGTGCATTAACTCAGTATATGGCATTCCAACTCCACTATGATGCTGAGCTAGAAAGTTAACCAAAATAATTTGAATTAAGTTTCCATAAAAGAAGTTGATTAAATATATTTTATTAAACAGTTATATTTAAATATGTAACATTATTTTGGCAATGTTAAATCTTAAGCTAATACTCTTCAAACTGAAGATACGTTAAGATAATTGAAAGTGCATATGAAGGAATTATTTGCAATAATTAATCAAACATAATTCAATTTGTGAGTAGTACCTTTTATGAAGATATAGTCAAAGTAATCTACTGCAATTTTTCTCTTTTAATGAATTTTGAGGTAACCTTCTATAGTGAGATGAATGTAAGTTTTACATGCTGGGAGAAGTGATTATTAAATTTAGCACTACTCATTCCAGTGTGTGATTTAGGCAATTTTTATAGGCTCTCTTAGGATGCTTCCTCATCTGAATATCTATGTGAATGTTTTCCATGAGGATAAAATTATAAAAACCTTGAATTCTTAGGAGAAGCTTTCTTCATTGACTGCACATTTAGTTTGTTCATTCAAAGAGAACCTATTTAAGACATACAAGAAAATAAAACAACTTTAGTTTATCTATCATATCATACATATTTCAAATAATATAAAATTTTTGGACTGTAGTGTCTAGATAAATCCCTGAAATTTCCATTTGGATTTATATGTGCATGTACGGCCTTTATCGATTTGTAAATTTGACAGCAGTTTATCATTTTTGTTGATTCAAGAACTAATTGGTGTCATATATAACTGATACACTTGCTGTACTCTTTTACTTGGATAAGTACCTTTATTTTTCATCTGGCTTAGATAATGTTCCACCTGTATGCCCTTGGGGAAACAGTATTGACAGCTGCTTGTGTCTAGAAAAGGGCAAAACTTTGATAAATGGAAAGAGATAGAGTTCATGGTAACTAGATTTCATATGCCATATTTTTACAAGTGATTTATCTTGGTGTATTTTAGACATGATATTAGCAAGTATTGCATTCTTTGAAGTGTCATAATGAATGTAATTTTTTTTTTTGGAAAAGCTTAAGAATTTTACTATTGCAATTCAATTATTCCCTCAGAGGGACATTTCCACAGTTTCAAAAGGCAAAGAGAAGACTCATATTTTTCACAGTCTAGTGATCTAAATGTGATCTTTCTAATCACTGCATTGCTACCCACTTAAATGCTACAAATGAGACAAGCGTGTGCAAAATATTGACTCCCCACCTCCACCCCGTTCATCTCTCAGGCATTTGAACAACTGTACAGGTCCCAAGACTACAGATCATTTGCTTTTGGTCCCAAGTAGTATGGCTATGGAAGAAAAAGCACATATGAAGGGCTTCTAGTGTTGAATTCATTCAAATAGAACTTGGAATGTCCTGGTTTTTAAGCTAGTTATAATATTGTTGCTATTATTTTCAATAAATTATGATATATTTCATAATAATAAATTATGATGTATTTCATAATAACAAGATTTAAAAGTCCTATGTCCCACATAAAGGAATTTTCTTTGGTGTCATCTTACTTTATTTCACTACTGCCCAGGTGCTAACTGAACTGAAGGGTCATTTATGCCTAAGACCTCTCCATTACCCAACTCATAAGAAATCAGTCAAAATTTGGGGAAAAATCTCATATTTGCTTGATTAGGAGATGGAGGAAATCTGTGTAACAGAAAAGATAAGTGAAACAAACTCTGCTTTCTTCTAAAATAAATTCTTAAACAATCACACCCTACAGTTCTATCACCAGAGGAAACAGCTTGGACTTTAGTCTGTAATCTGTATTTGCAAGCCCACAAATCCACTCTGCTATGTTTTACATTCTAGTATTAAATCACATTGTTTTAGAAATTCAAATGCCATTTATATTATGATAGATAATTTTACATATTATGTTGATAAAAATGTAGTCAAATTTTCACTTTAGTATTGTAAATGTATTTTATTAATCTTATACATTTTCAAACAATTAATATGTGATTATAATATAGTACATGATGTCATTTTGGATACCCGTATTGATCAAATTAGTTTGAAAATCAGTTAATAGAAAGCTTTTCACATATCTAACATCAAAGAAAAATTTCAAAAAAGCAGTATTTTTATGCTGTAGCTTCTTTTTAATTTATTACATACAGCTTTTATCCAGCTTATAGAAGTCAAGGGGTGGCCCTAAAGCTATGTTTATCAAATAGAGCAGAAGAGATTTTATAATTAGCTGGCATTTATAAATATCTTTTAATTGATCATCAATTTAATATACCAAGGGTTAAATTGAATTGTGAGGGGTAGGTGGGTGATAAATTAAATATTGGTTATTGTTTCAGTGAATGCTATGATTACAGAAATGCTACTTCACTCAATATTTTATATTAATGCCTCAAAGTTGTATTAAATTTGATATTTTGAAGACTATACAAACATATACGGTGATTATTTGTTCTTCCACAATGCCAGTTCTCAATATGTATGCCCAAATGTTGACAGATCTCCAAAGAGATTCTGACATTTTATCTTGTCCATTACTCTATACTTTTACCCAATAGTCATTTTATATTTCCACCATTTCCCTCTTATTTATTTCTTCTTTTCCTATTTGGATTTTTAGTTTCCTTGTTCTTGAGTTTTGTTGACTAATGCTTGCCTTATTCGCAATATTCTGTGCTCATCCTCATTTCCAGTTGGTTGTACAGTCCATTAGATTTTCATGAGCCAGCTTGATTGGTATTTTCCTGGACAGCTTGATTGCCACTAAAAATAGGCACTGGTTTAAGAACGAGTTAAACTAGAGTGAGATATTACAGTAAACAAAAGCAGATGTCTCTACCATTGTTTTACCATGCCAAGTTCTCCACTAGTAGTATGTGAGTACAGAGATCTCACAATGCACACTTACATTGTATTCTAGTGGATTCTATAAAATTTATGGTCACTAAACTATGGGTATACATACATTTATTTATATTAAATATTCAATACATATGTACTGTATTTTCATATATTAGAATTTTTCAACTTAGAACTATTAAAATTTTAGGCCAGTTAATTCTTCATTGTGAATAGCTCTCACATACTTTGTAGGATGTTCAGTAGCATTCCCTGCACTCATCAACCAGATACCAATAGCGTCCCACTCCCTTCAGTTGTGACAACCAAAGATGGCTCCAGATATTACAAAACATCCTCTGAGTGAGCAAAATTTCCTATTTTTGAGAAAGTTTACACCACTTATCTATAATACCTAAATATTTATATGATATAGAAACATGTAAATTATATACAAATCTTCCATCTAACTTAGTGTTTAGGAGGATGACCTAGGTTTATTTATCAGTTTTGGTTCAATGAATGCTGGCTGTCATGGTTGTTATTAATATTTTATTGGCAAATGTGAATTCAAAGCATATTCTCAGTATGTGTAGGTTTTACCTACAATTGAAACTTCTTGCAGTGTTGAGGTATAGAAATTGGTTAAATAAAGGGATCTTGTAGGTTTGTTGTTGGTAATTTCAGATAGAAGATTTAGACTTTGAGTAGTGAATTTAATTTTTTGTTGTGGCTTTTATCCTTAAAAATTCTTGGGAATACAGAAACTGCAGATTTTCTTGGTTCTTCTTTAGATTTTATCGGAAGCTTATTGAATGTAAGCTTGTGGAATGGAAATATAGTAAAGGGAAGAGTACTTTGGCATGTTCTTCTCTTCAGGCACCTTTTTCAACACTTGAAGCAGCATTTTCTTTCTTTCTTTCTTTCTTTCTAGCACCTGGAGAATTTTCCTGATGTCTTACTTCCACAAAGAAGCACAGCTCACTGTGTTTTTAACAGTCTTGTATTTTCTTTATAGATAATACGTCAAAATACAGAAAGGACGTGCTTTCACTCGTGTTCATAAACTAATTTAATTTTAAAATAGATTTTTCAACATACTTATTATAATAAAAATGGTAGGGATATTGATATGAATTGAAGGATTTGGGGAAAAATGACTTTATATATTTTTATCTGCTCTAATTGAGATTTGAAATTTTCTAGCTCAAGGAGAGCATTCTATTCAAAGTGGCATATCAAAATAAGCTGTGACTCCTCAGATTCTAAAAAATGCGAAAAGATTCTTTACAGCATGTCAGAAAAAAGCACTGTATTTAATCTTATTTTAAAAAGTGTAGAGGCTAAGAAAATACATTTGTTTTGAGAAAGAAAGCATGCATTGTGCTGTATTAATCCTTCTTCTGTTTATTTATTTTCCATTATATTTTGGAGATGTTTTCATTTTGTTGATTTTTACCAAAATCAGTA